>NW_028243843.1:0-339049 GCF_964263255.1 Lissotriton vulgaris | reverse complement strand
ATGTTATAGTACGAGTTCAGAGGTGATATTGGCCTATAGGACTCTGCTCTTGATGGGTCTTAATTAGATTTCAAAATTAAGGCCACTGCTGCATCTGACCAATATTAGGGTGCACTTTCCCCTTGGTAATGTATTGCATTAAAAACCTCCTTTAAGAATGGGATCAATTCCTCTATGATTTTGATATATAATTCCACTGGAAGGCCATCTGGCCCAGTCGCTTTCCCGATGTCTTCCTCACTGATCTCCACCTCAGGAACCCACTTCTGATCACTCATTAATAGTGGAAGTTCTATTGGCTTTAGCCATGCCTCTATACAATATTTACTTGGCTGTATATTCTCTTGATATCCTTTTGTGTTATCAGTACTCCAAGAAATGTCATTTGGTTTCTTGCCCCCATACTACCACTGGCCTGATTCCAGTCCATCACCTCCATCTTATCGGCATTGACCTCATAACACGACACCTTACCAAAAACCTGCGCTCTCTCCATCAAGATAGGCATCGCAACCTGCGGATTGATGATATACAAAGTCAGATCATCCGCATACAATGCAAGTTTAGCCGCAAATCCAGAAGTCTTAAAATGGAATTATCGCAGGATCCACCCTGATCTGCTGCGCAAAGGGCTCAATATACAGATTAAAGAACAATGGGGATAGCGGGCACCCCTGCCTTGCAATCCTAGTGATGCGAAACCAGTCAGACAGTTCTCCATTAACTAACACCCTAGCTTTGGGGAGGCAATAGAGATTCTGTACAGCTCTCACAGTATTATTTGGGAGTCCAAAGCTCTTAAGGTTCTCCAATGGATATGTCCAGTGCATTTGGTCAAAAGCCTTTGCTGCATCTACTGCAGCAACAGTTAAATGTAGTCTCTGGGCCTCTGCCATATGTATATCTCCCACCATCAGATATGTAAGTTCATTTAAATGCCTCCCAGGAATAAAACTTCTCTGATCTGGATGTATTATGCCCTTATTAATCTGTGCAAGTCTTGACGCTATTATCCCTGAAAAAATGTTATAGTCCGAGTTTAGAAGTGATATTGGCCTATAGGACTCTTGATGGGTCTTTATTAGGTTTCAGAATTAAGGCCACTATTGCATCTGATCAAGATTGGGGAGCACTTTCCCCTTGGATATGTATTGCATTAAAAACCTCCTTTAAGAATGAGATTAATTCCTCTATGATTTTGATATATAAGTCCACTGGAAAGCCATCTGGCCCAGCCACTTTCACGATGTCTTCCTCAGTGATCTCCTCCACAAGGACACACTTCTGTTCACTCGTTAATAGTGGAAGTTCTATTGGCTTTAGCCACGCCTCTATACAATCTTTACTTGACTGTATATCCTCGTGATATAAACTGTGCGTGGTGATGGTGATGATTTAAGGAGAGGGTCACTGGCGAGTGGTCTGAGAGAACTCCAGGGGTATTAGTTACATCCTCCACCTCACTGTACAACTCCTGATCCGCCAAAAAGTAATCAATAGCCATATTAGTTGCTATAAAAGGTAAAGCCCCTTCCTATCCTGGCCCTCCTATGCCAGACATCTACCAGATGGAATTCCATCATCAAATTTTTTAAACAGGCAAGGGATTTAGGGGAGCTGACATATTTTGCTTTAGAGGTTCTATCTAACTCCTTATTTAGACCTATATTAAAATCCCCACTGAGTATGATCGGCTACGTGGTTTCCACTAAACAAGCTTCTAATTTCATTAGCGCGTCTCTGGAATCGCAGTTTGGACCATAGTATGTGGCACCCACTAGCGGCTTTCCCCGTATCCCCATACTGCCTACTAACCATCTACCAGATGCATCAGATTCATACTTTATTAGCCTTACCACAGGGTTGTTTCTGATGATTAGGGCCACAACCCCCTAGTGGATCCTCTCTGATCGGAGCATACTATGTCCTGAACCCATCAAAGTTTCCTAAAGTAAGCCTCACACTCCTTACGTTCCAAATGAGTTTCCTGGAGCATCACAATGTGTGCCCCGCTGTTCTTAAGATAGTCCACAACTATTGCTAATTTCCACCTGGATCTTAATCCATTGACATTGAAGCATAAAAACTGGATTTTATCGATGTTTGTCTCTCCAAGCCCAGCTCCTATAACACCTTTCCTGCAGAGACTCCTGTTTGGTCAACACATGCTAACAGAGCCTTTGAAGGACCTTAAGTTGTTTATTAGTTACAGAAGTGAGGACACATTTTTTCTTTTTTTTCCCATGTTCCCAACCCCCTATGTACCCCTCTCACCACCACCCCCTGGGGAACACCCATTCCTATCTCTGGGCGATAAATCCACCTTCCACGACCTCCCGCCCCTGAAGAAAGAGATTTCAAAAGTGCATCAAAAAAGAGACAAAGAAAAAGAACCCGTTGAGCTGATTCTTAAACCTGTGCTTCAATGAAACTTAAATTTTAAAACTACTTTATTTCCACAACTGTTTACCTAATCATTAGAGACTAGGGCTAGATGTTGTATCTAGGACAGATGTTCCCAGCATCTGTGTTAGAAAGGAATCCACCTCCTCTGGATTGCTGATATTCTGCATTTTATTTTGCCACATAATCCTCAACATAGCCAGAAACTTCATCTGGACCTGAGCCCCTTTACTTCTCAGGTCGTTCATCTTGAAGCATGACTCCCATTGTCTCTGCGCAGTTCTCTTCCCTACATCTGAGCTCACCTGGTAATTACAGTCCTCAAACTTCAGAGATTTCTCCTTTAATCCACGCCCCAAAACCGACTCTTTAACAGTGTATGTAAGGAAGTTTAGCAGCATTTTCCTTGGGGCTTTCCTGTTAGGGTTCAATCTGAACAGGTCTCCGTGAACTCTTTGAATTTCATTGAAGAGATCTATATCTGGCCTATCTTGCAATATTCCATCTTTTTATAGTTTGATAATAAAGCCCTTTATATTCCCTTTCTCAGCTCCTTTCATGATATTAAGAACTTTCAAATTGTTAAGCTTAGCGTGAGTTTCAAGGCACTTCAGATTGTCCTGTAATCCTTTATTTTGTGATTTCAAGATCTCTAAATCTCGTGTGTTTTGAGAGACTCCTGCTGATAGAACCTTCACCTCACTTTCAAGAGCTTCAGTACGATGTACAATACTGTCTAGCTTCTCTTCCAGCACAACAATTTTTTCCTGAATCCCTCTTTGGTTCACCTCTGAGATCTCACATTTCTTGAGAATGTCCTGCCTCAGATTCAGTATGATAGTCTCAAACTGATTTTCCGACTTGCTTTCTCCATCAACAGTAACTTCTGGCTGGCCCAGGCTTTCTGCAATGGGAGTCTCAATGTTCTCAGTAGTCCTAACCATCACCTGCGGCTGAGTCAGGCTAGCCCCATCCTGGTGTCCATCCAACAGGTCCTCTATCTGATGTTTAGCTGCCAGGCTATCCAATCGAGCAAAACTATTACTAAGAGGGACTACCACTGAGTCCTCTGACCCCAGATCGGCCTGTATCAGTCTTCCTCTGTCTTCACCTCCCTTCTGTTCAGGTGCTGTACCCCTTGTCTGCTCTATAATCTTAAATGAGGAGTTAAGCAAGGAGTAGGGTTTTGGAAGCGATCGCACAACCTTCCCCGCTTTCCTGGCTGGTGAGACTTTGATACTTTCACGGACTACCTGCTCCTTTGCTCTCACCCCCCTTGGCTTTCTTCTCGGGTCAGACCTAAGTTGGTATCTATTTCTCACTTGTGGAGTTTGGGATGTGGTAACTGGAACGTCCCCTTTACTCACGCCATTGCCTTTACCGCTCTTTAGATTGACATTTAAGACATTGCTATCTACTCCTAACCCCTCAAATAAACCATTAGGAGTAGATGAGGTTACAGTGAGTACCTGTGCTAGTGGTACGAATAAATCCTTCTCCATCAACTCCTGCTGTGTCAGTACCGGTTGCAGCTTTTCAGCGCTTCACTCCTCTCTCAATTTCCCCAGGGGGCAAGAAACAGAATTTACCCTCCACAAACACTCATTGTCGAGAACTGAAACCTCTGCTGGTACCTCACAGCACTGCTGCTTCGGCACTGTGCTGGTTCTGCCTCCCTTATCCAAAAGCCGATCATTGCTGCAGCCCATGACCGACTCCACAGAACTGAGGCCCGGAAAAAACTCTTGCTCCACAGCATCAAAAAGATGTAGAGAATTAAGAAAACCAGCCGAGAACTTGCCTGGCTAGCCTCCTCATGCCTCCACAGATGATTTCTTTGTAAGTAGAAAGCCGCATCAGCCCGCGTCTCTCTCCCTGCACTTTGGGAGCTCACGCGACCGGCGTCAGCCTGCCGCCATGTTCCCCCTTAGCTAGGTCATCGGTCTGCTCCTACATTCAGGGCCCATTGAAAAAGGAAGTGGCAATAAAGTACTGTGCCCTTTTGGAGAAAGAAAATAACAGCTGATCGGATTTATCCGGTTAATGGGAAGAGAGATACGTGGAATGGGACCTAATGCAAGCATGTCAATATTCCTTCTCCTTTCTACAGGCATTGGTGAAGCCTGCCTCACTTAAGAGAAACTACCTATTTACAATACATAGGGTGTATTGGTCGCCGGCTAGGCTCTCAAGAGTGGCTTAGGAATTAATATGTATGGCCCAAGTGTGCGCTTCCTTTGGCAGACGACCTTCACATGTTCATGCTGTGTCCAAAGATTGCTGCTTTTTGGATTTCGATGTGCAATTTCATCGAGGAAGTGACCGGTCATCGGACAGAGGTAAGCCCTCACCTCATATTGTTTGGGCTATGTTCAGAAGCAAGTCTACAGGCAAATCCTGAAACACAAAAAAGAGCAGAACAGGCATAATAACGTTGTCTTTTATGTGTCTTTATTGGCGAGGTGGGAGATTTGTAAATGATGGAAATCTAAAGACTCCTCCTTGGGGATTGACTGTTTTCAGAAGCATTAAGCTGACATGCCAGACTGGCATTGCATGAGAAGCTAGGAGCCTGGAGAGGGTTTGGGTACCATATACAGCTTGGAGACAACAGCTAAGTGAGTGTGGAAATAAAAGCACCATGACATCCACATCTGATAGGCAAAAGGAATTCTCTTAAAACAAACCCTTTTGAAATAACTTGATTCAAAATATTTTTTTTATTAAGGTATTTTTCCCCCTTTTTTGGTACAGGGCACAGCAGATCATAAACAAAAAAGAAAATCAATATTTAAACAAAAATGCATATTCATAAGCATACATAAACAAACATAAGCTGAAGCACACACATGGTTTTAAATGATAACCCCAGTTATCTATTCAAGCAAATTTTCCCTCAACTAATACATAAACAAGCTAGAATTAACTCCCTTTTCATCTTTCTATGAGTTCCCATATTTGTAATCCTAGTTTCCTCCCCCCTTTTCCCCCTCCTTGCGTGGATTGCCTTTTCAAGATTGTAATCCGACAATAGTCTGGCCAGCCATTTGTGAAAAGTAGACGGGAGTCGATCAAGCCATGCCGAGGCAATGCACATCCACAAAACTGCCATAGCTACAAATATAAAATGGCCAAATTGAACCTGTCTGGCATCATTGTTTACCCCAAGCAGAACTGTTGATGATGTTAATGCAATTTCTATTCTCAATGACCTTTTAAAAAATGCTTCTATAGCCTCCCGGGTTGGTTGTAAATCTGGGTATGTGGCAAAAATATGCACTATATCAGCCTCAAGGCTGTCACAACGAGGGCATTCTATTCCGCTTGTTCCTCCCCATTGCGCAATCCTTGCAGGTGTATAATATAATGAACAAAGTGTTTTATGATGCTGTGCCTGAAGGGCCGCTGAACATAGAATTCTCTGCCCCAGATCTAGTAAGACACGAAAACATTCTTGCGCTATACCTATCTTTTGTGCCCATTTGCCTTCATATTTCTCCAAGTCATCTTGCTTATACTTAATCGATTCTACATAAAATCTTTTTATCATACAGTCAGCTCCGCCTTGAATGACTTCCGAAATAGGGTTCTTTCCAAACCCAGCCAGTCCACCTTTTTTCCCCACTATGAAACTTCTAACTTGCAAAAATTAAAAAAAAAATCTTTGAATCAAGGCCATATGATGTCCGTATATCAGAGAATTGCATCGTTCCCTCTGCCCCCATCATATCTCCCTGCTTCTTTATTCCCTGGTTCCCCTATTCTAAAAAACACAGCATCTGAGAATATCTCCCGAGGGAGTGTAGGGTTACCAGGGTATACAACGGTTACCACGCATATTTTACAACGCAGTACCGTCACCACGCTACTTGCGCTGGGGGGCGCTCCAGGATAATAAATACTTTAATTTACTATCCAACTCCTTTCCCTAGAGTCCACGGGGACTGGAGTTGGAATAGTAAATTAAAAAATTTACTATCCAGCGCCCCTCCACGCAAGTCGTTGTAACGACTTGCGTGGTAAAAGTAACGTGGTAACGGTACGCGTTGTAAAAGTACGCATGGTACCGTCATACATCCGTTACCAGTCAGTTTAGTGTACGCATTATACTTCCCCAGGCCAAATTTTTTAATAAAAGCTTTCCAGATATTATATGCTGCAATCACCGTTTTAAATTTAGTTCTTTTGTAATAGCTAGGGTCAGTGTATTTCAAAAAGACGTTCTCTGCCTCAGCACCCAGCACCAATCCATATATAGCTGCAGTTCCTAGTGCATCCTCTACTTCAGTCTCTGCTCCCCCCAATAGTACCGTCATATATTTTAGGGCTGCTGCCTAATAATACATCTTTAAATCGGGTAAAGCCCACCCTCCTTTCTTCCCAGCATGTGACTTATACCTCAGTGCTCTTCCAGTCTTGCCATGTGCTCAAACGAACCTATTTATCATGTGTTCTAAAATAGTAAACCACTTTGTTTCGAACATGAGCGGGATTGCCCTAAATAAATAGAGAAACTTAGGGAGGAAGAGCATCTTGATAATGTTGGTACGCCCTACTATGGAGAGATGTAGATTGTGCAATCTATCCAAATCTTTCTTAGCTTTAGTAACTATTGGCCTTATGTTTGCCTCCACTAACTTATCCAAATCCGCGGTGATAGTTACCCCCAAATAAATTCCTGACTATACCACACGAAGGTCAAAGCACTCTATATTCCCATTCTTAATAATCTGCGTCTTAGAGGTGTTCAAGACATATCCTGAAACCTGTCCAAAGCGCAAAGCTTCTGCATCCACCTATCTTTTAGCCTCTGTGGGATCTGGGATAATGACAAACACGTCATCAGCATATGCCAAGATCTTGCAATGTCCCCTATGAGTATCTAATGGGGGAATGCTATCATTCAGCACCATTTTGCGTATTAAAAGGTCCATGTACATGGCAAAAAGGAGTGGAGAGCATGGACAGCCCTGCCTCGTACCTCGCTTAATCTGGAACGGTGTTGTATATCCTGCGTGCACTCGTACTCGAGCTGTGGGGGCTAAGTACAGTACTTGTATTGCTGTAATGAAACCTTCCCCAAAGCCTGCACGTCCTAGGATTGACCATAGAAAGTCCCAGGAGACCCGATCAAATGCTTTCTCTGTATCTAATAGCATAACTGCCATTGGGTCTCCTGTAACTTCCATGGCATCAAATAGAGTAATGACCTTACGAGTATGATGCGTCGTGCCTCTTCCTAGGATAAAGCCATGTTAATTAATGCTTATCAGCGTACCTATTATCCTTGCCAACCTAAGTGCCAGTGCTTTAGAAAAAATGTTTGTATCTGCATTAATAAGCGCAATTGGCTAATTTGATCCTCGTTCTGCCGTTGGTTTCCTTTTCTTTAAAATAATCACTATATCTGCCCCTGCCCAGGTACCTGGTATGGATGCCCCTGATTGTGTGTGCTGTATTGTAGCAACTAGATCCTGGCTAATTGTATCTCAGAAAGTTTTAAAGTATTCAGTTGGTATCTGGTCTGGCCCTGCTGCTTTGCCAAAGGGGAGACTTAAGTGGGCGGCCATGATCTCTTCGCATCCTCCTCAAGGAGAGTGGTAACGGAAATGTCCTGCAGGTATGCCTGTATAACAGAGGGGTTTTTTGCTTGGGTCTCGTCATAAAGCTTGAGGTAGAACTGTCCAAAAACTTCCCATATCCCTTCAGTATCTGTAAGGAGTCACCCAGCAGAGTCCACGATTTCCTTCACTTCCTTCACTTCCCCTGTAGCTTCTTTCTGTCTAGCCTGAAACGCTAATGTGCAGCCCACACATTCACTAAGCTCGTAACATCGCTCTCTGTTTGCTAAAAAGATTTTGGCAGCCTTGTTAGCTATATTCTCATCTGCCTCCGCCTTTGCCTATGCTACTGTAATAAGTACCTGCTCTAGCGGTACCCCTGTTAGTACGCAATAGGCCAACTCTTCTTCAGCATTCGATACCTCCTTAACTAGTTTCACCATCCTTTACCGCTCTTGCTTCTGTTTGAAAGTACTAAAACCTACTGTCTCCCCTCGAACACCCGCCTTAAAAGCATCCCAAACAATTCCTGGTGCAGTGCTACCCCTATTAATCTCCCCAAAATGTTTAATCCACTGTGTCATATGTCTGGTATACTTATCATCTTTCAACAACCCTCTTTCAAAAGTCCAGACCCGCTCCCTCATGCATCTTGTTGCTACATCTAGAGTTAAAATCAGAGGGTTATGATCAGAAATGATCCTGGAGAGTCTTTCGATTTTTGATTTAGATAGAATGGATCACTGACAGAATATGGAGGAGCAGAATATCGACCTGCCAAAATATTGTGGAAAAAATATAGAATGCCAGAATATCGAATTCCTATCTTCAAACAGGTAAGTACAAAAATATTGACTCCAAAATATCGTTGTAAAAAATATAGACAGTCAAAATATCGAACTTTTTAAATGTCTTAAAAGTAATTTAATAAAATATAAATAATTTAAGCATACTTAAAATACTTAAATAAACCTTAAAATGAATAAATAATTAATGTAACTCAAAAATATTTTTTAAATAATTTTAATACATATATATATATATATATATATATATATATATATATATATATATATATATATATATATACTAGCAGCCCGTCCCGACCTTGTCCGGGAGCAACAGGCTTCCCCGACTACCCACCCGCCCCAACATTGTCCAGCAGCCCAGGCCCCCGTCCCCCGCCTGCCCCGTCCCCCGCCTGCCCCGACCCCCGTCTGCCCCGACCCCCACCTGCCCCGACATGGGTCCCCTTACCTCAGCCGCCGCTCCTCCCGCCTGTCGGCTGCTCGCACCGCCGCTGGCCTGTCCGCTGCTCCTCACGTCACCACTCCTCCCCCGCGCCATCTCCGCCGCTCCCTTACCTCAGCCACTGCTCCTCCGGCCTGTCCGCTGCTCGCACCGCCGCTTGCCTGTCCACTGCTCCTCACATCTCCGTTCCTCCCCCGTGCCATGTCCGCCGCTCCACGTTGCGCTCCTGGACGCCGCTCCTCCCCGCGCTCCTGACGTGAGCACGCACATCGCGGCCGGCGCTACTTCGGAGGGACTACTTTTTTTTTACTGTCAATTTTTTTAATAATTTTTTATTTTATTTATATAACCTATAATCTACACACCCTGACGATTCCAACGGTGTATCGGGTGTGTGGATTGGCGCTGTGGTTCCCGAGATTACCCGCCTCAAATGCTGAAAGTTCTTCCTTTATTATAGTAGTATAGATATATATATATATATATATATATATATATATATATATATATATATATATATATATATATATATATATATATATATATATATATTAACAAAACATATACAATATTTTCATAGGATAGCGAGAGTGTTACATTTACTATTACCTCTCCAGTGAGTGCAACAGTAGAAAAAACATTGGATAGCGTGGGGGTAAAAATTACTATTACCAATCCAGAGAGTGCAACAGTAGGGAAAGCATTGGATAGCGTAGAGGTAAAAATGACTATTCCCACTCCAGAGAGTGCAACAGTAGGGAAAGCATTGGATAGCGTAGGGGTAAAATGTACTATTCCCACTCCAGTGAGTGCAATAGTAGGGATAGCATTGGATAGCGGGGGGTAAAAATTACTATTCCAACTCCAGAGAGTGCAACAGTAGGGAAAGCGTTGGATAGCGTAGGGGTTAAAATTACTATTCCCACTCCAATGAGTGCAATAGTAGGGATAGCAGGAATGTAAAAATTACTATTCCCACTCCAGAGAGTGCAACAGTAGGGAAAGCATTGGATAGCGTAGGGGTAAAATGTACTATTCCCACTCCAGTGAGTGCAATAGTAAGGATAGCAATGGATAGCGGGGGGTAAAAATTACTATTCCAACTCCAGATAGTGCAACAGTGGGGAAAGCGTTGGATAGCGTAGGGGTTAAAATTACTATTCCCACTCCAATGAGTGCAATAGTAGGGATAGCAGGAATGTAAAAATTACTATTCCCACTCTGAGTGCAACAGTAGGGAAAGCGTTGGATAGCGTAGGGATAAAAATGACTATTTCCACTCCCATGGGTGCAACAGTAGGGAAAGCGTTGGATAGGGGTAAAAATTACTATTAGTAGGAAAAGCATTGAATAGCGGGAGATAATAAATTACTATTCCAACTCCAGAGAGTGCAACAGTAGGCAACGCATTGGATAGCATGGGGGTAAAAATTACTATTCCCACTCAAGAGAGTGCAACAGTGGGGAAAGCGTTGGATAGCATAGGGGTTAAAATTACTATTCCCACTCCAATGAGTGCAACAGTAGGGAAAGCGTTGGATAGCAGGAATGTAAAAATTACTACTCCTACTCTAATGAGTGCAACAGTAGGGAAAGCGTTGGATAGCCTAGGGGTAAAAATTACTATTACCACTCCAGTGAGTGCAACAGTAGGGAAAGCGCTGGATAGCGTAAGGGTAAAAATTACTATTCCCACTCCAGTGAGTGCAACAGTAGGGAAAGCGTTGGATAGCGTAGGGGTAAAAATTACTATTCCCACTCCAAAGAGTGCAACAGTAGGGAAAGTTAATACTTCATATATGAATGGAAATTAATCAAATATTAATATCAATAATTATTTTTTTAAATAATTAATATTTTTTATAATATATTAATAAATCAATTAAAAATACAAATAAAAAATAATTATTTAAAAAAATTACCTACTAATACAAAGTATTTAACAATTACCAATATATTAATTAACAATTACAAAATAATAATAAAATAATACCAAAAATAACCAATCCATAAATTAAATTTTTTTATTATTTATTATTAAAATACTTCCCAACCTATTCCCCTATAAACCTACAACTCAATACTGAAAGGAAATTAAAATAATTAACATAATTAACATGTAATCAATTAATAAAAATTAATTATCATTTATATGTTAATTACTTACCAATTATAAATTAATTAACAATGAATTACCAATTATATTTAAATTAATTACCACTTAATCAATTAATTTAAAATAATTACCAATTAATTTTTAATTAATTTCCAAATAATAATTATTCAAAAATTATTAAAAATAAATACCAATAAATTAACATATTTAATTAATTATAATTAAATTACTTCCCACCCTAGTCCCCTGTAAACCCACCACCCGCGACAGAAAATAAATTCATATAATTAACATGATTATCAATTATCCAATTAATTAAAATGAATTACCAATGTTATTTTAACTAATTACCAAATAATAATTAATTCAAAATTAATTCAAAATAAATACTAATAAATAAATTAACATATTTAATTAATTATAATTAAATTACTTCCCACCCTATTCCCCTATAAACCCACAACCTGCTACAGAAAATAAATTAATATAATTAACTTATTTATCAATTAATCAATTAATTAACATGATCTACTAATTAAATTTTAAATAATTACCAATTAATAATTAATTAACAATAATTCAGAATAAATACCATTAAATAAATTAGCATATTTAATAAATTATATTTAAATTACTTCCCACCCTATTCCCCTATAAACCCACAACCCTCTACTAATTTATATTACGCAAAAATAAAATACCATAAAATTAATTAATTATAAAATAAATGTACACTTTTCAGACATATAGTAACATAAAAAAACACTTAAAAAAATTGATATTAACTTACTTACTTAGTCTATATTCTGTCAATTCGATATTGTGTCCATTATATATTTTTGAATCAATATTACTGTAATTCGATATAAAAAACTCGATATTTTGACTGTACACCAGATAGAATAGAGTTTGATACAAAAAAATAGTCCAACATGACGGACAGCTTGTGGGGAGCCGAATAATAGGTAAAGCCTTGATCTTTAGGTTTTAAACTTCCCCATAGATCCGCCAGTGCATTATTCCTTGTGAGGCTGGGGATCACTTGACAAACTCTCTTCTTCCGGCCCTGATATCTCCCGTAAGAATCCAAGCCCAGTCCCCCCGGCCCATTAATATTAAAATCTCCAGCAAGAACAATAGATGGGGACCATGTGGTCAATTCCAGATCTAAAAAATTGAAGATATCAGGATCATCTTCGGTGGAGCCATAGATTGGCCCCAGAGTAACCCAATCACCATCAAGCAAGCATTCTACCAAAACCCATCTGCCCCACTGATCTTCACGCTCTTTTCTTATTGTAACATAGCCACTCCTCTAGTCCTAGCCCCCTGTTTTGAATAGTGAAATCCTAACTGTTCTAATAAGAACCCTTTTGTTCCCGCAATGTGGGTCTCCTGCAGACACACAAAGTCTACACACATAGTTTTCAATAAAGCAGCTACTTGTTGTCTTTTAAAGGCGATCATTCAAACCACACACATTTAGTGTGACTATTCGAATACCCATTTTAAAGACTTCCAGCGACTGCCCTAACCAATTAACCAGCCAAGATTTATTCAGATTTCCTCAAACCTCTATTGCTTTAGCCAAGTCTACTACCACAATCAATGTGCTCTTCATTTTCCAAATTGTGCCTTCTTTGTGAGAAAAATTATACAAAAGTGTGCCGTGCCCTGTACCCGTGCCACCCCGGCCCCGCCCGATGCCCCTCCCTCAGGACCCCCTTTACAGGCAAATAGGTCAATCCTGACCTATATGTGACAGCTAGAGCCCCAGGAAGCCACATCCCCCTCCCAATATATACTCTGAAACTTATGCTGTGTTGAGGCAAGATGGCGGCCGTGGCGTGGGCTGTGTAGGCAGCTCAGTCCTCGCTCCTGGCTCTAACGGAGAGGATCGTTTTATTTACATACCTGGCGAGAAAAAGTATGCCGCTGAAAGAAAGAGCGTAGCGGATTGTAGCGGTGAATAGAGTTTTCTGCCTCTGTGCTTCTTCACTCAAATGGCACTTGATGGTAAAAACGCAGAGAAGACACTGAATGTGCGGAGTGTGCGGAGACGCTAAGCAAGGCTGTGGCGCTACGGGATATTTTGCTTGAAACACCTGGGCTGGCTTGTAGTGAAGGGCGTGGAAGTGTGACGACTGGGTAGCAAGAGGAAGCAACTGCAGCTACGAGTAGCGGCTTTACTACACGGATGTTGGGCAGCTTCCTAATCTCTCGATATAGAGCCCCCCTTCGGCAGCTTCCTGCTCTGTTGCTGGGGTTTCGCTGCGGAGTCGTCCGTGGCCAAGGGGGAGCCACAGCACGTAGGAAGATGCCGCCGAAAATATCGGTGAAGGTAACCACGCGCAGTGGTAAAACTAAGGAACAGTCTGCAGCAGTGGAAGCAGTGGTGGAGACAGGAAAAAATGCCAAAAATGCTGATGATGATGAGCCTGTCGAAGAAGGTGTGAGTACCCCAAGCACCCCTAATACCCCAAGTAATTCCTCGGTTATTGTGAAAAAGGGGGGTGAAATCCGGGGAAAGAATGCTGCTGCTCCACGCTCGACCAAACAAGGAAACTAAACCCTGCCTGCAATGTTTGAGAGACAAAACATTAGGAATACGGGAACACAGCTGGGTTTGGTAGGATTAGCTCCTGATAATAATACTGTCTCGGTGGGTACATCTAGTGAGCATTTGTCCCCTAATGCCATAGTTATCAAGGATTTGACACCCGTAATACAAATAATGATTCGGTAGCGGACTTATTCGACAAACAGCACAGCCCAAGACAGAGTGATATTGAGAACTGCATTGTGGGAAATGGAGTTCCTGAAAAGGTTGGAAAAGAGATAATGACGGGCAGCTTGGATAATCTCGCAACAGAGATAGATATGATTGCTCTAACCGAGGGAGTGCATGGAACTGGCAAAAAATGTTACTCCTTGTCGGAGCCATACTCAGATGAGAGCACGAATTTAAGTAGAGATTGGGTGGACTGGAGCGTGAGCAGCAACTCACAGGAGGATTTAAGGTCAAGCATAGCCTCACCTAATCTTAGCGTCGCCACTGTCAAGAAGCGGAAGAAAAGGGAGTCACATCATACCTACTCTAAAACGGATGACCATTTCCCCGAGGCTTCTGAGACTGCGAAGGGAGTACGAGCTGTAGACGTAGCGGTCCCCGAAGGGGAAAAAAGTGGAAAGGAAACATCTGCTCCACAGGAGATTACCTTGGCCACAATCTATAATACTATGATGGGTCATAGAGCGGAGAACTCACAAAATGCAGGCTACATGCTGTAAAGTAAAAAATGCTGTTCGACGGGCAATTAAAATCTGTGCTGAAACAACAGATAGGGTTACTAAATCTGAGGCCAGAATCTCAGTTTTAGAAGATGAAGCTGTCACACAAAAATTGGAGCTAGAATCCATTAAAGCTCATCGTGACGATCTTAGCCATAAACTGTCGGAGCTGAAAAATCATGCTTGTCGGAATAACTTACGCTTTATGGGCTTCCCGGAGAAGAAGGAAGGTTCGCGGAAGTTTGTTGCTGAATTATTGACGGAAGCCTTCCCCGAATTGACATCATGGGACTGGGCTAGGGAAATCCAAAGGGCACATCGGTTTCCGTTCATGGTGAAGAAACCACGTCAAAGAGAAGAGGAACGTCCCAGAGCAATTTTGTTTGCTTCAATAACTTTCTAGCTCGAGAGGATATATTTGTGCTAGCGCGGCCAGATAAGAAGGCATCTGCCAAGGACTGCAGCTTTTTTGTTAGGCCAGATTTTTGTCAGGCCACGGTGTCTAAGCGCTGGCACTTACGTCAATTGATACCGGATTTTAAAAAAAAAGTGGCTGTAGTGTATTTACAGATCTTGTCAAAACTTAAAGTTATGTCAAAATGGCAAACTATAGGGGCATATTATCAAGGAGGTTTATCTCCGCTTGTTTAGCTTTAAAAGCCAAGAAAGCGGAGATAAAATTATCTCCCTATTACCTAGCTGTCGCTAACACCAGTTAGCGACAGCTAGTAGGAGATAGCGACAATCTTGGGCCCCACTTTGCATGTCAGTGATATTTATCACTAATGACATGCAAAGTGGGCGTGCCAAGAAGTTAGCGACTGAAAACATTCGCTAACATCGCTATCTCCTATTACCAACTTTTGGAGATATTCGCGCTAAGCGCGAATATCTCCAAAAGCTAACACCTGCCCGGAGCAGTTCTTAGCCATGTTATCCAATGGGAGGTGGATAACATGGCTAAGAGCATTAGCTCGGTAATGCGTGAATATCGCTGACTTTTCAGCGATATTCACACATTGCGGCGATTTTTATCGCATTTGCGATAAACCTTGGTAATACCAAGGTTTATTTGCTGTAAAAATCGCCGCAGCTCAGCAGTAAATTTTTGTCTATAACCAAGCAATAGTGATAATTATCGCTATTGCTTGGTGATATGCCCCTAAATCTTTCTTTTCAGAGATAAAGGCTAAAGAATATCTGGATGCTTTGTAGCGGGGCGAAAGAATGCCAAACCCGGGACAGGAGGTGTTTTCTTAGTTAATTAGTGATGTTGTATCCTGTAGGACGGCTCTCTTTTTTTTTATTTATCAAGATTTTGCCTTACATCCTCTTAGACGGGCCGGGGGGGGCACAGCATTCCATACTTTGCAGGGACTGATGGTCCTTGGGCCTCATTTGATGGGTAGGGTGGTTGGGGGGGGTTGAGTAGTTTGGGGGAGGGAAGGGGGGAGGTGGTGGGTGTGGGGTGTAGGATGTGGTGGGGGGGGTGAAAAGTCAGTAGCAGACCAGAGGTATCTCAAGGTGATGTTTGTATTACAGACAGTACCTTAGACTGGATTATCTCAAAAAAGGATGAGACCTCTATCCTTGCTATAGACCCATGTGACTAGTCTGACCATCACATCATAACATTCACGATACCTACATTGACAAAGGGCAGGACCGTGCAACCACGCAAGCTCGAGAAACGGATCCGAGACACGAAGGAGGCTAACACTGAACTACTGGTTAAAAGGTGTGAGAGAGACCTGAAGCCACCCAACAATAAGCAAAATGTCATTGAGCTGACCGATCATTACATAACCTCAATTGATAATATCGTCAATGACACCATGCCCCTAAAAACGAAAAAAGTATCAGAGAAACCAAGAAATCCTTGATTTAATGAATCATTGAATGAGGACCGGCGCAAACTGAGAATGGCCGAAAGGAGGTGGAGACAACATCCCTCCTCCCCGGAGCTGATAGCGCTTAGAAAAACAAGAAAAGAATACAACAAAAAAATAATCAACTCCAAAAAAGAATTTTTCAGAGAGGAATTGGACAGTGCCATAAACAGACCACGAAAACACTTTGAGATTTTAAAACAACAGTCAAATAAACTAGCCAAAACGGTCTTAGAGAATACAAAAACTCCCATAAGCTGCGAGGAATTCTCCTCATTTTTCACCGAAAAATCTAAATTGCTTGAAGATGACCTCACACTTGCAGCAACTAACCTTAAGGCACTACCTCAATCCAGTAACGAGTCCAATTTCTCACCAGAGTGCCTCCAAACTAAAAATAAGGCAAATTGGGACACATTTGAACTTTACGACCAGGAAAAAATCGCCAGAACGCTGGCGGCACTCAGACCGAACAACCACTTTCAAGACCCATTACCAGGAAAGTGTGTAAGAGAAATCAGCCACACGCTAGTTCCGATCTGGACTGAGATAATAAACGCCTCACTTGCACAAGGAACCCTCCCTGACTGTCTAAAAACAGGGCAGGTGATGCCCATCCTTAAAAAACCGACAGCTGTTGCTACAGACCCGAACAACTATCGACCAGTGACCAACATCCCTCTACTGGCTAAACTCATTGAGAAATGCGTGCAGGGCCAACTAAGTCAACACATCGCTAAATTCTCGCTACTGGATGATTGCCAGTCAGGTTTCAGAACAGGGCACAGTACCGAAACTGCGATCCTGCACATTGTCGATGACGCCCTACAAGCCCTAGACCGAAATCAATCTTGCCTACTGATCCTCCTAGACCTATCATCAGCTTTTGATACGGTAAAACACGAAGTGCTTATGACTAGATTACAAAACAGGATGGGTCTGTCCGGAAACGTGCTGAAATGGTTTGATTCTTTCCTACAGAACAGGACTCAGCGATTCCTGGTTAACCAAGCAATCTCTTCCCCGAGCCCCAACGCAATAGGGGTCCCACAAGGCTCTACGCTATCCCCAGATCTATTCAACCTATATGTAGAACCCCTCACGGAGATCCTTCTAAAATCACAGGTATCCTATCACATGTATGCGGACGACACGCAATTATACATAAAGATTGCCTCCCTGGAGGACATTGACCTAATGAACAAGACACTAAAGAGTGCTCTGCAATGGCTAACAATGAATCATCTGAAACTAAACGCCCAGAAAACCGAATTCCTGCTAATCTCACCGACAAGGAGCCAATCTGAAGTTATAGAGTGGACTAAACTGGTGACTGCGCTAAACTGCACCCCGACCCTAGTTAACTCAGCCAAATCACTAGGAATTACACTAGATAAGAACCTCAACATGAAAAACCATATTAACGCAATGGCCAAGAGCGCCCGCTTCCACCTGAATTATTTAAGAAAACTGAAACCCTTTATCACTGAGACAGATCTAAAACTGGCTATACAATCACTAGTCATCTCGAGGATCGAATATGGCTGCACCACATTGGCGGGCCTGCCAAAAACATCCACAGCACCACTAAAAGCATGCCTCAACGCAGCGGCCAGACTCATTACGGGAACGAAGAAATTCGATCACATATCTCCTCACCTGAAAGCACTACACTGGCTACCTTATGAAGCCAGAATTCAAATGAAGATGGCCTGTATCACGCACAAAGCGGTTCACTACAACACACCTAGATACCTAGCCAAGAAACTTAAGATCTCAGGAGGTAACAGAACAACGAGAAGTGCAAAAGATTTGCTATTACGACCAGCCTTTTTCCACAAGAAAAAGACCTACAACAGAGCATTCTCCGGAGCTGCCCCCAGAATCTGGAACTCACTCCCCCCAAACATCAGGAAGATTCAAAATACAGTAACATTCAAACGAGAATTGAAGAGCCACTTGATGAGTAAATACCCTACTTAGAGTAACCTAAGGATCACCGGGATGATCATTTACGCTAACTGAGTGCTGCCCTCTCCATGGAAAACTGGAAGATCATCATCGAACAACGAACTGATACCGCTGCTACCTCGTATATATGTGTGAACTTGAACTATATCTCACAGTCATACTATATAACTTCTATCTCACTTGATTTATTTATCCATATATCTGGAACTTTAAGTATATGTCACAACCACTATATATAACCTCTACCCCACTTGATTTATTTATACTTACTATCCTTGATATGCACTGAATCGCCTTATAACACTACCTCAACGAGCATGGTTTGTTACCACGACACAAGCCAAGCCTTGCTCTCTATATAATAACAATGGCACAATCATTATGAATATATATATTGAATCGCGTCCATACAGTATAGTGCCTTCTACCTCACTATTTTCTTGTTGTTAGTATTGCTTTTATTGTCTTTATATGTAATTCCTTCCTGTTAAGCGCTCTGATACCCACGGGTCTTGTTCGCGCTATATAAAACACTATAAATAAATAAATAAATAAATAAATAAGACGGACATAAACGATGATATGATTTATAAAAGACATGTAAGGGATTATATAGTGTTCTCAGTAGAGAAGGTCGGATTGTTTTATTTGATTTTGTTTATGGATAGGAAAATAAGGATTTGTACATTGAATATATGTGGCCTCAACTATCCCAAGAAACGACAAGTCTTAGCTAAAATTGTGCAGATACTACATATTGATTTACTATACCTACAAGAAACGCATGTTGCTTGGGCTAATAGGGGGTATTTAAAGAATTTAGGTATGGAGTTGGTAGGGTGTTCTAAACAAACTGGGGTTAAGAGAGGGTTGGTGATACTTATAAAACGAGGTGTGGGTGTTTGTACAAAGTCTACAGCAGATAGATGGGGCCAATGGGCTATTTGTGAGTTTATCGTCGGTCAATTTAGATTTACACTTTTTAATGCATATGGTCCTAATGTGGATGATGCTGAACTTCTGAATTTTTTTAATATAGAAGAAGTGCAGTGGACGCAACCAGTGTTAATGTGTGGTGATTTTAATGTGAATATTGAAGCTAGAGTGAATATTAGATCAAATTATGTGTATGAATGAATGAATGAATGATTACGTATTTGTATCGCGCATGGCTACTCGAAGGCATCCCAGCGCTTTAGACAACGTTCATTCACCAGAGTTAGACGAACAGCAGAGTTTTCAACGACTTCCTGAAACTAAGTAGGTTGCTTTCCATTCTGATGTAGAGTGGAAGATTGTTCCAAAGTCTTGAGGCCTGTAGGGAGAAGCGTCGGCCACCCATACGCACTCTCCTAATTTTAGGGATTGTCAGATTTTTATTAGAGGATCTTAGTTCCCGACCAGGATGGTAAAGGCAGAATAATGATTGCATCAGTGCGGGTGCTGTTTTGTAAATTACTTTATGGACCATGACCAGGGTTTTAAATTCGATCCTCTGTTGCACTGGAAGCCAGTGCAGCTGGCGGAGTGCGGGTTTGGCAGATGTTCTCCGGGGAACGTTCAGCAACATACGCGCTGCGCAATTCTGAACAGTCTGCAGTATCTTAATTGTCCCTTGGGGGGAACCTAGATATAATGCATTGGAGTAATCTAAGCGTGATAAGATCAACGCCTGCACTAGGATCCTTCTGGCTTCGAAAGGAAGGAGGATGATAATTTTCCTCAGAAGCCTCATGAGTGCATAGCATGTGGCAGCTACCTTCCGGGCCTTCACTGAAAAATTAAGAGCTGGGTCCATCCACACCCCAAGGCTCTTAATTTGGGTCTTGGGCTTGGGTGGTTGGCCTAGACTGTCCGGCCACCATTCCTCCACTGTGGTAGGTGCCTGGTATCCCAGCATCATCACCTCAGTTTTTGCCCCATTGAGTTTTAGGAAGGATTCATCCATCCATTCCCGAACTTTAGTAAGGCAGATGGAGAGGCTTTCAAAGGGGGCATCATGCGTGGATAGTGAAATAATCAGTTGTGTGTCGTCTGCGTATGTGACAAGTTGTACTCCCCAGGGAAGCACCACCTCAGCCAAAGGCCTCATATAGATATTAAATAAGGTGGGGCTGAGGGACGAGCCCTGGGGGACACATTTGGGGGGAGGAAGCCTCATTTTCAAAGACCACAAAGGTCCTATCAGACAGGAAGGAATGCAGCCACTGTAGTGCGCGGCGGGAGACACCAACTCACACCAGCCTGTGAAGCAGAATGGAGTGGTTCACGGTGTTGAAGGCCGCGCTTAGATCTAATAATAGTATAGCCGCGTGATTCCCACTGTCTACGATCTTCCTTGCTTCCTCAACCACTGCAACAAGCGCTGTTTCAGTGCCCTGATTTCTCCTAAACCCTGTCTGAGTGATATGAAAGAGGTTGTTATCCTCCAGAAAAGTAGCCAATAAAGAATTTACATATTTCTCTGTGAGTTTGCTAATGGTGGGCAGATCGTGTATATAGGTAGAAAGAGGCTAACATTTACTGCGCTACGGGGACTGATCCTAGATCATGGCCTTTATGATGTCTAGAATTCACTGTATCCCAACGATCCAGGTTTTACTTTTTTTTCTGCCCCTCATTCAAAATTCGTTCGATTAGATTATTTTTTCATTGCGTCCAAACTGCTGGCTAAAGCTAATATTGAGATTCACCCCAAATTGGTCTCCGGCCATAATCCGATAGTATTAGAATTAAATTTAGACCTTGAAGAAAAAACAGGTAGCCAACCGTGGTCTTTTGATAGGAAATTACTATTGGATGAGGAGTACTGCCAATTCATGGTCAAAATAATTCAGGAATTTTTTACTTTTAACAAAGGGACGGCCGCACCGGAGATAGTCTGGGATGTGTTTAAACAGTCGTTAGAGGAGAAATCCTTAGCTTTTCAAAATCTAAACGCAGAAAGATCTGGGCCAAATATCGACAGGATTTTGATCAGGTTCTTATAGCCGAGAGGAAACTAGCAGAGACGATTAGGTTGAGTGTAGAACCAGCATTAGTTCAAAAGGTTCAAAAAGATCTTACCATTAAAAAGGCTAGCGCATACGCTAATTTTGCTGATCAGATTGCCGGAAATTATGCACAGCATAAAGAAGATGCATATGAATTCAGTGAAAAAACAGGAAAAATGCTGGCGAAAAGATTAAGGGAGAAATCAGTTTATAATGATATTCCTAAAATTACGGATTTACAAGGGGTCTTGCAAGAAACTAAGGAGGGTGTTCTTATGGCATTTCAAGGATTTTACCAATCATTATATAGTATCTCGGGGCCCGAATCGGGTGGAGAGGACGAGGGAGAATATTTATATGAATTGACTCTTGTAGTACTATCAGACATTCAAAAAACAACATTATCCACGCCATTGGTTTGGGGTGAAGTAGAAATAGCACTGTTAGGTTTAGCCCAGGGTAAGGCCATGGGCCCTGACAGTATCCCACTCGAATTCTATTGGACGTTTAGGAATATATTGAAAAATGAACTATTAGAAGTTTGCCAACTGGCCTTTCTTGGTAAGGCTCCTGACTCCTGGTCCAAAGCCACAATTGTGTTTTTTAAAAAAAAGGGCAAAAAAGACACCGAAATTGAGTCTTACAGGCCGATTTCTTTACTGAACTCGGACAGTAAGATATACTCGAAACTTATTGCCAATAGGCTGAACGATCTTATGCCAGGACTGGTTTCATTAAGAAAACATGGGTTTATCCAACGCAGAGACACAACAGACCATATCAATAGAATTATCTCTATGCTAGATTGGTCACAGGGTACAACTCCCCTGTCGGTGTGGCCTTGTTGGATGCTGAAAAAGCATTCGACAGGGTCTCATGGAGGTTTATGTGGGCAGTCTTGGCATGGAAGGGGTTTCCGGTGGAGTTTATCACGGCTATACAGACTCTGTACCTCCACCCGTCGGCTGTTATACGGGTTTCGGGTGAGGTGTCAAAGAATGTGTCGATAGCAAGGGGGACGAGACAAGGTTGTCCCTGTTCCCCCTTGCTATTCGCTTTATATATCGATCCCTCTATAATTACCCTGGACAATAACATGGCAATTAAACCAGTGCAGATAAATAATGGGGTATTTAAAATATTTGCGTACGCAGATGATGTCGCGGTAGCTACGTCGGACCTCACTAATGCTCTACCTAAGATTATAGATGCAGCTGAGGTTTTTGGGCAGTTTTCTGGCTATAAATTGAATGTCGCTAAGACACAATTTGTTCACTCGGAGGTCGGACGCCCCGCAAATATTAACTTTGAAACCGAGGCAATCTATTTAGGTAATAAGATTACACCTAAAGCCGAGGTCTCCATTGCTGTAAATTTGGACCCTATTATTGCCTCCTCTAATAAAATACTAGAAAGAATAAACAATCTACACTTATCACTTTTTGGCCGTAGCAATGTGTTAAAAATGCTTATTTTGCCTAAATTTTTGTATGTATTCCAGGCTATCCCTTTTCTTATACCTGCTTCTTATTTTTCCCGAATTGAGAGAATGTGTTCTAGATTTCTTTGGGGTTATCATCGGGCGCGGAGAGCATTTAAAAGCTGCATGTTACCTAGAGAGAGAGGAGGTTGGGGCATTCCTAATTTTCAATTATATCATTGGATAGCTATTTTACAGCATATGGGTGTGCTAATATTGCCGGAAGATCCAACGGAGGATTTTGCTGCACCCTCTATTTATGAGATGCTCTTGGGGGCGGAGGCAAAACAATGTTTAAATTGTATAATAGATCCAAGCTATTATAGGAAAACAAAATTTAAAGCCGTCATCGCTGCCTATATAATATGGAGGAAAACAAAAAAGAAACTAGGCATAGGCCCTAATTTGAATATATATACCCACTTTCAAAAGTGCTCTCTACTTCCAGAAATATTTAGCGATCAGGTGATGCTTAGGTGGCATAATTTGGGAATCCACAAACTTGGTGATTTGTTTCAGGGGAACCATTTTGCTTCTTTTGATTTTTTACAGCAGAAATATAAGTTACTTTGAACCAACTTTTTTAAATACCTTCAGCTACGTAGTTTTTTTGCGAGGAGAAAATGTCAAAAAACATGATTATATTTGAAAAAATCAAGTCTATTGAAGCAATTAAAGGAAGGCATAAAATGGGGCCCCTATACCAGTTGTTTATGGAAAAGGTGGAAGATGATTTAGCGGCTTGTGAGCTAAAATGGCAAAATAAACTAGGCACCGAGCGAATTAGTCTAGAGAGATGTATAGAGATGGCCACAAATGAATCCGTACGACTCGTAAACACACCGTACGACCCGGCGAGTACGATCCGGACCGGGTGATCAGGACGCTATTCATACGGTCCGCGTCAGGTAAGGGCGATTCGTACGGAAAAGCGCTCCATCACATACACACCGTATGCCGCGTACCCCCCATGATCGCCGGGGTACGTGCCGTACCCCTGCGATCATGTGGGGTACGTGCCGTACACCCAGCGTACATGGGGTGCGCATCGTACACCCACCGTACATGGGGTACGGTGCGTAACCCATGTACGCTGGGTGTACGGCACGTACCCCACATGATCGCAGGGGTACGGCGCGTACCCCGGCGATCACGGGGGGTACGCGGCATCCCCGGGGGGCGTTCTGTACTTGTTTCGGCCGAACTATGCGTTTACGGCTGTTTCCAGCTCCCGTAAAAAAAAGGGTCGTACGTGGCGTACCCGACACGAAACGTGCTTGCTGGGTCGTAAAAACTAGCCGCGAACCATAGCGATTTCACGTACAGCGGGTACCGAGTGAGACTCGTACGGAAATTTTAGTCGCACGGAGTCCTGTACGACTTGTACGGTCTTTGGCTCTTGGTACGGATCGTACTTCGTCGTACGTACGGGGACGTGTACGGGTACGATTCGTACGGGGAAAATTGCTCCGTACAACTATTCGGAGTGCATTTTACCGGATCGGAATCGAGCCCATAGTCTGGGTATTCAAGTGCAAGTGTCGGCACCACTGGTTATTTTCGGGTGTCAAGAAAATTCAACCTATTCGTGGTCGGTGGCTGAGGAAGGATTTATTTTTATCTGTATGTCTGTTTTCCGTTTATGTATCACGTCTCAATGGCTAGATGCTGAACCACCAACCTTCATCAATTGGCAAACTAGAATGCTGTTTATTTATCACCTTGAGACCGCGCTGTATAAAATTAAGGGTATTAGAAGGAAACCTCAAGGGCTCAAACTCTGGTCTCCTATGGCTAATTGGATAGGATTGTAGGATGAAAAGTTGTGTTGTAATGATCTAATTTATTTTTTTCTCTTTGTCTATAAATGTTTGGTTATGATGACATTTATTAGTGAAAATTGGATTAATGTATTTAGATCATGAAATGTTCTGAAGATGATGAAGGTTTTTCTTCTGCCTTTATGTAAGATTTGTGATGTGTCTGTCTGCTGACATAAATTTCAATAAAAAAAATAAAAAAATTTAAAAAAATGAAACTTATGCTGTGCTAGTGCTGATGCCGGTGCTCCATCTAATTAACATAATAACATATTAATAACATATTAGGTTATATCAGAACATAGCTCCTTAACACTGCTTAACATTAATTATCATTCCTAATTACCCTTCTGCATTGGTTGTCTTACAGAGACCATCATACTATTTTGTCCCCTTTTCTCTATAAGCTCCGTTAAATATGCCTGAGCCTTAATTTCAGAAAAAACATCCTAGCTTGGCCATTTACTACCACCTTAAGACGACATGGAAACATCAAAAAGGCCTCGCACCCCAAATTTTGAAAAGAAGATATTAATTGTCTCATTCGCCATCTTCTCTCAACTGTGGCGTGGCAGAAATCTGGGCGTGCAAAGAATGTTGTACCATCGTAAGTTCGCCTGGCCTCAGGTTTAGCCTTGTCCATCACCTCTTGTCTGAGTAAGTAATTACCCACATAGACCAATATAGCCCTAGTCAGCCTGCAATGCTGTATATTCTTTCTTCTGGACAAGAGGGAACCGATGGGCGTGCTGTATTTCACTCTCCCAGTTTCATGCTGTTATGTCCGGAAAAGCCCCCCTAAGCAAAGCAATGACATATGCCCGCACATCCTGCCCTTCCTTCCCCTCTGCGACCCCAAGTAGTCTGATCTTATTCCGTCTCTGACGGTTCTCGAAGTCCTCGAGTTTCCACTGCACATCCGCCAAGATTTTCTCCTGATCCTGCTTAAATTCCTGCCACTTTGTCACTTCATCCTCTAATTTCCCTGTCCTTTCTTCCACGTCAGTGACTCTGCCTGCCATATCTGCATAAAGTGTGTTCATTTTTCTGAGTGATCCCTGTATTTTCTTGTTTGCTTGCTTGGCCCTACGGCTTTCAGACCTAGCCTCCCCTTGCATTTATTTCAAGGTATTATATAACACAGCCATGGTGGTGACCTGCGGTGGAGTGGTAGAATGAGAGTGTTGCACATTGCTTCTCCCCCTCCTGATATAACAGGGAGGTTGCAGAGTAGTCCCAATCCAGCTTCTTAACGACCTCTGACTGCGACGGACTCCTTGCCATCTTTGACTGGGTATGAGATCTATTTTTTATATATTTAGGCTTTTGGTGTGCAGAGTCTCTATAAAGTGAAGTTTCTACAGCCGATGAGTCAGATTCCAAATCTGGTCTACTGTAACGCTCTCTTCTGCTATTGATGATGAACCTGAATCGTCATCGTCATCATTCACAGAAAAAAAACAGTCATCACTGGGTGATCCCGGTATTGAGGTAGCAGGATCCTTTCTCTGTGGTGGAGCCGCATATTTATTAAAGGCAGTCATTCTTTTGTCTATGTCTGTGTTTTCCTTTGGTCGTACTATCTGCTCCACCACTATATTCCCCACATTCTTGGTGTCCCCATTATTGCCAACCTCTTTAGTCTAAGCTCCTGCCGTGTCGGGGATATTGCTCAAGTCAGTGCTGGTTGTATGGAAATCTTGCCCTATGAGCCCTCCACTGCTTGTGACCGTGTATGCCTCACTACCCATATTAGTTTTAGCAGGAATATACAATTGCAAAGGTGCCCCCGGGGCCGCATTTCCAGTACCCAGTACCTGTGGTGTCTGCTGTTCTGCCAAGGAGTCTGCCAAGGGGTTGATCTGTGCTGTAATCAGCTTCGTGGGAAGGAACTCCAGCCGCGAGGCCTCGTCAGGAGCTATCATCCGTGTATCTGCATCTGCGGTCAGAGTCTCTCTCTGTTCATCCGCGCTCGGCTCACCTTGCCTTCCGGAGACCCTACGCGTTGACCAGGACTCCTCTGTGCGAGGCACCTCCGGGTTTGATGCAGGCGTTACAGGAAAAGACTCAAACAGGGTAGGTTGGTGCAAATTGTTTTCTTTCGTCTGGTTTTCTTCATTCTGGCGTGTTTTGGTGCCTTTTTTCACGGCGGTCTCTTTATCTTTCTTTTCTTTTGGTTTATCACCAGCAAACCCTTCTCGTGTCTCATTCGGATTCTTGCTGACATGCCTCCGAGTTTGTACCACTGCTCTGAGATTAGGAGCAGAAACGGGTGCTGATACTCCCGGATCACTTAGAACCGCCTTATCTCTGTCTTTGTCTTTGTCTTTTTGGTCTTTCTGCAGCTTCGGTCCTCTCGGTACCATAGCTTGCAACAAGTTGCGCTGATTTAGAGGGGAGTAGTGCTTCTTTGTTCCAGTGGATATGGCAATAATACGCTGATATCTTAACTTGATCTCTTCTCTAGACAACCAGTCAAGAAAGCGCTGAACTAAGTTAAATAGAAACAGCATTCTCCAGGGCAAAGCAGCAGCATTTCACAAAAGCACTTTGAAAATCCTGGGGGGAGGGAGAGGATGCGACTGCTCCCTACGACCTGTCAGCGGCCATTTTGCCATTGTGGTCACGGCATAATTGATACTTCAAATGAAATGTATTAATAGGTCTGCATTCTAATAGGCATTTCATTATTTTTGTCACTGCAGCTCAATAGTACAGCTTAAAATTCTGTAAAGCCCATCCATTTTTTCTTTTGGAATTTTAAGAAAGTGAATCGCCTTAGGGACTATAATGTATACCTAAAGAAAATTTGCTATAGCGGAGTCAAGTTTCTTAAAGAAGGTATTAGGAGCCACCTGAGAGATCAAGTGAAATAAATACAGCATTTTAGGTAAAATTTTCATTTTAATAAGACTGTAGATTCTGCCAAAGATGTAGGTAATGGTTTCCAATTGTCAAGCATTTAAACATATTTTTAAATATTGGTTCATAATTTGGCTTGACAATTTCGTCTATGGGACTGCTAATCTTAATGCCTAAATAAGTTGCTTCTTTAACAAGCTACTGGCCTACTCTGGAAACGTAATAAATGACAATTGTTTGCTTTTTTCAAAGTTGAGGTTGTCCAAAACCGTCCAAAACTTCACCAAAATGCACGGCCTCTTATTCAATCTTTCAAAGAGAGCAACATTTGTTTTGAAAACTAAGCAGCAATGTTATCCACATATGCGGAGACCTTTATCCTCATGCTTTCAATAACAATTGACTCTAGGATGGAATTCATGAGTATATGACAAGGATAGGTCTCAAGATACATTTTGATTTTTGAACACCATCAGCAAAATAGGGCACGCTTATTGTAATAGTGTCCAATATGAGCTCCATGGTTACAATTCTGACTCTTGGGTTTGGGAATCAGGATTCAATCAATTCTTTATATCTTATAAGAAATCCCTTTTTATTGATGACCGACCACTAGAATCTTCAGATAGTGTAGTCAAAAGACTTTTGGGATTAAGTAGTCTCACACAGGTCTTATATTCCAGTGCATTAGCAGCTTAAACATAATGATTGCAATATTATTATGGACTATCCTCTCCTGGAATAAACCCATGGTTTTCAGAAAAAACTTACTCTGTGTAATGATTCTAGATTGTTTTATTGCCAATGCTTTGGAATATATTTTAGCATCTACATTAATCAGAGAAATAGACTGTTGTGAGCCATAATACTCTTTAGGCTTATTATTTTTCAGGGCAAATAGTACAATATTACCTTGATTCCAGAAATGGGGTACACGCCAAACATCATGTACCCCTGTAAAAATCCAATATAAAGTTCTTAACCAAAAACATGTTATGCCATATACATTATTCAATGTAAGATGATTGTACATTCCAAATGTCCAAGTTGTGGTCACAGATGATATCCATATGTGCGCTGAGTGTTTTTATTTGCCTGAGTTTTGGAGTAATGTGGGCAGAATTGTCTCTGCTCCTCTCGAACAAGATCTGTTTTTACAAAGTATGGTATTATGCTTTGCACACATCCCTTGGGATTGTAGTGATTTTTTCTTTAGTGCTGTATCAATAGTACACTTATGCACTCCATGTAGATGGATGCCAAATAATGCCCATTGAATTGATTTGTGGTGGCTGAAACAAGTTATACTTGGTGTAGCTGACTCTCTTGCAAAATTTTCACTAAGCAATAAGGTTTCAAGTTCCATCACTCTTTTCCTTCCATAGAAACTATCCATCCTCCAGTTGACTTCATAGATAATCTGAGGGCACACCACAAGGGGCTCAAAATGAAGTGCTAGGAGTTATGAGGGCTTGTGTCTTTCATACATGAGCCACTTTGATATGTTGCCTCCCCGGGCGCAGCCTAAGGTGTTGCCTATGCCAACGGAAACTGCTTATGCTACTGCTTCTTGTACATGCTCATTGCCACCAACTGTCCAGCTCCCCATGTCTATTATTTCTAGCCACCGTATGTCCCAAAGGGCAACCTTTCCATCCAAGGATTCAAGTTGGGACATGTCATTTTCATGTCAAAGGTTCCCAAATTACTGCCTGGCTCCATTGAAAACAGGAACTCATTGATAAACGAAGTCTTGCATTGGACTCAAAATATTAGACACTATTCTTTGGTTGTTCATTATGATACTGTGTATGCGAGACATTTTGAATCATATGATGCTCAATATGATTTGTTTGAGAACAAATATACAACCCTAGAGCTGGTAGAGGGGATAATTGTATTAGATCAGTGCACACCTCACCCTCTAGGGTCAGATATCTGCTTTAGGTTGAGGCTTCCAGTAACTGGTAAGATTTTCATTAGTAGTGCAAGATCCTGAGTGAGTCAGGAAAGTAGAGTTCCCCCTGCCTATCCTATTCACAACAGCATAACTTTGGTCGACCGACTGCCCAGCTTACCTGCTTTCCCACTGGCAGTTAAACCACTCTTCGCTGACTCCCACTAGGCACACTATGGTGACCATTTGAGAAGATCGTGTCAGGCTGATTTCCACTAGGGACATTATGGTCATCATCTCCAATGATATAGAGAAGAATGTCTGTGATTCGTCAGTCTGAGGGCCAACAACACCATCCATGAATCCCTCCCCAACCCTTCCTCCCAGCATTCCTCTAAACCTTTACAGTTACTTAATTGGAATATAGCTAGCATTAAAACAAAATTGGTGGATGAGAACTGGGGAGGATTTATTGATGACTTTCATATTTGCCACTTGCCAGAGACCTGGGAAGTCACCAAGGACCATAGACAGGGTTTTATTACGTATATCATGGAGGCAATACACTCTGCTGCAGGAAGGTCATCTAGAGAGCTTATTGTTTGGATTAAAATAGGGCTTGATCGTTTAGTAAAGGTGATCAGAACTGACGCCCTACACCTGCTTGTACTCAAAATAACATTGAAGGAAGTGAGCCCTCTACCTATCAGTCTACAGTTACAATAGGTCATTCTCCTTTAACAAACCATCACAGACCCTAACATGTTTTAATTCATTATTAGAAGATTATGGGGCAGGATATCATGTGATTATTGTGGCTGATTTTGATACCTGTTTCGAGCTCTAGCCTGATATGCTAGAGCAGATAAAGGTATAGGATGAATGAGATGGAATCCCTTTATATCCCAATTCTAGGACGAAGGTCAAGATGAGCAAATCTGCATTACAGGTTGCATATATAACTGTGTCCTACGGATTAAGAGTATGTAACAGCCGATCAACTTCGGACTCCAAAGCTTAATCAACTTTTAAGAGAGGTAATTATCAAAATACCATTGATTACATACTATTAGACGTAAGGATCTGGCATGAATTGCCGACATGTCAGTCATAGAGCGCCATGATAGTGACTACTTCCCTCTTCTTTTGCATCTGAAAGGATTTCAGATTAGGGATACATCTTGCCTTGAGCTTATAACATCTGTTGTAACAGTCCTGACAAAAATTGACAGAATGTGAAATGGGCAGCCTTAGCTAGCTACTGAAAGGGCCCTAAAAGAAATCTATGAGTTCATCAGTGAAGCGCTGCATATACTGAAAACCCAGGACTGTACAACTTCCCAGACTCTGGCTGTACTTGAAGATCTGTTTGAAACTATTTGGCAAAAAGGTTTAGGCCCACAACAACCTTCTTGAGACACATTATTGGTTCAATCATCATTGTAGGGATGGCAAAACAGCTTTGACAAACGTTTTAAAAAGCAAACCAAGGACCGATATCGCAATTGCTAGATGAGAATATAATTTTTTTTTTGAGACTAGCAAATGGCAGTGGGAAGATCAATTTTGAGATGACCTGCTGGAAGTAGCAAAAGAGAAGGATTTCAGACAGTTCTGGCTCTTGGTCACACATGATGTATGTAGGGAATATGCTTGTCCAGAATGTCATCTCCCTGCAACATGTGGGTTAAACATTTCCCTGCCCTTTATGCAGACCCATCATGCATAGAGAGGCATAATAACACTAGGACTGTCTCCAAATTTGAAGGCACAGAAGGTGGCCCACTAGTATTTAGATTGAAAGAAGGTCTGAATGCAATCGAGGCTCAGAAAGCAGGGAACGCTCCTGTGTCAGAACTAGTCAAATTCAGTTTGGTTCCTCAGGAGCAGTACCCTCAAGAAGCCCACCTTCCAAAAGCCTTCACTCAAGCTTAACTGCACTGAGTATCAAAGTGGTTAGGCGGGGGAAGGAAATTAGGATGGGTACTGTGGGGAGGGAGACATGGAACGAGACGTTGTCCATGATTAACTTTCCTTTCGTGCTTCGTAAACCTTTTGACTATATTTAACATGGGTTAAGCAATGACAACATACATGTAAAAGAAAATCAGGTTATGCATAGAACAGTTGTGTACGTCTTCTCAGGCTTCACTGGCAATTTCTGTTCCTATAATTCTCAAGGATACAATGTTATGGCTAAACAACCATGTTTCAAAACGAAGCACACATTCATATAAAAAGCCACTTGGCTTTTAGACACAATGTTTCCGTAATGATGTGCTTTAACCACTGTTAAATATCACAGTGGTACTTCCAACAACCTTTTTGCAATACACAACACATTACATATGCTAATGAGGCAGTTTAATATTCAAACACCCAAGGGAGTGCTTCATCTCTATGTATCAGAGTTCAAAGTATGCAAATGTCCAGGAAGAGCTTCAGCACGATGTGAACAATGCCAAAGTCATCAGGTATGCAAATGCCCCCAGAGCGCTTCAGCGTTATGTACCCAGTTGCCAAAATCACCAAACATGTAAATGACCAAAGAGTGCTTCAGCGCGATGTACAAAAATGCCAAAATCACCAAACACGTAAACAGTGCCAAAATTCCAAACATGGAAATGATTAAAAAGAGCTTTAGCGTGATGGACAACAGTGCCAAAATTACCAAACATGTAAATGTGCAGCATTGCCAAAATTACCAAACCTGTAAATGCTCAAAAAGCACTTAAGTGCAATATGCAAGTTTATTTCGAAATGCAAAATAGCAAAAACAGCACGTACTTCCTTTCACGATGCTGTTGGTAAAGAAAGGAATGATCCTACCTGATTGTAGCTGAGAGAGGATCTACAATCTGGAAAAAGAAAACAGAAGTCTTCTAGCTGCAATCAGAATCTTTTTTCAGCAACCGGAGAACAGGAACAGCTGCTGCTCAAGCTCAGGGTTCTCATTAACCAGCAATGAGAACAGGGTGTGGCCCATATTTAAAGGGCTCAGGAAGATGGTTATTTTATTTATTTGAAAAGTTTTATATAGTGCTGGCTAGACCCGGAGGTATCAGAGCGCTTTACATGAGGGCAAGGAACTTTTTCAGAGCATAGTTACCTGTTACATATTTACAAGTTACACAGTTAGAGAGCATAGTTACAAGTTGCTGAAGCGCAGTTACATGAGTTAAAAACATATACGTAAGGGAAAAAGCAGGCAAGGGGAGAGATTTAGAGGGAGAGGAAAGGAGCATGGGAGGTAGACAAAAAATGAAAAGAGGGAAAGAGGTGAGGGGGTGAAGGAAACACAACCAGCAGACGAGGAAAAACAGTGTCCGACGTCCAGAGTGCTGTGATCCCAGTGGAAATTGTGTCATTCCAACACCTCAGCTGTGTGTGGCTGCCTTTACACTGTGGACTCTCTCAGAGAGGTCTCTGAGACTCCAGGGCATAACTACTGGATCCTTCCCCAACAAGAGGAGAGGGAGTGCTTTGGCAATGGGCGCCATTCCCACACCATCGCTGTGTGTGGCTCCCTTGACGCTGTGGACTGTTTCAGAGGGGTCTTTGAAACTCCATGGGATAAATGCTGGATCCCTCCCCAAAAAGGGGAGAAAGGAGTGCTTTGGTTAGGGGCACACCCCATGGTAGTTACTTTAGGGATAATAGTGTAATGTGTTGTAAAATAGTATTAGAATTGAGGGGACAGTTACAAAGTCTGCAGAATAGTGAGCAACCCCTCGTTCCTACCAACAGTCCTCTTGGCGGGACTGAATCTGAAGAGTAGTCCATGGATAGTGGCCATCTCAAGGTCAGGCAGGTCAGAAATAGTGGATTAAGGCACTGGCTAGACCCGAGGTATCAGCGTGCTTTATATGAGGAAAACAGCGTGTTACAAGTTGCAAAAGTTTAACAATAGTTACAGATTGAATAAATATACAATCCAGGAGTAATTTAATAAACATGAAAATAAGGATCAGAAAAACCAGGGAAAGCTTGTAATCCACAGGAAGGAGACATGAGCGGGGAAGAAAACGAGACAAATGTCTGAAGTCCGGCTGGGTAGGTGATGGCACAGCGGTGTGCCAGAGCCAATCTCCCCTATAACTGTTGGAGCAGCTCTACCAGGAGTCAGCCATGTATGTGTTTTCAGGCTCTGCCAGAATAGAGTGAGGAACAGGAGGTGATCAAAAGTGTAGAATCCAAGGACGGGAGGTAGGAGCTGGCGAGGATGGCAGGAAATGACAAGGAATGTGGTTTGGTAGCCATAGGCTGAAGAGGGGTAGAGGACAGAAGCCTGAAACTTCAACAGAGAAAAGTCATCAAAAGGCCACTCATGGGGACATTGAAGAAATTAAGTCTGGGTGCCATTTTAGAGTCAGGCAAGTCCCAGGTAAGAAGTGATACTTAAAGGGGACTGCTTAACCACTTGACTCAGCCGTTTATCTTGTCTCAGGTACTGAGATGCTGAGGCCCTTGTGCTGAGCATTCCATTCAAACTGTAAGCTAGCGTTCCTGCGCTGAACAGGCTGCCCCAATGCGTGATGCTGACTGTGGGAGAGGGACCAGTCAGTGTTTTCAGGTTTGGGCCTTCGGAGGGTGGAAACGGGCCGTGAGTCCCAAAGAGCAGATGCTATGCTAGGAAGGATAAGGGGGAGAGGGAGATGACGCTTTTCCTCCTCGCTTACATTTTATTTCGCATCAGCAGTGTACTAGGCACTCAGAACAGGGTGTGGTCCCTATTACCTTCCAGATTCCAGCTCACAGGTAAACTACTGGAACTGAGAAGGGACAATAGGCCTTGATAACATCATAGTCTGCAACAAGCATTCGCACAGACAAGTGGCAAAGCTACAACAAGCATTGACAAAAAAAGTAGAAAATAGTAAACAGATAACATCATAGTCTGCAACAAGCATTGGCACAGACAAGTGGCAAAAGTCACAACAAGCATTGGTAAAAACAATAGAAAATAGTAAACTGGTGCCAGACAAGGTGCACCAGGAAACTGATGTGGCAGAATCATGGCATCCTGGTCCTGAAAAAATCCTCTCTGATTTATATCGATCTCAACCCTTGATTTGGGGCTCCTATATAAACTTCCTTTCCAATCCTCTAGTGACCTCTAATTAGCTGTAGCGATTGTGGTATGGGATTAGCCAGACAAGTGGTAATCTCTTGCAAGAGAGACTTTGGCAAAGGCACAGGTTCAAGAACAAGTGAAAGACTACCGAGGTGGGAGCAGTGAGCAACGAGCCGGGAATCGCACAGCAAGTTACAAGCCGGGAATCCCAAACCTGCAGCTCCAGGGATCAAGCCATGGATTCACAGGCAACCAGGACCGTGCAAGGGGTCAACAGGTCCCGTATCAGCCCACAGTGTCAGCAGCCAGCAGGCAGTGCAGAGATATGTGGAGTGCGCTGCCACAGTCACTGGCCCACTGGTCCCAGATTCCCCACCCTCGCCAGCTGCAGCTGCTAGGGTCCAGGAGACCAGGGGGGAGTCCCTGTGGGGTAGGCAAGTAGCCAGCCGCCACCCCTGAGACTGCTTGGAGCATCCCTCCCCTTCTCCCCCTTCTGTAGCGCACTGCATAAAGATACTCAAATGTGTCCGGATGACCACTGCAGTAGCAGCAGGCTGTGACAGAGGAAGAGTAACAACAATCCCAGAGCCTCCCCCGCTGGAAGAGGGCAGCCAGTGCCGGGTGCGACCTGTGGGGTCAGTAACTCGAAGGACCCAATACTCCTTAAGACCCCCTGGTCACCGGAGAAAGTCCCTGGAAGACAAGCAGCCCGGAGGCAGCTCGGAGAAAGAAGACAGGGGTCTTACTGGAGGCAGTAAGGGTCCCAAGGTGCCAATAGAAAAGAGAGGTGAGGGAGGGAGAGTCCCTAAAGCCACCAAGTTAAAGTGGTCAAATTAAAGGTACTCCTATCGCCACGCAGCAGACACCTTGGTACTCTGAGGCACCAATGGAGTCCATGGCCCTGAATCAGCATAGAGCAAGTCCAGGAGGAAGGCAACGCCTGCAGTGGTTCCTCCCAACCACTAATAACCAGGCCCTCCCAGTTGTAGGATGTCCAAAAAGAAGCCTCCTCACCGCCTTGAATATGTTCCCGCAGGAAAAACCCTGCAAAATACAAGGACAGGGGTATCGGGCCAAGGATACTGCACTTTATCCAATCTAGTCTGGTGCAATAAATTGATTGCGGGTGCTAAAAACCTGGAGTCGTATACCCCTAAACTCCCAACAAAATTTCAAACAGCACAATGGTTAAGGACTCCACACAGTGTACATTTAACAATAATAATCAATACAGTAATCCGAAAGGAACACTTCAGTAGGACTCAGAGTTCTTTCCTTGCTTTCATTAACAATCTTCAAAAAAACGTAGCCAATGCGTTTCGTCCATAGGACTTCTTCAGGGCCAAAGGACATGTTTATTCAATGTCCGCAACCCATCAGTTTTCAATCGCGAGCAGCGTAAGCCTTCTCCCTCAATACCGGTATTGAGGGAGAAGGCTTACGCTGCTCGCGATTGAAAACTGATGGGTTGCGGACATTGAATAAACACGTCCTTTGGTGACCCTGTGACCATGATGTACAGAAGGATTTGATTGTTATCTTTCGTAATAAGGCCATTCATGCTTCACACGTCTGATGCTCTGAAAATTAAAATTTGAAAAATAAAGAATTTGACTACTGCTACATATAATAAGGCCGATAATACCACTTACTACTTACCTTTGAACGGATAACCACGGATAATATAGAAAGCTCTGCGAAAAAGATTTAGAAAAAAACGTGTGAATACCTTTCGTCCTGAAGAAGTCCTATGGACGAAACGCGTTGGCTACGTTTTTTGTGAAGATTGTTAATAAAAGCAAGGAAAGAACTCTGAGTCCTACTGAAGTGTTCCTTTCGGATTACCGCAGGAAAAACCCCTTCGACCCAAGTGTCACCCAGAAACCTAAGGAGCGCAAGGAACGCAGTCCAGGGATCCCCCGCCCGAAGTCGCTCTAAAAACCCCAACTACAGGCCTCAAAACTCAATTTCTATATAAATGCTCCTCCAATGGTGGGAACACCCCCGTTTGGACTGAACCATCAGTATGTGTCAAGACCAGCAAAGCGAAGGAGCTCCCTCTAGGGAGCCTCCCTAACTGCACACCTACCACAATACAAAACCCACAAACACAAATCAGGAGACTCCGGTCTCAATCCTGCCCCAGGTCATGCTGCTCCCCTGGAAATGAACATAAACTCACACAGGACTTAAATGCCAATACCAGCTCCCCTACATCAGGAAGCCACAAGCAGGCTGTTACAGCTCAAATACAACACTAACAACAATTTACTCTGCAGTCTCCCATCTAGCACAGCCCTTCAGAGCTCTCAGGTTCTGGACAAAGTAAAACAGAAGTGCCTGAGTGTAAACAAAAGCTAGAGTACCTATCACCAAGATTTTTACAAAACTTGGAAACAAGATAGAAAGAACATTGGATCTCACCCCAAAGCGGATCAGAATGACCAGGGAAACCAGGCTTTTTCCACCACTTAGCCAATGCCTTCAAAACAGTAACTTTATCAATGGCTAGGAACCAACCTCAACCAGCAAAATAAATCATTCCACGGCAAGAACACTACTCTGGCAATCGACCAAAATGGAGCTGCAAAATAACCTTCTATCAACCATTGCACAATGCCTAGTGGATCTGAACAACAAGGTGGACATCATTGAGAACAAATTTAGCAATAACAAGGATACTTGTTCCTGTACCTGCTCGTGTGCAGCACTCATCGACAAATGGACAACTCTAACAGGTCTGGTAGCTTCGCTAAAGGGGTCAACAGGGAGCACCACCAATCTACAGAACAACAGTTGCTCCATACCAACAATAACCAGTATTGGCTCTCAACCAACCCAACAACCCAACAACAATCAACCCTGGCACCCCCTTAACAAAGTCCAGCGATCAAATTCCACTCTTGGTCATCAATCCTTCTACCAGCTCATCAAGACTAAGCCTCAGTCCCTGTACCTCAAACTAAGGTAAGAAACTTGAGAAAAACCCTCTTACTCAGAAAAGGCAAGATGAGCCCCTCAAGGGGAGGGCCAAGAAAAAACTAAAGAAACAGCAGAAAAAGGTCAAAGCCTCTAAAAGAGTTGCCTTCCTACAAACAACTTACAATCAAATATCAAAAGCCAATAATGACACAGCTTGGATCTATCCAATTTTTGCCAAAAAGTTTCTTCCAAACAAACCAAAATCAAAAGCACTAATAACAACTGATGCAAAACAAGTGTCTGACACACAACTCTATTCAACTCCCCAAATGGGGGAAATGCACAGCTCAAATGGCCTGGCAACTGAAATCCAGTCAGCTTCCTCATCAACTATCATGTAGGTAGAGCAAACCACCCAACCATGCTCATCCAGGGAACAAGGCCCAGCCATCGGGATAAGCATCACTTAGGGTCCTTTATCTTATCTTTAACTTTGGACCCTCATTTGTTCTGCAATGTAACTATCCTACCATCCCAAAGGCCCATTTTCAGACCAGAAGTCTGTCAAAGGGACTCTGGTTCAAGCTCCAATCCAGGCCTGCTCAGCTAGGACCAAGAGCTTCATCCAAGGAGAACCAACTCGGCAAACCAACCCATAAGGTAATTCTCACCCCTAGATATCATATCATATTAAGGGCCACTACGACATCTTAATAAGGGTCAACATACTTCTTTTATTTAAGCACATCCCCATTGGACAACCTAGTCTGGGTCAAGATCCTGAGCCTGCCCAGTGATACCCATAGAGAATCGAGAGTCGCCATACTCGGGAAAGGTTAACACAAGGAGAATCATCTTTATGGGAAGAATGGGGCATAGATATTATATTCCCTGTACCAGAGAAATATCCTTACGTGTTAAAAGTACCCCGCCAAAGAATGAAGTATACTCAGTTCTAAGGGGAACGGTCACCTAGGGAACAACTCGACTGTAAACCCCAAACTTCACATGCATATAGGATAACTATTACACTTGATCACAGGACAGTTTTCTCTTGCAAGTCGATGCAAACTCCTAGACATGGAACTCGGATACAACCAGAAGGTCTGTGCTCACAAGGGCAACATTAACGTCACAAAGGCTGCCTGCAACTGTATTAGTACTAGAACTCCCGGAATTAACACACAGCTATCCATTATATCCTGGAACATAGCTGGTCATAAAAGACTCCGTAGGATCAAGTCAGTAATCAAATACCTTTAAAATATGACATCCTTTGCCCACAAGATACTTGGTCCACCGAACCCTTAATTTTTCCAGGTTTCTACGAACTTCACACCGCAGATACAAAACGCAATATCTTTGGGCGAGCATCTTGCAGTCTCTCAATCTTCATTAATCATGGTCACAGAATTGAGATTACTTTCAGTGCAAATAAGACCACAGATCTGCAAGCCGTTCTCATCAGCAGGCTAAAAAGCAATAACAACTCAACCCACCTTCTGCTAACTAATTGTTACATTAACACTGCCTCTCATAAAAAAAACAAGCACTAAAAACATTGGCAACAAAAATCGATCACCTTTTAAACAAATACTTCTCACACTCTCCAGTTATTGTCGGGGACCTGAACACTCAGGAGCTGGGGATTCTGAAAATCCTTCCCCCATCTTTCACAGAGGCTGCCCTTCTGCAAATCACTTTTACAATCACAACTTGATCTCCGCACACGCCATCAAAGTGGCTGAGGATCCCCTCTGGCTTCCACTCCCCACCATCAGGGATAGATCCACAATTGACTGTATCTTTATTTAAGATTATCTGGCATCATATCTTAATAACTTTGAAGTGGACAATAGGGATAAGAGTGACGACAGACCACTCAGGGCAATCTTTCAACTAGATGGGAAAGTCGACCTATAACTGCAAACACTATGGGATCCAACCTGGGAAGAGCACTATAAAGTCCTGAGCAAAATAAAATGGTCTGCAAACTTCGGCCCAAAACTTACAGAGTAGATTACATACAAAGAGTTCAACTCTACAGCAACATGTACTGTCCCCCTCCCGGAGCACTGAGAAGCACTCCTATAGATCTAAAACAAGCCCTACAGGGCAGACTTGGAATTGTCCAAGCACAGGCCATACATGTACATCCACAAATCAAACAAAGGGGATTATACTCAACCAAACGCAGCCTTTCAAAGGCCTGGAAGGCAAGAAGAAAAGGGAACACAAATCTGCAAATACATGCAATACCAGTCCTTCGTGCGGAGAACAGAAAGAAAGTCTGGCACATACGATCTAAGAAATTTGAGGCATAATGCCTGAAAATCTTCACCTCCTTAAAGAGAAGGGACATATTCAACTTTGAAAATACATCGACCAGCACAGTAACACTGGTCAGACAAAAGCTAACAGAGTGGCTGCCATTGAGTGGGCCAAACACACAAAACAGTTATACTTTAACCATCAGAAAACATCATATACCAATCCTCAACAATCTTCCCCAGCAACACGCTAGGTCCTCAAAATACTTAACATTACAGAGGCCAGGGTAACTGACTTAATAAAAAAAATGAGAACAGATGGTGCCCCAGGACCCAATGGGGTCCCCACATCAGTGCTTAAAGCCTCACATGTATATTGGTCAGGACAGCTAACAACACTCTTCAAGCATGCCTACGTCACTTCAACAATTCCATCGTCATGGAAAAGTACCATTCTCGTCCCCATTTATAAAAAAGGGCACTGTACGAAACCAGAATACTACCGCCTTATTGCTTTATTAGACATATTAGAAGAAGCGTATTCAAGAATACTACTGAAAGAACTAGAAGCCTGGGCAAAAGACAATAACATTCTTCCCCTCTTTCAATCTGGTTTTAGGCTCAAAAGCTCCACCACGGATTACATCTTAGCATTGGGTCACCTGTCACATCAAGCTACACTGCCAGCGCAATCACCTCTTTTCTGCCGTTTTGTAGATTACACGCAGCATTTGACCGGGTGCATCGAGTGGAACTGTGGGAAAAACTAGACTTCTGGGTAATCCCCCAAATGCTACTAAAGGCAATAACAGCATTACATCAGGGGACCTGGGTCCGCATAAAGACCAGCCAAACCACTGTAAGAGGCAAGGTGCCAACCAACAATGGCCTGAAACAAAGCTGTGTCCTCGCCCCTTCTCTTTAATCTTTATACAGCAGATCTGTGCAAAGCCTTGGAAGGCGCATGTTTACTAACATGAATGTTGGGGAAAGTGCGGCTCCAAATCCTCCAGTATGCCGAAGACATTGTAATGCTGGATCACATACGGACTGGTCTACAGAAAGCCTTTAATGCTCTCTACAGGTATAATCAAAAGAACAACTTCATGGTGAACCAGGAGAAGACCAAGATAGTCATATTTGGGAAGTACCAATAAAATAAAAGTGCTCAATGGCGTCTAGGAGACCTGCAAATTAAAACATGCACAAGCTATAACTACCCTGGCGTCAGGCTATCAGAAGGGGCAAAGCCAGTGGCCCTCCTAAGAAGCAAGGGGGCTGGCATCATTTTCAGTCCGAAATGCCTAAACCAGGACTGCACAGTCCAACTGCAGAACCCATCCTGAAAGTTCTGAGAGCAAAGCTTTTCCCCTCTCCTATTTATGGTCACCTAGTATTTCCTGGTGCACTCAACAAGTTCCTCATGAACCTCCAAATCTCCGCTTACAAGAAGGTTCTAACTCTCCCCGACAGGCCAGGAGAGCCAGAATGAGACTGGAGCTGGCACTCGCCCGCTCGGATATCATTTGACATAATAAAATACTACATTAGTACTTTGCGTGCCTCAGCACCCTCACCGAAAGCTCAAACTAAAATAATTCTTGAAGTGCTGGTTCCCCATGGCAGGTACAGTTGGCAGCGGCCACAAGTCCACTTGAAATTGAAGTTCAAAATTTGCCTAACCAGGATATCCCGGACACAGCCTGGAAAAACACAGTGAACGCACAGGTTAAGAAATTATCATTTGAAAGGGACCTGGAAAATTCACTCTGCCAACCCAATCTTTCTATACTGGAAGCTTCTTATATCTTGGGAAAACCTCAGACTTACTTTGAGCAAGCTTAGATAGTCCAGGCCCAGAAAAAAAACACTTACATGAGACTTCTCGCACTGCCTATCACAGACTTCAATCCATCCTGGGAACGGCAGGACAACTCAACCGCTTGTCATCCATGTAGCTATCAATGTGAATCTTGTCTTCACCTGCTGTGCTGCTGCTCAAAGATGGCAAGAGTGTGACACTGCCTGGTATTCCCAATTTGCAGTTCTCATGGCCTTAGACACTGCGGAGAAGTCTCAGACCTGTGCTTTTCCACCAACATAGCACAAACTGCTGCCAGACTAGGGAAATTTATAGATATAATTCGGGCTGCACTGACAGATACCATTAAAGCCACAAGCTGCAAAAAGTTGACCACCAAGCTTGAGTGTCAATTATCAAATTGCTTGCACAGCAAAATGACAGTCCTGCGCCCACAATATTATCAGAGTCCTGGCTCAGATTTCTCCCATCACAAATCCCAGGCACACAAGGGAACTAAAATGATCAAGACTAGAATATTAAACATGCACCCTGCACCGAAACGAGGAAAATAATGCTCTTTTAAATGTTCCGTTATAATCAATGTTGGGACAGTTGACATAAAGGTTTTATTTAGCACTGTAAATGAACATTAATTATTGGGTAAAGGGCCCACCTAAAGGACGAGCAAACTGGGTCCCCAGATGTAGGTGCCATCCTTAGGCACTAGCACTCTAGTTCTAGCTCGGACTATTGCTTTTACGATTTTACAGATATTAGCAAACCTAGGCCTAGATGTAGGTAAAGCGATTTTACCGATCTGAAAATACCGAATTTTACAGAATCTGTATTTTCAGATCGGAAAATGAGATGTAGGAAAAAAATCGGTAAAAAATACCGATTCGGTAAAGTTCGGTAGCAGACAATTAGTAAATACCGAATCGGTATTTACCGATTCTGTAAATACCGAATCGGTATCCCCCATTCATTCCTATGGGCCTTTTGGCCCATAGGAATGAATGGGGGATAACGAATCGGTATTTACAGAATCGGTAAATACCGATTCGATATTTACCGAATCGGTAACGTTACTAAAGTGAAACCAGGTAGGCAGCCAATCATGTGCCAGCTCCCTCCCCCTCCCTAGCAGGAAGTGGCCACACAGGCAGCTGCAAGTAATCAGAACCTCCTGGAAAAGGCAGTTGGAGCAGAGCAGAGTGCACAAGCAGCAGAAAGGGTTTGGAACACTTTTAAAAGTGTAAAATGGCAAGCAGCCAAGAGAAAGAGCAGCCTGAGAGGAAAAGGAAATTAAAATTCAGCAGCATGGAGCTGCAGGTGCTAGTGGAGGAGGTGGTCAGGGTGCACCACAAATTGTTTGGGAGGCAGTCCCTGACTGTGCCAGAATCAGCCAAACGAAAAATATGGCTGGACATCATGGAGAAGGTGAATGCTGTGGGGGTCACCACCAGGGATACTGAGGACCTCAAAAAACGCTTTTATGACCTGAGGAGCCTAACTAAAAGAAAAATGGCAGAAATACACAGGCAGGCTGGGAAAACTGGCGGAGGCAAGAACCCAGCACCCCCCCTGACTGACCTGGAGGAGATGGTGTCCTCAACCCTTGAAAGGGAGAGCGTCTGCGGACTGGGAGACGTAGACAGCTCGGCCAGAGCAGCAAGGAAAAAAGGTAAGAGACATGCACAGTATTCCCCCAATACCATTCCCCTTACCTGTACCCTTAGTGGGCAAGTAAACCCAATTACAGTACTGCTAGCAATACACTGTGCCAATGCATGATGCGAGATGTAGACAGGAAATGTTAGGCCATGTCATACAGCACACCAAACAACTAGTAGATGTAATGACTGCATACAGAACATGGGCTAAGTGTAAATTTTTATTGTAGTGAATGTTAGACAGTAGCGCCTATCTAATGTACGCTCATATATGTCCACAGGTGAAACATCACGTAGGCAAACGCAGGAGGCTGAAGGGACACAACCTGAGGGGGAGGAAAGTCAGGATGCAGGAGTCAGTACACCCAACGTACCACCTGAGGAAGCTGCATCAAGTAGCCATCCACCTGGCCAGGACACAGAAATGGCCCAGGAATTGCAGGCAACCCCTAGCGGATCACAGTCCCCACTCCTGCTCTCATCACCAGAGATGGCTGCATCACAACATGACGTGATACCTCCAACACAGCCAGGCAGGAGGCATGTCGTGGGTCCACTCCCAGATTTTGAGTCCGTGGCAGCTGACATTGAGGGTGAGGAACAACTGAACCTGCAAGTGCCAGCGGGCCCTGGCACAACACACTCCAGTGCAGCGATGGGCGATAGTAGTGGAAGACGCCGCAGAGTGCAGGAAAGGCCAGGAGATGCACCAGTTGAGGGTGGAAGTGTGTTCCTAGGTCTGGAGGGGAGCATGGTCCGGATACAGCGGATGCAGGGGAGAGCCATCCAAGCATGCCAACGACAGCTGAGTTCCCTGAATAGCAACATAGGGGAGATAGGAAAGGGCATCAGTCAGATGGTACAGGACAACAAGGAAATGGTGCAGGCCAACAAAAAATTGGTGATGGTTAACAGGGAGATGGCTGCAGGGATGCGAGGAATACACAACTCGGTGCAGCTACTATGCACCAAACTGGATAATGACTTTGCTTTAAGGGACAGGGAAAGGCGTCGTGCACATGTCCATAGCAGTGCCCTGTACCGCATGGCCTCTGCCGCTTCCCTGTTATGCAGGAGGAGCTCCAACATGCAGGAGGCCATGATGCTAAATACTAATGAGGTCACTAGGGGCATGGGCAGGGTGACCAGTGCCCTGGAGGCACTGTTGAACGCCCAAACTGCGCACACAGCTGCAATGGAAGTGCCTATCAGTGAGGAGAGCACAAGCAGGAGCAGCATGGGAAGCATCCCTGTGACAGAAACCAGGAGGAGCAGGCGCCATGCTGAGGCCGCAGGACAACAAGACAATGAGCAGGTTGAACAACCCCCTAGTGTTACAGGGAAGCGATCTAGGAAATGACTCACACAGTTGAAGGTGTTCTTGTACATCACGCAGAGCATTGGCGTGAAAAGTGTTTAATTTAAACTTTTGTGCCGTGATAACAAAAGTGATTTGTGAATTAAACCTGTGTTCTAGCATCCCATGACTGTGTTTATGGCTTACTTACTTAAAAATAGTTGCGTGCAACCTCTTCCCGTCTGTGTCTGCCATCAGTTGCTGTTGCTCCACCAGATGTGTGTGGGTCAGGGAGAGCATACTCATCGTCATGGTCCTCAAAATCTGAGAGTTCCACTTCTGTCCCCTTCTTGACCGCCAGGTTGTGCAGCATTGCACAGGCTGCAATAATTTTGCAGCAGGTGATAGGTGTGTACTGGCGGGCCCCTCCGCTTTTATGGAGGCAGCGAAAGCGGCTTTTCCACATGCCAAAGGTGCGCTCCACGATGTTCCTAGTTGTTTTGTGTGCCCAGTTGTATTGCCTCTGACTTGGTGTTGTTGGATTGAGGTAGGGTGTGAGGATGAAGGACCGGAGGGCATATGCACTGTCCCCTATTAGGAATGAGAAAAGGACATTATTCACATGCTCTAACACATCCACCTGTTACATGATTCTAATGATTACCACACAGTGTCTCACCTAGCAAGTATCCTTCACCAAACTCCCCCGCAGTCAGGCGTGCATAGATCCCACTGTTCTGGAATATGTAGGAGTCGTGGGTACTCCCCGGAAATTTGGCCACTATGTCAGTGATCACATATTTGGTATCACAGATCACCTGAACGTTGATGGTGTGGGTGGACTTGCGGTTACGATAGATGTACTCTGTGCCAGCTGGAGGGCATATTGGTATGTGTGTACCATCAATACAGCCTATGATGTGGGGGAAATGCGCCACCTGGTAAAAGTCAGTCTTTGTCCTTAGCAGTTCTGCATGTGTTGCTGGAAAGCGGATGTATAAATGCGTTACCTGCAACATTGCATCAAGGAAGTTCTGAAAGAAACGTGACAGAGCGCTCTGGGACACCCCACCAACCGCAGCAACCACACTCTGGTAACTACCAGATGCGAGCAGGTGCAGGCTGCAGAGCACCTGGACATGGGGGGGGGATGGCGTGGGCCCTTGTGGTTGGATGTTCCAATAGTGGGTGAAGGTCCCTGATTAGGTCCAGGATGGTTTGGGGATCAAGCCTGTACCTCTGCAGGATCTCTGGGTCAGTTAGCTGGAATAGAGTGATCCTCTGTCTGTACACCTGCTCCTCTCTCCTCCAGACCCTCTCACCTTCTGCCTGTAGGCGTAGCCGCCTCGCAATTACATAGAATGCCGCCATAGTTGAGGAAATGTTGCATTTTGGGCCTATTTTATACCTTGCACCTGTTTACCACCTGATTGCAATACATGGTAATTGCTGACTCTTAAATACCGAATTGAAGCCAGATTCGGTATTTCAGAGGTTCCCTACATCTCAAATACTCATTTTTAACATTTGTTATTTACCGATTCGTTATTTGTACAGATTCGGTAATTTTACCGAATCGGTACCCTTACCGAATCGGTAAACTTACCGATTCGGTAATGTTTCAGATTCGGTATATTTACAGAATCGGTAAATTATCCTAATCGGTATTTTTACAGAATCTGTATATTTTCCGATTCGGTATCCTTACCGAATCGGTAATGTTACCGATTCGGTAATTTTACCGATTCGGATGCTTTCGTGTCCCCTACATCCCAATATGCCTATACCGGTCGGTAACGGCCGAAATTCGGTAAAATCGGCCTTTACCGACCGGTATTGGCCGACCTACATCTGGGCCCTAGTTACTCCAGTTGGAGTCTTCATGGCAGATATGAATACCAAAGTTTTGTTTTTTGTTTTTATTTTGCAATGATTTTAATAAATTGAACAATCAAAGAATCAGACCACCAGGAGGTGATCGAATACCTTACTCCTGGAAAGGGGCAGAGACCAACACTTTCCAAGCAGTTATGAGCCCATAAGCATTATTGATATTATCCCAAAAATCTATAGCAAGCAACTCTAGGTAAAACTCTGGGAATGGATATGGGCCGAAAAAGGACTGTCACACTTCCAAGCTGGTTCTATGGGCAAGATAAGCATGATTGAAGAGGTCCGAAGTCCTCTATAAAATGGAAAACCAAGAACATCGATAAGGGGTTACCTGTTCTTGGATTTGAAGACTTGAGGGCCATTTTTGACCTCATCCCAATGCCAAAACTCTTGGAGATTCTGGGGAAAATGGGGGTTCCTGCTGGCCTAGTCTTGCTAATCCAACACCTATATTCAAGAAATGTTGTTATGGTTAGCTGGTGCACGAGTGGGGAGACCACAGACCGATTAGAAGAGGTGTGCACCAGGGCTGTGTCATGGCTCCTATTCTCTTCTTGTTATTCATTAATGGCAGTATTCCAAACATACAGGAATGTGAGAATGACGCCCCCAAATTCGGTGGGCTGAGGGTGCCAGGTCTGCTATTTGTGGCCCAAATTCTCCTTATGTTCAAAACTGCATGGGGCTTAAACATCTTGCTGGGGAGGTTTTGTCTATTCTGTAAAGATTATGGATTAGAAATCAACAACAGTAAAACTAAATACATGGTATTCAGCCCGCAGAAAAAAGTCAGGTTGAATGTGGTCCAATAAGGAGTAACATTTGTTAGGGTCTCTCAGTTTGATTATCTAGGGGTAAGATTTAATGAAACTTACAAATGGATGTGCCAAAAGACAAAAAGATCACTGACATTGAAACATAGAGCTGGGTCAGTCATTAGAGTTGCCATCAAGGCTTCTTCATACCCAATTTCCCTGGCCTGGAGAGTTGTAAAGCCCAAGTTTGTGGGGCTGCACCTCACAGGGCCGATTTGTGGGGCAGTTGCACCCTTGAAAAAGATTAAAACTCTGTTATTAAAGCCCTTTGAGGGTCCCAAAGAGTCCCTCTTTACTCCTGCTCAGATACGACCCAAAGCTTAGACATGTTTCAGCTACTGCCTGTGTAAAACCTATTTAATACTGGATCAGGATTTGGACGATAGAAGAATAATAACCCTATAGAGATTGTCTTAAGGATATATTGGCCAACAAATGAGCACATATGATCTCCCAGCTGACTCACATCAATACCTGGTTGACCTCGTTGGGGTTAAGAGAAAATTGGCTGTCCCATTCCACAATCCCAAATTGCACTTGAGAAATGGTTAACACCCATTACTGGGAATTTGTTTACTGCTCCAAAACTTAAACTGTTGTTTCAGGCAGCCTAACAGACCCCTATTTGTCCTTTAAATGCGCACCAGGATTTGAGTAATTTTTGGATTACATTAATGTCCCGTTCTCGCAAGCCCTTTTTATCAAATTCAGGGTAGTGGTCTTGCCAACATCTTTCTTTACGGGTTCTTGGTCTGAAGGTACCATCTATTAAACCTTGTGTCTTATGGGCTGCAATGTCAAAGAAAATGACAAGCATTTATTATTTTTCTGCAGTGCCTATGTTAAGCAGTACACTCACTGCATTATCCCTCTTTGTCGGCTATTCAGGCTCAGAGAAAGACATCACACACTAAGGGGCCGATTAGGATCAAGGGTGGATCGACACCGCCCGCATGGTGGTGGCGATCCGCCTGTGATCCAACCCCGCCTGCCTCCCATTAACCCCCCCGCCATATTACTATGGCGGGGGGGACCGCTGCAGATGGAAAGACCATCCGCCGCTTTTCCGCCCGGACAACGAGTTGACCGGGTGGAAAAGGGTTTAATATGGTGGCAGTGTCTGTAAGACACCGCCAGTCATATTCGGTGTGGAGAGATGTCTTTCCGGGGCGCAGGAATGGACTGCAGGGCCTGTTGCGGGCCCCCAGGTACCCTGGGGATGGGGGGTGCACGTACCTCCCCAGCAGTTCCATGCACAACATGGCAGGCACCGTGCGGTGCTTGCCATGTTGTGAATGGAAGTGCTCAACATGCCCTCCTGGCATTGTGGCAGGCAGTGCTGAGTGCACCGCCCGCCACAATGACAGGAATGCAGGATGCGTCCGCCACTGTGGCGGGTGCATTCTACTTGCCCCCATGTACCCCTGCCCTTATGAGGGCGGTCCCGTTTCCCGATAGGGTGGCGGGGAGACAAAGTGCGCCCGCCATCCTAATGACCCACCAAGAGTCTGCAAGTAAGACAATAGGAGCAGTATTATGTACTGAGTCTCAAAGTTCCTAATTTCCATTGGTTACATTAGGGTGAAGCGTGTTAGCGAGAACTCACTGTCACAAGGGCACTCCCCTTGATCGTATGCATGTTTTTAAGGAATCCATGCACTCTGGACATTACCTTTTAACCTGGAAGTTTTACAGTATCCATCCTGATGGCATAGTGGACCCATTCTTGATCCCACTTCTTGGACTTTTATTGAGGTTTTTGTTGTCTGGTATTGGAGATAGCATGGAGGTATACCATATTGCATCTGTTTTCAAAGGGATGTATTATGGTTCTGAATTAATCATAGTATGCGCTGCAATGAAACATGTTCTTACTCTTGTATGTTTTATAGGATTTGACTGTTTTTATTATACTTTTATGGTGCTCCAAACCAAAATAAAGTGTTTGATTGATTTGTGATTAAGTAAGTTATAGTATTATTTTGATCTGGAAGCTTCCATCCTGCTTGATAAAGGCCTATCCAGGTTGAAACAACTTCAAAAAGCATTTGCATTGCAATAGGTCTCACGTTCACACAAGTTTGAGCTATAGGCATTGTAAATGACAATGCCTTTTATTTATGTTTTGGGTTATAAAACATAAATAAAAGGCATTATCATTTACAATATTAATAGCTAAAACTCTGGCAAATGCAACACTGATTGCATTGCAAGAAGATGCCTTCTCGACTGCTTGTTAGATTGTGAATATCAGAGGAAGAGTCTAGCCTGCGACGTCTTCAAAGTTGTGATAAATAGTGCAGTGAAGAGGAAGTGTAAGTGTTGTAAATTACACAGACACAAAGTGTGAAGTGAGAGTGACATATAATCCAAGCTATAAACACTAACAAAGTGCTCCAACACCTTTCGCTCTGTGATTACAAAGTTGCGGCTCAGAAGGAAGAGTGGGGACTATTTCCTGCCCTCTCCAAGATTTGAGTGTGCAGTGTGGCATTGCATAATTTCATTGCTATCTTTGACCTAATTAAAAACATTCCAGCTGTAATGGGACCCTGGCTTCACCTCCTGGTGCAGGGCGGGCTGTGATTTATGGCAGGCAGTGAGGGAGGTAGGGGTTGTTTTGGCTGCAGCAGAGGCCTCGTACAGTGCCCCTGCTATTACAAATGAGGGAGAGGCACTTAGGTGGTGGTATTGGTATTGGTGGTGGCAGTATTGGTATTGTGGTGGCGGTATTGGCCGTGATGGTATTGGTGGTGGTGATATTGATGGTGGTGGTACTGGTGTTGATGGTGGCATAATTGGTGGTGTTGGTACTGGTATTGGTGGTGGTTGTGCTATTTTTTGCGGTATTGGTCGAGGGTTATTGGTGGTGGTATTGGTGGTGGAGGTATTAGTGGTTGTGGAGGTATTGGTGGTGGTTGTATTGGTGGTATTGGCAGTGGTAGTGGTTTTTGGTGGTGGTGGTATTCATGTTATTGGTGGTGGAGTTGGTGGTATTGGTGGTGGTGGTGGTATTGGAGGTGGGGTATTGGTGGGGTAGTGGCATTGGAGGTGATGGTGGTATTGGTGGTTGCGGTATTGGTATTGGTATTGGTGGTGGTGGTATTGGTATTGATGGTTGCGGTATTTGGTGGTGTTTGTACTGGTATTGGGGGTGGTTGTACTATTGTTGGTGGTATTGGTCGTGGGTTATTGGTGGTGGAGGTATTGGTGGTTGTGGTGGTATTGGCAGTGGTAGTGGTTTTGGTGGTGGTGGTATTGGTGTTATTGGTGATGGTGATGGTAATGGTGATATTGGTGGTGGTGGTGGTATTGGTGGTGAGGTATTGGTGGTGGTGGTAGTTATGGTTGTGGTGGCATTGGAGGGGATGGTATTGATGGTGGTAATGGTGGTGGTATTGGAATTGGTGGTATTGTATCAGTGGCGGTGGTGGTGGTGGTATTGGTGGTAGCATTTGTGGTGGTGGTGTTATTAGTGGTATTGGTGGTGGTGGTATTAGTGGTGGTATTAAGGGTGTTATTGGTGGTGGTGGTGGTATTGCCTGTGGTATTGGTGGTGATGGTGGTATTGGCAGTGGTGGTGGTATTGGTGGTGGTGGTATTGGAGGTGGTGGTGGTATTGGTGGTGGTGGTGGTGGTATTGGAGGTGGTATTGGAATTGGTGATATTGTTGAAGGTTTTGGTGGTTGTATTGATAGTGTTGGTATTGGTGTTGGTATTGACATTGGTGGTGGTGATGTTGGTGGTGATGGTGGTATTGGTAGTGGCCCTGGTGGTGGTGGTATTGGTGGTGGTATTAGTGATGGTGGTAGTGGTATTGGTGGTGATTGTATTGGTGGTGGTGGTATTGCTCGTGTTGGTGGTATTGGTGGTGGTATTGATGCTGATGGTATTGGTGGTTGTATTGGTGGTGGTGGTATTGGTATTGTTGGTGGTGATATTGGTGGTGATCGTGGTATTGGTGGTGGTATTAGTGGTGGTACCATGGTAAAATATTGATAGTAAAAATATCGATAAAAAAATATCAATGTGAAAATATCGATAACAAAAATATCGACTTCCCATACATACACAGGTAAGTACAATAATATCAACACAAAAATATCCATATAAAAATATAGAAGTAAAAAATATCGACTTAAAAACATTACATAACTTAAACAAAGTTAATTAAATAATATTAGTATTATTAACAAAATAAATTAAAATTATTATACATCTTAACTAATTATAACTAATAAACGTAATGTAATAAATAAAAACACACAAAAATGTGTACATATACATATATTTACTTAAATACATTATATTAACTATTATCTTTATTTAATTTATAAACTTTTTAAATTATATAAAATTAAAATATACACATATAAATCATTTAAATTTATATAAAATATTCTACATTTAATTAACACATTAAACTATTAAAAAAAAGAATAAACGTACATTTAATAACAAAATAAACACAATAGTAGTGAAAACCTTGAATAGTGAGGTGGCAAAAATTACTATTCCCACTCCAGTGAGTGCAACAGTAGGGAAAGCGTTCGATAGCGTAGGGGTAAAAATTACTATTCCCACTCCAGTGAGTGCAACAGTAGGGAAAGCATTGAATAGCGGAGGAGTAAACATTACTATTCCCACTCCAATGAGTGCAACAGTAGAGAAAGCGCTGGATTGCATTGAGGTAGATATTACTATTCCAACTACAGTGAGTGCAACAGTAGGGAAAGCGCTGGAAAGCGTAGGCGTAAACATTACTATTCCCACTCCAGTGAGTGCAACAGTAAAGAAAGCGTTGAATAGCGTAGGGGTAAAAATTACGATTTCCTTTCCAGTAAGTGCAACAGTAGGTAAAGCGCTGGATAGCATAGGGGTAAAAATTACTATTCCCACTCCAGTGAGTGCAACAGTAGGGAAAGCGTTGGATAGCGAAGGGGTAAAAATTACTATTCCCACTCAAGTGAGTGCAACAGTAGGGAAAGTGTTGGATAGCTGAGGGGTAATAATTACTATTCCCACTCCAGTGAGAGCAACAGTAGGGAAAGCGCTAGATCCCACAACAATAACAAACAAACCATCAACATTTTTATTAAATTTAGAACCAGAAAAAGAAACAGCAAAACCATACAAACACTATATAGTGTGCGTGACGCACCTCCCTCAATACAAAGGACAACAATCCTTATTTTAAACCCCCCTATAGTTAAACTAACATTTGAGCATTATGCTCCATGGGTGTGCAACACCACTGCCCCGGCCGTCTCCAAGGGGCGTTTGAGATGACCAACATAAACTTTTACCAACTGTAGGTTGCACCACCCAGTCCAAATATCCAAAGGAAAAAATAATTTATGAATGTTCATCCAATATTAGCAATGTTCTGATTTCATCATTCTTCTTTTTAATGTGAAACAAAGCACCAGGCAGCCAACGCGTTTCGTTCTTTTAGACAAGAACTTCATCAAGGCTATTATACTGCCATAATTTGTTTTAGACTGAGGATGGAATCATCAGGCTGGCTCAACTAAGAACGCCCCATGCAACGTCACCTTTAGTTTTGTAAACACAAGTAGAATATAATGGCTGTTGTGCCTATCATGCTAAATGCAGCAATACACTATTAAGTGGTTGTTGTGTCAGCAACGTGGCGTATAGAGCAGCAGGATATGTAATACTGGATGGTCATTCATAAATTATTTTTTCCTTTGGATATTTGGACTGGGTGGTGCAACCTACAGTTGGTAAAAAAAAATATTAAATTTAATTTCCAAAATTAACATAATTAATATATAAATATAAATATATTAATATTAACAATGATAATACAAAATAATGTATTACACATTAATTAACAGTATAATATCCACAACACACACTTAAAATTAATTACACAATTATAATTAATAATTACTTAATAGAAATTAATTTATAAATATTTATTAATTAATCAATATAAAATTAACTACTTACCACCTTTCGCACCATTTACACATTTGAACACCAAAACACAGACCTAAAATAATTACACAATTACAATTGATAATTACTAATTAATTAAGGGAAATTAATGTAAATATATTTAATATTTAATTATTAAAAAATGTATTACCACCCTTCACACTATTTACACATAAAAACACCACAACACACACCGAAAATTAATTGAACAATTAACATATTTAAATATTAATTGATTAATTGAAATTTATTAACAACTAATTATTAAACTAATAAATTAATCAATTAACACATTAATTATTCAATACATTTTATATAATTAAATTACTTCCTAACCTATTTCCCTATAAACCCACAACCAGCTACGGAACTAAAAACAAAAAAAACAACTTTAAATAAATAACTAGTAACATTTTAAAACATATAATAAAATGACAAACAGTTCTCAGTAAAAACACTAAAATACCTAACATTATTAAAAATTCGATATTTTTGTCAACTATATTTCTGTAAACAATATTTAAGACGTCGATGTTTTTGAAATCGATATTACTTACCAGTCAGTCGATATTCTTGTCCACTATATTTTTGTTGGTGATATTTCTTCCCCACGATATTTTTGACGGGATATTTATGTCCCTCAATATTTATATGTCGATATATTCCTGCTCAGCACCGGTATTGGTGGTGGTACTGGTGTTGGTATTGGTGCTGGTATTGGTGGTGGTGGTGGTATTGGTGGTGGTGGTGCTATTAGTGGTGGTGGTGGTATTGTTTAAGGTATTGGTGGAATTGGTTGTGTGGTATTGGTGGTGGTGGTATTGGTGGGGGTATTGGTGGTATTGTTGGTGGTATTGGTATTGGCTGTGGTATTGGTGGTGGTGGTATTGGTGGTGGTAGTAGTATTGGTGGTGATGGCATTGGTGGTAGTGGTATTGGTAGTGGTATTGGTGGTGTTGGTATTGGTGGTGGTATTGGTTGTGGTGGTGTTATTGATGGTATTGGTTGTGGTGTCAGTGGTATAGGTTGGTGGTGGTGGTATTGGTGATGGTGGTATTGGGTTGTGGTATTGGTGATGGTATTGGAGGTGGTGGTATTGGTGGTATTGGTGATGGTGGTATTGATGGTACTGGGGGTGGTGGTATTGATGGTGGTGATGGTAGTGGTATTGGTGTTGATTTTGTTGGTGTTGGTGGTGGTATTGGTGGTGGTATTGGTGGTGGTATTGGCAGTTGTGGTGGTGGTATTGGTGGTGGTGGTATGGTGTAGGCGGTGGTATTGATGGTTGTGGTGGTATTGTTGTGGGTGGTATTGGTGGTCGTGCTGTTGTTAATAACATAGGCTTTTGAAAACAACCAGTCAGCTGGCTTTAGTATGGATTGCATGTAACATAGATGTGCTGTTGTCATCTTCAGCCCATTAGCACAGGATTATGTGCTACCTGGAATTCACACGACATTTCTAAATTCACTTTAGTTTGGGGGTTGAAACAGACCCAAGATAATGCCGGGTTAAAGTGATTGAAAGCAGGCGCCTGTGTTACAGAGGTGGCTGTGCAGCTTAAATAAACACAAGCGATTTCAGCTGAAGCAGCTCATGTCCGGCCTGCAGTAAGAGAAACTCCATAAAGTAAACAGTGCGTATAGACTAAATAACACGCCCAGTGTAACAACCAAAGTAAAGAGAGGGTACAAAGGATGAAGAGACCGTACTAAGGAGGGACTAACAAGCCTATTAATGAATCCAAAGCAGCATTTATGAAAGACAATGACACAAGCCAATGACAAATATGGGAGTGAGTGTGCGCTGCCTCTTTCATGAACTCTGCTGAGCGCGGAGTGTGAAAAACTCTGCAAACGGAGCGGAGATCACCAACCAGGCCTACTGTTGACTGATGAATTTACCTGTGGTTTAGTTTCCTTAACAACTCTTATATTTTAATGTTTATGGAATTCTTAAAATGAGAACCAGAAACATTGATTGGCTTCTTTACAAAAGAATAGATCAAACTTCCTACATTGTTGGAGTAGAATGAATGCTGATTTTTTAAATTCAAGACTTCCATGTGAAGTTGGGGGACATTACCTAATTTCAGAAGACCTTCAAAAACCAAAGACCTCCAAAGTTTCTGGACAATCATATGCTCCATTTGTATAACTAAGGCTCACTATAAGAAAACAGAAATTGACGGGGGTACAAAACACCAATGCGAAGTACAATAAAATGATGATGCCAGGAATAAATATTAGTCTGCCTGGGACATATTATTTCCATCACTAAAAATGTATATTCAAAGAATTTCGACTCTCTACTAGTATCTGGCGTGAGCACTAGAATTAATGTGGTTCACAAACCAGATTATTAACATTGTATGACTTATCTTGCAATGCCATTACTACATTAAATTCCCTACTTACCATGAAAAACAGGCATGTTTTTGATTCAGGTAGATCCAATGCTTCTAGAGAATGATCATCCCTTAAAATGCGGTAGAAATTGACAATTTTACCTCATTTCCACAATAAGACGTAGATCAGCAAGCTCCCATCTACCAGGGTAGTCTGTTGTTTGCTTCATAACTCTGATCCCACTGCCATTGGAGCTGATTATTGCAACTCAAATATGAGATGCTGTAGGAATGATTGCATCAAACATCAGCCCCCTACTAAATTGTTAGCCAAATAGTTGTACTTACTATTAGATGGATTTTCTGTAGCAAGTGCTGAGGAACGTAGCTACTGTGTTGTTTGTCTTTACCTATTTATCTTGTTTGCAGTTAGCAATACCTGTCTTAAGGCCCTAGCATGGACTATTATTCTATTATTTTATCCATACCAGATTATTTTTGCCTTCATTGCTCAATCAAGCACCTTTATGCCTACTCTGTTTTAGCGTACCCCCTTGCTTGCTCCTGTAACTTCCCTATTCTCAGAAAACAATTCACCCAACCTTACCATCCTGGAATTTCCAAACACACATTCCAAAACAATCATGATAACTCATCAGTGAAGATTAATTTTCACCACCATACTGGTGTCATAATAACTACAGCTTCTCACCCAAAAACAGAATCCATTGCTTATCACCTGTGGCCTAACTTGTCGGTCCTTGTCTCTTTAACAGTTCTGCCACTAGTACTAGCATCAAGATGTACCTCGTTGAAGACTATTAGGTATTTAATATTTCCATTGTCAGACATCCTTTAATATGGACTGCTGCCTGAGCTGTTCCAAACTCAGGTGCTTTAAATACGGGCATAAGATAACTGATTACATTTCCCCAGCAGTGCAGTATTACAGGAAAGGACAGACAACACCTGAACAGTGTAGTATTCTAAGAAGAAACTCAATTCTTCTCAGAGGACAAACTTTTGATCCTAAAACTTTGAAAATAGACAGTACTCATATGGGCGGAGGCCTCTATTTTAAGTATCTGAAAATATGCTCTATGTTTCCGCACAATTCTTAAATCTTTAGCGACATTTGCCATCGCATTTACCAGACTTATTCTACCTTCACTTTGGGAATAGCAAAAGAAGATTGCAAGCGCTCTCCTTTGGGTTTTGACCAAACTACCACAGAACAAGGCGTGTGGTAGCAGTCTTCAACCACCCTATTACAATTAGAGCGGTCTGACCGCCAATGCCCGCTGCAGCTGCCAGGGGTCATGGCAGTGGTGCAGCAGTGTAGAGGTAGTAATATGCTTGGCAGGACCGCCGTGTTCCCGTCAAGCATTTTACAAGTTTCCTCTCCTTCATGGTTTTCGACAGGACCCCCTTTTGCCTCATGACCCTGAGGTGCATGCATGGGGCACAACATATGCCCCCTTGTGTGCATGCACCCCAGTTCTTGTACGTCATGGAATTTACAGTCCATGCCATGCAGGAACAGTTTTTGGCATTCCCATTGCAGTGCCCATTTTCATAGGCATCACTGTGGGAACGTCAAAAATGCCCATCAGACACAAGAAACGCTCGTAATCTGTTGGGCAGGCCGACCACAGGTTTAGCGGTGTGATAGCGGAACCGACCAAACTCGTAATTAGGCCCTAAGTATTTTTCATACATTTCATCCTCACTCTGTCTATCTGGAAATAAAAATTCACAGCAAATCCCATTTTATGTTAGCTACTTCAGTTCAATTACATGACATAGCTTGGCTAGCTAGCCATCTCATTCAATGCATAGCTCACGGATAAGACTGCCTACCGTGGCTTTCCACCACCACCAACTTCTAGTGAGTGTGTTGACTAATCGCATGTGTAACCAGCAGGTCATTTGTTTAGTCGTATTCCCTTCCAGTTTTAAATCAAGTTTAATTATTGTACTCATATTGCATTTATGCAATGCTGGCCTCTATTTAACACCATTTATAAGTGTAGAGAAATGAGTCACTTTGTATTGTGTTATATACATATTTATTATTAGTCTATTATCAGTAACCTTGAGCCAAGTGCACTGCTTTGAAAAGAGCCTCCCATACTGGCAGCCCCTTTCAAGACTTCACCTGCTGGTATACAGACACTCACATTCTTCTTGTTTCAACTCCCTCAAAAGGCCTTCAAGATGAGTAAGGGGCACTGCAAAATAACTGGTGTTGATAATACAATAGAAGGCATATGTGAGCAGAATGCAGCATTACCATGCACTGCCCTCATGAAGACGGTATAACCAATAAGCACAGTGCCAATAGTTCAGACATTTGTATGGCAGAGGTTAGGTTCTTTGCATGGTGAATACATGTAAAATCTATTGTCTTTGCAAATACAGGCTTGCTTGGCAGCACCGGGTGAGTAAGCACAGTCAAAAGCATCTGTTAAATTGAAGTGAAGGAAAAGAACAGCTGATTTCATTTCAGCAGCATCCATTTTCAGGTAGATTTGCCAGCTCTCGCTTCCCTGTGATACCTGGCTGTTTGCCTACTGGTTGCAGATGTAAAATAGTACCTTATACATTCCAATGGAGGTGGAAGGATACATTCAAATAGTCGACAGTGAAATGGCTAAACTAAGATGCTCCTATGGGATGATCAAACATATCATTTACAATGTCTAAAGCTAATGGCTAAAGGTTTCCAGGAAAAAGGGGTCAATTGGAGAGGGAGGCTGACCCAAAACCACTTAAGCAAGTATAGAAACATATCAGAATCGCCACCACAAATCGCACAAGCAAGATATACATCAAACCTGAAAAAATATATTGCAAGGCACACATGAGAACACATTTTGGAATTTCCCAAAAAGCCTTTGTTTTTTCCCAGGCACGAAGGGGGCTGGGCACACCGTAGGCAATGCAGTTGCCGACGTGTCTGCAAGGAACACTTGGAAACATAAGAATCAACACTTGGGGGTCTCATTTGTTTTTTTCATTTGTTTTTACTATTGCCAGAAAAGTCCCTCTGTGACATTTTTGTTGCTGAGCCTTCTTTTTAGTTACAATCGCTGAGGGAAATAATTTTAAACTGAAGATATATATGTACCTTTTGAAAACCCGCTAGATAAAGTGCACTCACCTAGAGGTAGCCACGGTAACAAGTATTTGCGAAGGTTGACCTCAGTGTGATGACGTCAAGTCTTCCATTTCAGAGTGTTTTGTTTTCTAGGGCCCCAAAGTCCAGATTTTAGGACAAGCACACGTCAGACTCTAAAACTATGCAAAGCTCATTTTTGCTTCCAGCACACATAGGTATTAAGTGGATTTATTCCAGAGCTGTTTCCTTTAAAAGCAATACAAAGTGTTCTTCTCACCTCATTTCCTTAAATCCGTTGGACGAGCTTTCTAATCAGCCCTCACCCCCCACACAAGAGCTTTCCAATCTGTACGAAAGGAACAGAAAATAATCAAGCCAGCATGACTCTTTTCCTCCCTCCGGGAAGATTATCCATATTCCACTCTCTGTAATGGTGTGTTGCTGTTAAATATATTGGCACATGGGCTGGCTTTCCAATTACCACTCGGAGACAGACACGCCTTTGGACCTGTAACGGTGGAGGCTGCTTTTAATTACCTCAGGGCTCTGCTTTTAATTACCAGTGAGAAGAGTTATTAAAAAAAAAAAAACAAGGCCAAAAAAAAATAAATCTAGAATTCTTAAATCATTTAAGCGTTTGCTTACAGTGGGCGGCACAGGAAAAACTATGTGAAGTGAGAAGATCAGAAAAAAGCAATACTACAAATATTGGAGAAAAACATTGAATTCCTCCTTGGAGATATTTGAAGCATGATGCGCGTGCCCCGATTTTCAAAACGAGAGATGTTTAAATAAGGTGCGCGCCTAGGGTTGAAATGAAGTTGCTCCCAAGAACGCCTGTCCCACAGCTTAGCTTTTATTCAAGGCCTTTGGGGAAATCTCAGAGTACAAATAGTAATTAAAGACAAGGAGAGAAGAAAAGAATGGCACATTTTAAGAAATAGAAGCCCAGTGCGAGGAGGGTAGCGAGTAATTAAACTGCGAAGGAGAAACACGAAGTACACATTCATCATTCTGTCCAGCGTCTTAAGGTAACAAACCCTGATAGTACATAGTAATATCAAGAGCCGAAGAAACTGACCAGAAATGGACTTGTTCATTCACCAAAGCAGCAGATTTACCTGGGGGAACATAAACCAATTCCATATCACGTTCAGATAATGAATGAACTAGGGTGGCCACAAGGGACTGGAGGAGCAGGGATTTTATGTGGTTAAAGGTAAACCTAATTTAAAATATGAATAACTACTCGCAATCATTTAATTAAAAGATGCGTGCATACCCACAGCTGCACTTTTTGTGACAACATGTTTTCATTTATTTATTGCTCAGTTTTATTCAGCACAAAAGCATGATTGATCAAGCTTCATAGCACACTTAATCTGCATACAAATTAAAAAAATAACGTTTAAAAGCGCGTTTTGATCCTACAGATATTTTACAGAACAAACAAAAATAGGGCCTAGAATAGCGAAAATTATTTAATGTAATAACACTGTTACAAATTAAACAGAGAGTCAACTACAGAAGTAACCATGAGCATCAAGGCAAGGGTAGTGGAAGTGATATGACTCACCCGATATTTCGGAGGCTCAGTAAAACTCAAAATAGTGAAGTGTGATCTAACAGGCACATGCATCATGCTTTAAAAACTTTGTAAAAATTGCGAATCGCTAAAATATACCATTTGTGAAAGCAAAGTACCCTGCATCAATGCATGAACGCAAATATAGTGAAAACCAATGTTTTCGCAAAATTAAAGAATCGCAATTTATTCTGAGAATACGTTTGCGAATCTTTAATTGCGTCCACCAAATAGCGAATCGCAATTAAAGAATCGCAAATAAATGCATGAAAAATCACAACTTGCGATTTTACAGAAAATCGCAAATTACCAAGTGCAAAATAAGAAGGCTCACAACCAGGTGGTAATAATGAGTGCAAATCAGATACAGTTGAAAGTCAACAGAAACTTACTGAAACACACACAGATTGAGCCTGAACATTTCACAATGGCAGGGATTTACCTGATGGCGAGGAGATTGAGGCTCCAGGCTGCAGCACACAGAAGGAGGAGAATACAGGAGTGCATCTTCAGAGTTTGCATTACTTTGCTAGGACAGACAGAAGATGAGATATACGACAAGTATAGGCTCAATGCAGCAATGATCCATGATTTAATCAATGACATGGATCCCATTCTGCAGCAAAAGACACGTGGGACCAATGCCATACCCACACATGTGCAGGTCCTATGCTCTGCACCTACTGGCGTCAGGCAGTTTCCAGGGGGTCATAGCAGTAGCTGGAGGTGTGTCTCAAAGCGCACTTTCAAGAATCTTCAAAGCATTCCTTGATGCCATGATGTCCCGGATCAACTCACACATTTGCTTCCACACAACCGCACATTCCCTCACCAAGACAAAACAGGAATTTTACCATATAGCCCGCTTCCCACAAGTCTTAGATTGCACCCATGTGGCAATACGCCCCCTTGCAGGAAATGAATATATATATCGGAATAGAAAATGTTATCATTCCCTTAATACATAGTATGCAATGCCAAAAACATAATAACTGACATTGTGGAGCAATACTCAGGGAGGGCACATGATTCCTATATATTTCGCCAGAGTGGCATACACACTTGTCTTGTCAGGGGTGAATTTGGAGAGGGACATTCGCTAGGCAAACATGTGTTATTAATGCTCACAGACATTGTACGTATGCAAATGTAATACTGCCACTGTACCTTTGCTTACTTCCATGTAGGAGACAACGCATGCACCTTGCATATTTACATAATGACGCTGTATCTCAATCCTACAACTGCCAATGAACAGCGGTATAATGCTGCGCATATATTGACCAGGAACATTCTAGAGTGCATGTGTGGGCTGTTGAAGAGCAGCTTCAGATGCCTCCATAAAACTAATGGCGCCTTACAATACAACCCTGAACAATGCTGCAAGATAGTAGCAGCATGTGCCATGCTACACAATATTGCCACAAAGGGAGGCATAGCAATTGAGTTGTCTGAAAGCGACTCGGAGGACGACAACCAGCAAGGACCACACCACTGTGCAGCACATGGGGCAAGCGCAGCAGAAAGCAGCAGAAGACTCATGGAAATAACACACAATTATTTCTGAGGTGAGTAATGATGAGAGAAAACACGGATATTGCAGTCAAAGTAAATTTATCATGAAAAATATTGACTTGATGGTTGAAGCACACAGCTTATGTGCCCAGTAGCCCAGTAATATCAGTAATGTACATAAATGTCTTTAAATCAAATCAGGACTTGAAAGTCAGTCAAAAGTGTTGTGTCCGTCAATGGTTACCTCACCATATCTGTATGTCAGTGGACATGACAGGCTATCGCTTCCTCCCATGCACCTCCAGATGCCTTTCAGATGCTACATCTTCATCCCTCATTTTGGCAGCAGAGAGGGTACTGCTGCATGTCTTGCGCCTTCGTGCTGTGGTTACAGGCATTGACAGACTGCTCATGGTGGAGGCCTCCTCACTACCCTCTTCCAGTTTGACAATATTTGACTCAATTGGGGCAGCTTGCATCATTTCCACTGCATTGGTCACTTGGCCGAGTGCCTTTGCCACATCCCCACTCCAATGAGACACCTCAGTTTGCATGGTCACAGACCTACGCGTCAGCAGTGCAGTGGCTGTGGCTCCCCTATTATTGGATTTTGCATACACGTTCATGCGCTGCATCAGTTAGCGATGGTGTCTCGTCTGTAACACATGTCCCTCCTGCATCACCCTGGTCAGTTCTTTCACGCAATCTGTCAGTACTGCTATATTGGCTGCCATCTTTCTAATTTGTGCCTGCACTAAACGTGTGTTTTTCACCTGCAGGATGCACCTGGAGCATCTGTCCCTCAAGACCACCCCAGGCATCATTAGGTTGGTCCCCCGATTTGTGATACATGACCTCGCTCTACGCCACTGGCCTCGGCTAGTGCTACTGCGGAGCTGTGTTTGAGGAGTAGGCGTGGGTGTCTCTTGCGCCTGGCTGGCCACTGGTGTTACATGTGCCTCGTCCTCAGATTCCATTGTCACCAGTGATGGGACAGTTGCCCTGCGTGTGGTAGGGGCACGTGATTGATTTAGTAGCACCACATGCGTGCCCGTCGCTTCTACTGCTCTAGTTTCCGGGGTGTCAAGGAAGTAACTGTCCTCTTCATCTTCAAGTTCTGCATCTGTGAGTTAAACAGTGCAAAACAGCATTCATTTCTGTTAGTGATGTCATGTCACAAAAATCATGATTTCCCTATAAATAAATATTTTGCTATTACACTAATTTTGAGTTGGTTTTGTCCTATTTGTGTGTTTACCATAGTACCTGCCTGACCTGCCTGCATCTCCCATAATGTACTTTGATTTTTAAACAAAATGTGTACTGGATTTTCATTATGGACACGTGTGCTGTACTGAGCTGATGTAATACCTTTTAAATTAATGATATTTGGCCACATGCATTCATCATACCTTCAGATCGGTTTGCTGCTCCAGAGGTGTTGAGCTGTGTCACCCCAACAACAGGTTTAAGCTGGAGTGTCGACTCCACCATGTCCTCCATGGGTGTGTTGGCAGTCTGTGTCAGGGTTCCCCTCCTGTCTTCCTGGCTTCCTTAAGCCGGTCGGCAATGCATTCCTTTTCACGACTACACAAGTAGTACCATCTTCTTTTTAAATTGCCGATGGTACGGTGTATGACGCCAACATTGTTCACTTTATTTTGGATCCGGATCCATATTTTCAGTTTTTCCTGCTCTGCCTCTTTCAATGATAATTTTCCTAACAGCTTGTCATGGCTGTTTACCACACCCTCAATTAGTGTGTCTATTTCCTTGTCAGAAAACTTGTTTTTCCTCTTCCTGGCACTTTGGCTGTTCTCTCCTGTTGCTGTATCCATTTTGTGAAATGGTATGTGGTTGTTCCAAATGTAACTTTCACTCTTGTTTAGCTCCTGCAGTCAGCTCCCTCCTCTCACTCTGACTGTGCACTGAATGAGGCTTGGGCTGCTGACTTCCTGGTAGTGCTGTCATCAAGATGCATTAAATGTGCGACTCCGCTATTAGCAATTTCACAATTTGTGAAATCACAAATAGCGAGTTGCCAATTTGAGATCTCGGTATTTGTGATTGCGATTTATTGCAAATTGCTAATATTTTGCTATTTTTTTAATGCATCGATTTTTGCGATTATTTATTTGCGATTCCTTATTTCTCGCACATAATGAATCGCAAATTTTCACATTGATGCATGTGCCTGTTAGAGCCTGGATCACTTTCTACTGCTGCCGCCTTTATGACCGGGGAAACTACGTTTGGGTTTGTAATAATCTTCATTACTCTTGTGGCCCTATTGCGAGTACGTTGGTCCTGGGACCGCCGTACTCCGCGTGGCAGTCTGACCACCACCACCCGTCTTCCCTACTACGACCCCATTCCTCACTAATGAGTTGATTCAATCAATCAATCAATCATTAGATTTGTAGATTGCTACTTGTCACCAGTAAGGGTATCCAGGTGCTGCCCGGGTCCAGTTGAATAGCTGAATAGCCAGGTCGCCAGAGGCTTTTAGAACAATGGAAGAGATGGGGAGGGTCGTAGATGAATGGGTTGCTCATCCATGTCTTCGCTGCTAGGTAGGAGAAGGAGCAACTGCTGCTATGTCGGTTGCAGGCGGTGAGGGCTAATGAAAGGGACATGAGCGGAGGTGTCTTGTGGGTGTCTGGTGGTGAAAGTTCAGGTAGGTGAGTCCACAGTTGTGTCGAGCCTTGTATGCATGGGTCAGGAGCTTGAATTGGCATCTTTTCTGTACAGGGAATCACTGGAGTTCCCTAAAGTACGGGGTACTGCAGGTTCATCTAGGGAGATGCAGGACGAGTCTGGCTTCAGCATTCTGGATGGTCTATAGTCGGTTGAGGAGGGGAGCTGCGATCCCTACGTAGAGAGTGTTGCAGTAGCCCAGTCAGTAGGAGATGAGGGCCTAGGTGCCGGTGAGTCTTGAGCATTAAGGTAACCAAGTGAATATCCTACAAAGCATGCTGAGGATGAAGATGCAGGAGGAGGAGACATAGTTGACCTGAATCTTCATAGTTAGCTTGTTATACAGAATAATGCCTAGGTTGCGAGTGTGGTTAATGGGGGTAGACGTAGGTCCAAATTCTGAGGCCCACCAGGATTCATCCCATGTAGAGCTTTTGTTTCCAAAAATCTGTATCTATTTCTTGTCTGTATTGAGCTTCAGGCTGCTGTTCTTCATCCAGTTGGAGACGTATATCATGCATTTGTGGAAGTTGATCCTGGTGTTGGTGGTGTCTTCAAAGAGGGAGAAGATGAATTGTGTGTCATCGGTGTAGGATATAATGTTGGGTCTGTGGGTTTTGGCGATGCTGGCCAGAGGTGCCATATAAGTGTTGAAGAGGGTGGGGTTGAGCGGGGATCCTTGGGTTACTCCACAGATGAGTTCCTTGGGTTTGATGGTGTAGGGGGGAAGCCAGACGTTTTGAGATTCTACCAGTGAGGAAGGAGGCGATTCATCTGAGAGCAGCTCATTGGATGCCTATGTTGCACAGCCTTGTAATGACAGACCAGAAATGCCTATAATAGGAACAGAATTTTTCAGATTAAAACTGGGGAACACTAAGAACAGACCTTGCAAGCTCTTCGAAATGGTCAAACACCAATCTAACAACCTGGCTAAAACCTCCAAAGAAACCCTTAAATCGCTAATAACATGCAAGGAATTTCTTCCTTTTCTGACAAAATTACTGCCCTAGGAAACTAACTTAGATCCGCTAACCACTCCCAACCCCCTCTCGAAGTGCATCATCTCTCTGTGCTGCCCCCCAGATATCACCCAGAAATCAAGCGCACTGGTCCAACTTTAAAGTTTATGACGACCATTCCATATTGAAAATTCTATCCTCCTTAAACCCAAACAACCACTTTAATAACCAACTCCTCTCTAACTTCTCAGCTGCCGCCTCCCAATCTATCATTCCTAGTTGGACTGCAATAATCAACGCCTCCCTTCTTCAGGGGTCGTTACCTGACTCTCTAAAAGCCAGTCAAGTCATCCCCATCTTAAAAAAACCTACTCTGAACCCTGCTTCCCCTGGCAACTTTAGACCTATATCCAATATCCCACTCCTACCTAAATTCTGGAGAAATATGTGCAACAACAGTTGAGCCAACACATCACCAACTTCAAGACGACTTCCAAGGCCTGGGCACAGCACTGAAACCACCATTCTCCACATCGTGGATGATGCCCTCCAAGCCCTTGACCAAGGCAAAACCTGTCTCCGAATCCTCTTAGATCTATCCTCGGCTTTCAATACGGTCAACCACGATAAACTCCTCTAACGCCTCAAACTCAGGATGGGACTGGATGGCCCCGTTCTCAAATGGTTTAGGTCCTTCCTTCAGAAACGTTCTCAGAGATTCCTAATTAACTGTAACTTGTCCACTCCCTCTCCGATCACAGTCGGAGTAGCCCAAGGATCAATCCTGTCCCCTACCTCCTTCAATCTTTACCTCGAACCACTAGCAGAAGTACTACGCACCGCCAATATCTCCTACCACATGTATGCCGATGACACCCAGATCTACATCAAAATCCCTTCTCCTGAAGAGATTCTTTCCCTGAATGAGGCCTTGAAGCTGACTGTCCAAAGGCTCACCTCTAACCAGCTCAAACTAATCGCAAAAAAAACTGAATTTCTTCTAATCTCCCCACCCAAAACTAACCCTGACATTCAAGAATGGACTAAGGCAATCAAAGCTTTCAACTGCCCATCGACCATAGTGGACTCTGCCAAATCCCTTGAAATAACTATTGACTGAAGCTTGAAAATGCGTGACCACATCAACTCAATGGCCAAAACCACCAGATTTCACCTGAGCTACCTAAGAAAACTGAAATCTTTCCTCGACACTCCCTACCTAAAAATGGCAGTCCAGGCACTAGTCATCTCCAGACTCGAATATGGATGCTCTACCCACTTGATCTGGCCCCCGAAAAGCCTGCCTCAACGCTGCCGCCCGACTTCTAACAGGTTCAAAGAAATTCAACCACATCTCACCACATCTGAGAGCTCTGAACTGGCTTCTTCCTGTGGCCAGAATCCAACTTAAACCGACTTGTATAACTCACAAGGCTCTGTACACTACATCCCCTACATTTCTCGCCCTGAAACTCGTTGTATCCGGAGGAGCCAGACACTCCCGGTCTGCAAGAGACCTCTTGCTCCAGCCTCTGCACTTTTGAGGTTTTTTTTTTACAATCAGGCTTTCTCTGGGGCCACACCAAGAATATGGAACTCACTCCCATCGATTAGAAGAATTCCGTCTTTGGCACGCTTTAAAAAGGAGGGCAAAACCTTCCTAATGGGCAAATCCTCTCCTAATTCTAGCATTGCACTTTCCTCAGTGACTTTGTTTTGTATCTTATTGCTGCCACACCATGGACTAACCGGATGCTATCCACCTGGCACCTCCAGTCATCCCACCCTTATACCCTTGGACCTCTCTCTCTTTTAAAATGTATGTACCCGTTTTTATCCCAAATGTTTCCACTCCCCTTTGCGCTCTATAAAACACTAAATAAATAAATAAATGAGTGTGTGGTGGGAGACCATATCAAAGGCTTCAGAGATGTCTAGGAGGATCAGATCCACAGTCTCTCCTCGGTCGAGTAGGGCTCTGATGTCCTCGGTAGCCGCGATGAGGGCTGTCTCGATGTTGGGCTTCTGTGGATTCTGGATTGGTAGGAGTTGAGAAGGCGGTTCAATTCAAGAAGTGAGGAGAGTTGTTGGTTGACATCTTTTCCTAATACTTTCCTGGGAACAGGAAGAGGGAGATGTGTTGGTCGTTGCTGAGTTTGCTGGGTTCTGCTGAAGGTTTCTTTAGTAAGGCATTGACTGATGCGTGTTTCCAGTACTCGGGGAAGGTGGACGTGGCAGTTCAGGTGTTGAACAAGATGGTGATTCTGACTTCACCAAGGTTGAAGATGTGGTGAGGGCTTTGGTTGATTGGGGTCCCAGAGTGGACTGAGTTCATGATGGAGCTGGCTCCATTTGGTTAGTCGGATGTCTGTGGGGGTAGTGGGGTTTTTGCGTTGCTTAAAGATTTTGGTGGCTTGGGGCTAGGGTTTGAAGTTTCATAGACATTGGCAATATTATCATGTAAGAGGTTTGCAAGGTTGTCACAGGCTTCATGTGATGGGGTAATGTATGTTGCCGCTGAGGTGTTGAAGAATTCTTTGATGGTGTTGAAGAGTTCTTTTCTGTTACTGGAGCTTGATTTGATGTGTGAGGCTAAGACCTTTTTCTTCAATTCTCTGAACTGTCTTTGGTAGAGTTTGAGGGCTGTCTTGAAGGAGGTCTTGTCCGCCGTTTTCTTGCTGGTGTGCCATCTCCTTTACAGTTCTTTACAGTGTAATTTTGCGGTTCTGAGGTGTTCAGTGTCCCTGCTAGCCAACTTGGTTGACCTTCTGTTGTTGTTGTGTCCAATAGAAGCAATGCTGACAGTGCAGCTGATGGTCAAATTGTTGAACTTTTTGAGGTTATAGTCTAGGTTGCTGGAGCAGATAAGGGTTTTTTTGTTGAGGGCATTAATCCATGTGTCCTTTGAGGATTTTCTCCAGCTGCTGTGAGGGGCGTTGGGCAGACTGGGGTCAGAGGTCCATGAGCTGGTGATTTAGAGGGTGGACGATGAAGTGGTCAGTTCAGGTGAGTTCCATGGTCTGATTGTACCTGCTATGGTTCTTGAGGTGAAGATAGGGTCTTGCATGTGGTGTGCGTGGGGTCGTGGACAAGATGGGTGAGTCTGATGTTGTTCATGCTATCGAGGAGGTTGGTAGTGTTGATATCATTGTAGTCATCGAGATGAAGGTTGAGGCCACAGAGAAAAATGTAGTTATTGGAGTCTATGGCAAGGTGAGTGATGAAGTCGGAGAAAGCTGGACATGGTGCCGGGGGATCGTAAGCAAGGGTACCCCTGGTGGTGGTTTTGCTGTCAGTTTGGAGACAGAAGTTGAGGTGTTCCATGGCTGGGGTGATGTCATTTTTGGTGGCGCACTGGACGTATACCTTGTGAATGATGGTGATCCCTTCGTCAGGCTTGTTGATCCGGTGGGTGATTTTGTATCCTTCAGGTATTGTGATGGTGATGTCACATGCTGAAGTGGGGTTGAGTCAGATCTCAGTGAGGAACAGGACATCCTGTGTGAGAGTGCAGATGAGGTTCCAAATCTCAGTGGTGTGTTTGCACAGTGAGCGTGTGTTGAGAAGGATGCATGCAAGTTGACATTTTTGGTCAGGTGGTGTCTGTGGTGTGTTTGGGGTGGGGTTGGTCGGTTGGCTGGTGAGTGCAATGGGCCAGGTGAAGCAGTAGTGGGCACAGGTGAAAGGTCCTACCGTGAAGCGTGGGTAGGTGCAGTGACAGAGTTTGTTGCTGGATTCAAGGTCGAAGGTGTAGAGCTTGGTGATGGTGCCTCTACAGGGGCTGGAGGGCCAGGGTTACTGGTGCTCAGCATTGTCCAGCCATGGGCAGTAGAATATGTCCTTTAAAGGCCTATAAAGGCTATGCTTAAACAGCATTCCTCATGAAATCCCAAGTCTCCAAAAACTGAAGGCCGGGTTAATGGGAGGGAGGAAGGGGCATGATGAATGAGATGAGGACAACAGGACATAGTGTAATGAAGATTACCTGTAAGTAACATGACATTACTCCCAGGTCCCCCTTGTCCTCACCCTATTCATCACTAATGAGGAATACCACAGCAGTCTCAAGCCAGCCTTCAAATGCAGCAAATCTCCATAAAAGATGGCAGAGACCATGTTAGACCTGGCACCATTGGCATGGGTCTCCCTTCCATTTTTGCTGCTGCCTCATGTGTTTTTGCTGGTGTTAGATGCTTTGGGCACTGCGCCACTGCTGTCCAGTGCCACAGTGTGAGTGCTCCCTGCTGTAAATTGATGTATTGATTAGTGGTTCCATGATTGGATGTTTGGTTTACTTGTCAGACCCTAGTATAGTGCACTGAGTGTGCCCAGGGCGTGTAAATCCAAATGCTGATACTGGGCTTGCAGCACTGGTTGTGCCACCCACAGAAGAAGCCTTGTAAAATGTGTCTATGGTCTGCCATTGCAGAGCCTGCGTGCAGTCTGGTACTGTCATGCTGACTGGGCAAGTGCACCCACTTGCCAGTTCCTAAACCTTCCCTTTTCTTCATATTAGTCACCCCTATGGTAGGCCCAAGGGCAGGGTGCATTGTAAGTATAAGGTAGAACAAGCCCTGATGTGTGTGGCATGTCCTAATAGTGAATTACAGCCATTTTCATTTTTTCACTATTACAAGGCTACCTGTTCTCCATAGGCCAGAATGGGCTGCTGGATTGTTGCATGTTTATAATCCTAGCAGACTCAGAGAACATGGTAGAAATTCGAGTTTAGTATGCCTGGACTCAGAATGATAAAATACATCTTTTAGTAAAGTTTGTTTTAATATTCTGTGTTTGCAAATACCACTTTTAGAAAGTAGGTATTTGCTTGCCTAACCATTTGAGCCCGCCTCTGCAAGGTTGTGTATTCCTTGTCTGGGTTTTTGTGTGACCGGACTGGGGAATTCCAGGAGACAGCCTGGGGCTGCCCGGTGGTGAATAGGGAGATCTGCATCTAGATGGGAGGGAGAAGTTGCACCTGGGACCTGAATAGGGCTGGGTCTTCCCTCTACCATGCTGGCTCCACCCCCTTTGGTGTGTCAGATGTCTCTGCCCTGCACATTGAAAGAAGAGAAGGAAGACTGTCAACAAAGTGCTCCAGGACTGTACTTGCCATCCTCAATGCTGGCTCCACCTCCTGTGGGGCGTCTGATGTGCCTGCCCTGTGCTGTGAAAGGGAAGGAGAAGTCTGGTAAACAGTGTGCTTCAGAACTGGCTTGAACTGGGAACAGGCCCCTCTCTCCTCAGAGAACAAAGGATTTTGGGGTATAGGTATTGGGACCCTGATCCCATGAAATTAGATCACTTCTGGACTTACAAGACGAAACCTCTGCTGAGGAGAAGGAACCTGAAGAAACTGAGGAGAGATTATTACCAAGCTGAAGTGGCTGCAGTGGTTGCCTTGCTGCCAAAGGGAGGAGTATGAACTTTGTGGACTTTTCTTTCAACTTGTGCAAAAATCTCCAAGGGCTTGGAAGAGAGCTTGCCCCCTGACCAAAGTCCCAGGACCAGCGGACTTCACCATCCTTTGTGAATTGCTGCTGGAAACAAGTGGCTACAGAGGCAGGGAGCTGTGACCGACTCTCACGACCAGCCCGGTGTCCTGTAGGCATAGCACCAAGCAATATCTGCCTCGAACAACGCAAGCTCTGCGCTCACTGACTCCGTCCTGATGCCGTCAACGAACCATAGCCTGCACCGCGACTGGAAGGATACCGCGACGTTTAACGCCTCGCTACACCGAATCAAACTGGTCTGACTGACGCAGTCACTGCTGCTGACTTCGAGTCTTGTGACCGCACCGTAGTTGGGCACCGCCTCGCACGCTTTGCGACGCACTGCCCGACTCGCACCGCTGTCCGGACTGATCGACGCCAGCGCCCGAACTCTGGTTCGTTCGACGCACCGCAAGCTGCAAGCACTGCATCGAAGCACCGTCTCGCCCTGCAATGCAAGCCTTGGAACCACTGACTTTGTCAACGGTCCGCTGTCTGCACCGCAACGAGGGGCAACGCATCCGGCAAAGCTTCTTTTCTGCACCACGGCGTTCACCGGAACCAGCTTGCACATCCGTGCCGGCCGCCCCAAGTAAAAGGTACTGTGACTGAGTCTGTCGACATTTGAGTGAGCCCCTACCGATGCGGTCTGCTGGATTTGCTAGACTCTGTTATTTTTAACAAGGCTGTAGCCGGTCCGGGCTACCGATTCGCACAGAACCTTGATTTAAGCCTTTTTAACCAGAACACTTGAAAGCTAATAGTACTGTGGATTCTTTTTTGTTGTTTATTGGTCTTTTGGTAACTCTATATAAAGTATAACTAATTTCTGATGAAAACCTGTGTGGTGTCCATTTGTAGTGTTGTCACTGGGTTACTGTATGTGGTCACAAATGCTTAACTTACAATGCCTCTGAAATAAGTCTTGACTGCTCGCGCCACACCGCCTAGAGGGTGAGCAGGGTTTATTGTAGGAGTGTAATCCCCCTTACTCTGACTAGAGGAGAGGGTCCCTATTTGTCACAAGTACCTATCTGTGCCAACTAGAGACCCCCAATTCTATCAGACCACTATTTCAAACAGCTTGCGAAAATCAAAACAAGGAAGACTGCAGTACTCCCGTAACAAAATTGGCACTATCAGACAACACATTATGCAAACGAAAATGGTGCACAAAGATGTTTGGTGTCACCCAAGTGGCTGCATGAAAAATCTCAGCAATGGCTCTCTGAATCTCTGCCCAGGAGGCCTACACGCCCCTTCACTCCCTCTGGAGGAGGAGATCCTGACAAAGAATACACCAAAAATATCACCTGCTTAATCCAATGACTAAGAGACAACAATGAAGCCTTCTCCCATTTGTTGGAGGACCCTAAGGACACAAACAAAGAATGTGAACAACAAAAGGCTTTAAATCTATCCACATAAACCAAAAGTGCTCTCTTCGCATCAAGCAACTGTCACTAAAATTCCCCCAAAGTATAATTTTTCTCAATCAAGGCAGGTTCTCTGTGGCGATTACTGGAAATACCTGGTCGGCTAGTTGGCCCCCAGAGACCCTCAGGATTCAAGAGGACTTTATCCCCAACTTAAAACGCGCCACAGGGTGCGTTTGCACAATTGTCACATCAGCCCCTGCCTTCTCCCTGCACCACTGTGTAAACGCGCATTTTAAGTTGGGGGATTAATTCCCCTTCAATCCTGAGGGTCCCTGGGTTCCAACTATCCCATCAGGTACCTCAAGTAAGCGCCACAGACCTGCATTGCACAGAGGTATAAAAAGGGGGTTTGGCCTCATACCACCTCTCTGCAACGCAGCTCTGTGGCGCTTACTGGAGGTACTATAGTCTGTCAATTTAGATACCGTATGTAGGTTTCCCAATTTACACCCTTATATAGGCACAATTCACATTGCCCTTATGTAGGCATAGAAATCCAACCCTTATTTAGGCATTATCCATGCAAACCAAATAAAGGCATGGCCACTAAGCAAGAGCACAAAATCCGTTCCGCTCCCGGATTTCGCGGATTTTCGGTAAATCCGCGAACTTCCGCGAATTTACCGAAAATCCGCGAATCCGCGAGCGGCGGATTCAGGGGGAAAAGTTCAAGCCTTCAAGCTTGAAGTTGTTGTTGTAACTATTTTAGGATGGCGCCGGCAAGCTGCCAGCGCCATCCTAAAATAGTTACTAAGTTAGCTTCAACAGGAAGCACTTATAGATAAAATAAAGCTGGCGCTCGAGCACCTGCTTTATTTTATCTATTAGTGCTTTCTGATGAAGCTAATTTAGTAACTATTTTAGGATGGTGCTGGCAGCTTGCCGGCGCCATCCAATAATAGTTACAGCCCAGGATGATGGAAGGACAGCTCACTCAAGGGACCCCTGCGCCCTTCGGGGCGATTGCATAGCAACACACACATGGCCGCTGGAACTAGTTGAAGCTCAAATTCAGTGACTCATTCATCAGCCCAAAAACAATCGTGAGCGTCGTCGAGGCTGGGCAGGTGTGCCGCCCTTCTTCCCAAATCTACCGTCGAAAATCAGCTGTGATGCTGGATAGAGGCATTTGTATCCCTGACTTTCACAAGCGCAATCCTCGTGCTGTTCCTGTGACCAGGAGCTTCTTTATCTTGATATGCTGCTCTGATCGGTCTCTGACCTTTTCTACACACAAGAGGCATGTGAACTCGCATGGAAGCCCCGCTCGTTTGGCCCCGCTCACTCACTCGCGGGGGCTGTGCACCATCTTCCCGCCATTTACCCACTGTGATGGACAGCTCACTCAAGGGACCCCTGCGCCCTTCGGGGCGATTGCATAGTAACACACACATGGTCGCTGGAACTAGTTGAAGCTCAAATTCAGCGACTCATTCATCAGCCCAAAAACAATCGTGAGCGTCGTCGAGGCTGGGCAGGTGTGCCTTCTTCCCAAATCTACCGTCGAAAATCAGCTGTGATGCTGGATAGACGCCTTTGTATCCTTGACTTTCACGAGCGCAATCCTCGTGCTGTTCCTGTGACCAGGAGCTTCTTTCTCTTCATCTGCTGCTCTGATCAGTCTCTGACAATTTATACACACAAGAGTCACTTGAACTCGCACAGAAGACCCCCCATTAAAAAAATCTGCAAAATCCGCGAATCCGCAAATTCGCGGATTTTGCGGATCCGCAAATCCGCAAATTCACAGATCGTGGATCCGCGAAATCCGCCCATGCTTAATGGCCACCACTACATCGGTCCATCCATGTCACAGCGAGTTCTTGGAAAACCAGACTCTTAAGCCTTTAGGACTTCCCCGAGCTTGGATTATTGATTTCTCCCAGAACTCATTTATTATGCATGAACATCTTTTCCTTAGGGGTTCATTCATGACGTTCCTCTGCCTGACTTTTACGTCAATATCGGCATTCCTAAACACCTTCAAGGTATAAATATACCTTTACTTGGGATGGCAAACTACGGCTCGGCTACACAGCTCGACACGGCTCGCCACGGCAAGTTCGGAAGGAATTCGAGTCCCTGCCTGATGCACTGACCAGACGCTGTCATCCTCCTCGCAGAGAATCCAGCTCCAGTGTTTCTGACTCCCCTTGCACGGTGTTAGAGATTGAGACCCGGAGAGAGATTCCAACCTCTCTCTTTCTAAGGCATGGAGCAGACTAGAACCTAGAGAGACTTTGGCAAATCTTGGCAACACCAATCCTAACTATAGCTAAACTAGACTATAGAAAAACAGCACCTACTTCTTACCTTGTACTACACTTAGGTTAGGTACACTGAGGTAGAACTAGCTAGAAGCACCAGATGAATATTCACATTTTAGCCTGTGTTATTTATGTATGTATTTTTATGAATATATGTCATAGCTACAAACCATGCTATTGCAGTATTATTTTATCTTACTGCTAACGCTGTACGTATTATACTTAACATTCTGTCTTACGATTGTAGCAGTTCATTTTTTGCATGAGAAATAAGACTGTTCAATAAACTCTTTTTATTGAAATGCCTGTCTACATATTTCTGTGTAAACTCTGTAGAAATTAAGCAAGCACGATTGAGTGAGTGAAACTGTTATCTATTGTGTCCACGATTCTGAGACTATTCCGATTCTAAGGAAAACAAAGTTGTCAAAAACGAATCCTTTCTTGTTTATTCAAGAAGTTTCTAGTGACCTCTGAGTTAGCTGGCACACACAAGCAATTAAGTTTAATGTACTCGATAGAGGCATCCTGACCTCAGTCCTATGCCACAACTATAGTGTATATTATTCCAATGTGCAGAGCCTATCAGGGATATAGGAAGTACACTACAGTACCTTGTGGACTAGTAGGCCACCAGGGACCCTCAGTGTGCAAGGGGGCCTAATCCTGCAATTTACACTGCACCAGGGGCTGTTTTTACACACTTGACATATCAAGTGGCACTCTGCAAATGCGCCCACTGGCGCATTCCAAGTTGGGGGATTAAGTACCCTTGAATCCTGAGGGTCCCTGGGGTTCAAGAAGACCACCAGGTACCTACATTAAGTGCCACTGAGCTGCCTTGCAGAGAGGTGCAAGAAGGGGCATGGCCTAAAACCACCTCTCTACAAAGCAGCTCTGTGGCGTGTACTGGAGGTACCTGGTAGGCTAGTTGGCCCTCAGGGACCCTCAGGATTCAAGGGGTCTTAATCCCCCAATTTACAATGTGCCAGGGGCTGTGTTTGCACGCTTGACATATCAGATCCTGCCCCCTCCCTGCACCACTGTGCAAATGCTCCACCTGGTGCCTTCTAAGTTGGGGGATTAAGTCCTCTTGAATCCTGAGGGTCCCTGGGGTCCAGCTAGGCCACCAGGTACCTCCATTAAGCGCCACAGAGCTGTGTTGCAGAGAGGTGTAAAAAGGGGCATGGCCTCTCTGCAACAAAGCTCTGTGGGGCATACTGGAGGTACCTGGTGGGCTAGTTGGCCCCCAGGGACCCTCAAGATTCAAGGGGTCTTAATCCCCAATTTACAACGTGCCAGGGGCTGTGTTTGCACACATGACATATCAGGCCCCACCCCCTCCCTGCACCACAGTGCAAATGCAACCCCTGCTGCCTTCTAAGTTGAGGGATTAATTCCCCTTGAATCCTGTGGGTCTCTGGGGGCCAACTAGTCCACCGGGTACCAGGTACATGGGGGCCAACTAGCCCACCAGTACCAGGTACCAGGCCCCCAGCTACCCTCAGTATTCAAGGGGAATTAATTTCCCAACTTATGACGCACCAGGGGGCGTGTTTGCAGACTGCAGCAGGGAGGGGGCAGGGCCTCCGGCGCAATGCTGGCTTTTTTTTTTGTTGTTTTTATAGAAGGGAGCTGTGTGGCCCCCTTCTTTGCCTATTTGTGGGGTCCTGGGGACCCCATTCCCCAGGGCCTGACCATCCTCTTTTTTTTATTTATATATATTTTATTTTTAAGGGGGGGCTGCGTGGCCCCCCTCCCGAGGCCAATTATGGCCCCATGGACCCTCTCCCCCAGGGCCTGGCTTCTCCGTTGGGGATGGTGGGGCGAGCCCTAATTTCCCCTATGGTCCTGCAGGCCTCCTGCGAGATCCGGCATTGCTTTTCCACAAGGGGAGCTGCTAACATGCAGCTCGACTTGTGGAAAAGCAATCTGGTTTGGATTTTGGAAGCAATCTGGTTTGGATTTTGGAAGCGTGAGCAGGAAGCCTGCTCTTGCTTCCAAAATCCAAACCAGTGTTTACTATGACAGGGTGGGGGTCGCACGGCTTCCGCCCTGCCATAGCAAACAGCAGTGTCCTGGGGGGGGGCACCCTGGGACACTGCAGGAGCCAACCCTGGGGGGTGGCAGTCCGCAGAGACATAAAGGGCACCAGGAGGGGGCCAAGCGGCCCCTCCCTACCATTACAAAGCTCCAGCGAGGTGGTGGTCCCCGGGGCTAGGGTCCGTAACGGACCCCCGCATTTACATATTTAGTGCCCCGGGGAGGTGGTGGTGGTCCCCGGAGTGTGTGGGGGGCTTGAGCCCCCAACACAGGTTTCAATTAATAAAAGAGCCCAAAGGAGGTGGCAGTATCTGGGGCAGCTTGGGGGGGATTGGGACCCCAATGCTTTATTTTTACAGCCCCGGGGAGGTGGTGGTCCCCGGGGCTGCGGGGGCCGCATGCCCCCCGTGGTGGTTTGTTGAAGCCCTGGGAGGTGGCAGTCCCTGGAGCAGGGTGGGGGTGTTTGGGACCCCCTATGCTTTTTTTTCACAGCCCTGGGGAAGTGGAGGTTCCAGGGGATGCTGTGGCCCACTAATAAATTGGCAGTGCCCCTAGGATCTGGCACACCTGGGGGCTTTTTTTAAATGAAAGGGCAGGAGCCCGCGCTTCCATTTAAAAGAAAAGAATTTCAGCGGGATTCGCAACCCCATTGCGATTTCCGCTGAAATTATAAAAATATATATTTTCTTGGCCCTGGGGGTCCTTGTGGGACCCCCTGAGCAGGCCTAGGGGGTCAGGGTGTTTCTACCCTCCCCCTTTTCTTGTGTTTTTTAATGTTTTTTCTACTGTTTGCTTGTGACTCAGTTCTCCCTCCTGGAGCCCTAGATGGCCCTGGGTACCGCCACCCCCCAGGGCGGACTCCATCAATGTCCCAGGGTGCCCAGCCCGCAACATTGCAGTATGAAATGACAGGGCAGGAGCCATGAAGCTCCCGCCCAGTCCTTGCAAACACTGATTTACTTCCAAGAAGCAAAGCAGTTTTGCTTTTGGGAAAGGGGTCCTGCATGTTAGCAGCTCCCCATTGTCCAAAAGCAATGCAGCCCCCTCCTTAAAAATATATTTTTTAAATGAAAAAAATATGTGGGCATGCCCTGGGTGATGGGGTCCATGGGGCCAAAATCGGCCATGGGATGGGGGCCTGTGGCCCCCTCCCTGTTTTTTTTAAAAAAAGGAAAAAATGCTCAGGCCCTGGGGGATGGGGTCCCAGGGGCCAAAAATAATAAAAGGGGACCACACAGGCCCCCTTCAAAAAATGCTAAGTTGAAAAAAGCTGGTATCTCGCTGGAGGCCACGCCCCCTCCCTGTACCACTGGCGCTTTCTAAGTTGGGGGATGAAGTCCCCTTGAATCCTGATGGACCCTGGTGGCCAACTAACCCAACAGGTACCTCCAGTAAGCCCCACACAGTGGGATTGCTGAGAGGCAATCCGAGGCCATGCCCCTTTTTACACCACTCTGCAAACACGCCTCTTAGAGCATTGCTGGTGGGGCGATGTGGGCCTCTTGTGTCCTGAGGACCTCAACACACAAGTGGATTTCATCCCCCAGGCAGCAGTACGCCAAGAGGCGGATTTGCAGAGTGGTGTGCTCAGCAATCCAGCTGTATGGGGCTTACTAGAGATAACAGGAGGACTAGTTGCCCCCCAGGGACCCTCAGGATACAAAGGGACTTCATCCCCCAACCAAGAGCACACCAGGAGGTGCCCTTGCAGAGTGGTGGAGAAAGGGAGCATGGTCTGTGTCTATCTCTCAACAATCCCACTGTGTGGGGCTTACTGGAGGTAAGAGGTAGTCTAGTTGGCCCCTGAAGACCCCCTGCAGCGAAGGGGACTTCAATCCCCATCCAAGAGAGCACCAGGTATTGCTTTTGCAGCGTGGTGGGCAAAGGGAGTGTGGCTTGCTATGAGAACTTAGCAATCCTGCTGTGTGGGACTTACTGGAGGTAATAGAAGGGGTAGTTGGCCCCCAAGGACATCCTTGGGAGCCAACTACCCCTCCTATTACCTTCAGTAGGTCCAACACAGTGGGATTGCTAAGACGTCTTCAGAGGCCATGCCCCCCTTTCTCCACCACTCTGTAAACGCGCCTCCAGGCAAACTACAGGATGGGGGATAAAGTCCAATTTACTCCTGAGGTACTTTGGGGGCCAAGAAGTCCTCCTGGTACCTCCTGTAAGTCCTACACAGTGGAATTCCTGAGTGCTGGTCAGAGGCCCAGCACCCTTTCTCAACCACACGGCAAACGCAACTATTAGTTAAAGAAGTGTTTACAATGTAATAGGTTTTGCATTCACGAGAGTTAGAGCTATTGGTGTTGTCAATGTAAACATTTTTTACTAATGTTTTTTGGAGTGGAGTGGAGTTAAGGTATGTTGAGTGTAGTGGAATTATGTGGTAAATTGTGCAGTGAACTTATGTGGATAGAAATTATGTGATATTTAGTAGAAAGCATGTGATATGTAGAGTGGGATTATGTGTTAAGGAGAGTAATTATGTGGTATGGTAGTCTGTGTTGTGGAGTGGTAACCTCAGGTTTAGTCTTCCTCATTTCCATAGAAGCTCAACTATGAACTCAGTGAGACTAAAAAAAAGAAGGAATCGCTGAGGAGCACTTGTGGACCTAGTCATATGTATGAGCAGGGCTACTTGAATTATGCGACTGTTTGGCTGTGCGGACTATTGCAGAAATAGACATTTTCTGCATTAGCCACATAATCTATCATGTGCTCCCTAATCTGCAGTTTTGAACAAAAAAAGGCTTTTTTCTAGCTCAAACAGCACAAACGTTACCAAAAATGCAGCAACAAGTATTAGAGAGTGGTGGAAGGCCCTTTGCAAACCTAGAATGGTCACCTGTTACTTGTTGCTAAATTTGGGTGTTAATTGGTACTAATGGTGTGGAAGCAACTCCTTGTTTCCTTCAGCGCCTCTTTTGCCTCCTTCTGCATTTCTGTTGCTTCTTTCTGTGCCTTTCTTTCTTTTTCTGCACCGCTCTTACCTATATCTGCACCTCTCTTGCCTCTTTCTGCAATTCTCTTGCCTTTTTCAGCACCCACATGCCTCTTTTTCCACCTCTGTTGCTTCTTTCTGCACTTCTAATGCCTCTTTCTGTACCTCTCTTATTTCTTTCTGCACCTCACTTGCCTCTTTCAGCACCTCTGTTGCATTTTTCTGCAGATCTCTTGCCCCTTTCTGCACCTCACTTGCCTCTTTCAGCCTCTCTCCTAATTTTTTCTGCATATCTCTTGCCTCTTTCTGCACCCCTATTCCCTCCTTCTGCACCTTTAATGCCTGTTTATGCACCTCTCTTGCCTCTTTCTGTACTTCTTTTGCTTTTTTATGCACCTCTCTTGTTCTTTCTGCACCCTTTGCACCTGTGTCAGCACCTCTGTTGTTTCTTTCTGCACTTCTCTTCCTTCTTTCTGCACCCCTCCTGCCTCTTTCTGTATCCCTCTTGCCTCTTTGTGCACCTCTTCTATCTCTTTCTGTACCCCTCTTGCCTCTTTTTTACACCTCTGTTGGTTCTACACTGTGCTCGCTTCTTTATGTACCTCTTTTGCAAATTACTGCATCCCTAATGCCTCTTCCTGCACCCTTCTTCCCTATTTCTAGAGATCTCTTGCTTCTTTCTGTACTGCTCTTGCTTCTTTCTCCACCTCTCTAAAAAATGTCTGTATCCCTCTTACCTCTTTCTGCACCCCTGTTCCCTCTTTCTGCACCTTTTGTGCCTGTTTCTGAACCTCTGTTGCTTCTTTTTGCATTTCTCTTGCTTTTCTGCACCCCTCTTGACTCTTTAAGCACCTCTGTTGCTTCTTTCTGCACTACTGTTGCTTCTTTCTGTACCTGTCTTCCCTCTTTCTCTATCTCTTTTGCCTCTTTGTTCACCTCTCCTGCCTCTTTCTGCACCGCTCTCACCTTTTTCGGCAGTTCTCTTGCCTCTTTCTGCACCTCTTTTGCTTCTTTCTGCACTTTTCTTGCCTCTTCCCGTACCCCCCCTGCCTCTTTCTGCACCTCTGTTGGTTCTTTCTGCACTGCTCTTGCTTTTTTTTACAGTTCTGTTGCAAATTTCTGCATCCGTCTTGCATCTTTCTGTACCCAACTTCCCTCTTTCTGCACCTCTCTTGCTTCTGTCTGCACCTATTTCTGCAACCCTCTTCTATCTTTCTGCACCTCTGTTACTTTTGTCTGTACTTCTATTGCCTTTTTCTGCACCTCACTTGCTTCTATCTGCACCCCTGGTGTCTCTTTCTGCATCCCTGTTGTCTCTTTCTGAATTTGTCCTCCTTCTTTCTGCACCTCTCTTATTCCTATGTGTACTTCTCTTGCTTCTTTCTGCACCTCTTTTGCTTCTTTCTGCACCCTTCTTCCCTTTTTTCCATCCCTCTTGCCTCTTTCTGCCATTCTCTTACCATTTTCTGCACCTCACTTGCCTCTTTCTGTACTTCTCTTGCTACTTTCCACATCTCTGTTGCTTCTTTCTGCACTTCTGTTTCTTCTTTCTGCACCTGTCTTCCCTCTTTCTGTACCCATTTTGCCTCTTTGTTCACATCTTCAGCCTCTTTCTGCACCTCTTTCACCTTTTCTGCAATTCTCTTGCCTCTTTCTGCATTTCTTTTGTTACTTTCTGTACTTTTCTTACCTCTTTCTGTACCTCTCTTGCCTCTTTCTGCACCTCTGTTGGTTCTTTCTGCAATGCTCTTGCTTTTTTTACAGCTCTGTTGCAAATTTCAGCATCCCTCTTGCTTCTTTCTGTACCCCACATCCCTCTTTCTGCACCTCTCTTGCTTCTGTCTGCACACATGATCCCTCTTTCTGCACCCCTTTTGCCCGTTTCTGCTACTCTCGTGCCTCATTGTGCAGTTCTCTTGACTCCTTCTTTACCTCACTTGCCTCTTTCTGAACTTCTCTTGCTTTATTTCTGCACTTCTCTTGGTTCTTTTTGCACTGCTTTGCCTCCTTCTGCACCCCTCATGCCTCTTTGTGCACCTCTTTTGCTTCTTTCTACAATTCCCTCTCCTATTTCTCCACCCCTCTTCTATCTTTCCGCACCTCTGTTACTTGTTTCTGTACTTCTGTGGCCTCTTTCTGCATCCCTCTTGCCTCTTTCTGCACATTTGTTGCTTCTTTCTGCATCCCTCTTGCCTCTTTCTGCACATCTGTTGCTTCTTTCTGTACTTCTCTTGCTTCTTTCTGCACTTCTTTTGCTACTTTCCACACCTCTTTTGCTTCTTTCAGCAATTCTCTTGCCTCTTTCTGCACTTCTCTTGTTTATTTTTGTACTTCTGTGGCCTCCTTCTGTACCCCTCTTGCCTCTTTCTGCACATCTGTTGCTTCTTTCTGTTAGTCTCTTGCTTCTTTCTGCACCTATGTTGCTTCTTTCTGTACCCCTCTTGCCTTTTTCTGCACAGTTCTTCCCTCTTTGTGCAACTCTAGTGTCTCTTTCTACACCTCTTTTCCTTCTTTCTGCACCCCTCTTGCCTCTATCTGCACCTCTGTTCCTTCTTTATGTACTTTTCTTGCCTCTTTCTGCACTTTTGTTGGCTCTGTTGCACCGCTCTTGCTTCTTTCTGCACCTCTCTTGCACATTTCTGCAACCCTCTTGTCTTTTTCTGCACCTGTCTTTCCACTTTCTGCACCTCTTTTGCCTCTGTCTGCACCCCTGGTTCCTCTTTCTGCACCTCTTTCCTGTTTCTGCAACTTTTTTTCATCTTGCTGCAGTTCCCTTGCCTCCTTCTGTACCTCTGTTGCTTCTTTCTGCACTCGTCCTCCATCTTTCTGCAACTCTCCTGGTTCTGTCTTCACCCTTCTTCCCTTTTTTGCATCTCTCTTGACTCTTCCTGCAGTTCTCTTGTCATTATATGTACCTCTGTTGCCTCTTTGTGTACCTCACTTGCCTCTTTCTGCACTTCTCTTGCTTCTTTTTACATCGCTGTTGCTTCTTTCAGCAATTCTCTTGCCTCTTTCTGCATTTTTCTTGCTTGTTTCTGCATCTCTCTTGTGTCTTTCTGCACATCGGTTGCCTCTTTCTGCATCTCACTTGATTCTTTCTGCACCCCTCTTTCTTCTTTCTGCACCCTTCTTTCCTCTTTCTGTACCTCTCTTGCTTCTTTCTATATCGTTGTTCCCTCTTTTTGCACCCTTCTTGCCTCTTTCTGTACATCTGTTGCTTCTTTCTGTTCTTCTCTTGCTTCTTTCTGCACCTATGTTGCTTCTTTCTGTACCTCACTTGCCTCTTTCTGCACTTCTTTTGCTACTTTCCACACCTCTTTTGCTTCTTTCAGCAATTCTCTTGCCTCTATCTGCACCTCACTTGCTTCTTTCTGTACTTCTGCGGCCTCTTTCTGCATGATGGATTATGTGGCTAATGCAGACAATGTCTATTTCTGCAATAGTCCGCACAGCCAAACAGTCGCTTAATTCAAGTAGCCCTGCTCATACCTATGACTAGGTCCACAAGTGCTCTCTTGCCTCATTATGCACTTCTCTTGGTTATTTTGCACTGCTTTGCCTCTTTCTGCACCCCTCATGCCTCTTTGTGCACCTCTTTTGCTTCTTTCTACATTTCTCTCTCCTATTTCTCCACCCCTCTTCTATCTTTCTGCACCTCTGTTACTTGTTTCTGTACTTCTGTGGCCTCTTTCTGCATCCCTCTTGCTTCTTTCTGCACATCTGTTGCTTCTTTCTGTACTTCTCTTGCTTCTTTCTGCACTTCTGTTGCTACTTTCCACACCTCTTTTGCTTCTTTCAGCAATTCTCTTGCCTCTTTCTGCACTTCTCTTGTTTATTTCTGTACTTCTGTGGCCTCCTTCTGCATCCCTCTTGCATCTTTTGGCATCTCTGTTGCCTCTTTCTGCACCTCACTTGCTTCTTTCTGTACTTCTGTGGCCTCTTTCTGTACCCATCTTGCCTCTTTCTGCACATCTGTTGCTTCTTTCTGTAATTCTCTTGCTTCTTTCTGCACCTCTCTTCCTTCTTTCTGCACCCCTCTTGCCTCTATCTGCACCTCTGTTCCTTCTTTATGTACTTTTCTTGCCTCTTTCTGCACTTCTGTTGGCTCTGTTGCACCGCTCTTGCTTCTTTCTGCACCTCTCTTGCACATTTCTGCAACCCTCTTGTCTTTTTCTGCACCTGTCTTTCCACTTTCTGCACCTCTCTTGCTTCTGTCAGCACCCCTGGTTCCTCTTTCTGTACCTCTTTTCCTGTCTCTGCTACTTTTTTGCCTCTTGCTGCAGTTCCCTTGCCTCCTTCTGTACCTCTGTTGCTTCTTTCTGCACTCGTCCTCCATCTTTCTGCAACTCTCTTGGTGCTGTCTTCAGCCTTCTTCCCTTTTTTGCATCCCTCTTGACTCTTCCTGCAGTTCTCTTGTCATTATATGTACCTCTATTGCCTCTTTATGTACCTCACTTGCCTCTTTCTGCACTTCTCTTGCTTCTTTTTACATCTCTGTTGCTTCTTTCAGCAATTCTCTTGCCTCTTTCTGCATTTTTCTAGCTTGTTTCTGCATCTCTCTTGTGTCTTTCTGTACATCTGTTGCCTCTTTCTGCATCTCACTTGATTCTTTCTGCACCCCTCTTGCCTCTTTCTGCACCCTTCTTTCCTCTTTCTGTACCTCTCTTGCTTCTTTCTGTATCCTTGTTCCCTCTTTTTGCACCCCTCTTGCCTCTTTCTGTACCTGTCTTGGCCCTTTATGCACCTCGCCTACCTTTTTTTACACCCTCTTTTTGCACCTCTGTTGGTTCTTTCTGCACGGCTCTTGCTTCGTTCTACACCCCACTTGCCTCTATTCTGCACTTCTGTTGCCTCTTTCTCCACCTCTTTCTGTACCTGTCTTGGCCCTTTATGCACCTCGCCTACCTTTTTTTACACCCTCTTTTTGCACCTCTGTTGGTTCTTTCTGCATGGCTCTTGCTTCGTTCTACACCTCACTTGCCTCTATTCTGCACTTCTGTTGCCTCTTTCTCCACCTCTATTGTTTCTTTCAGCAATTTTCTTGCCTCTTTATGCACTTCTCTTCCTTATTTCTGTACCCCTCCTGCCTCTTTTTTGTACCTCTCTGGCCTCTTTGTGCAGCTCTCATACCTCCTTCTGTACCCTTCTTGTCTTTTTTTGCGGGTTTGTTGGTTTTTCTGCACTGCTCTTGCCTCTTTTGGCACCTCTGACTTTTGTTTTAACCCCCTGCCCTATCATGTACTAGGGCCTAACAGGGGAGGTCATGCCAATCACAGGGGTACCCCAACCCATAGTGTACCCTAGTTTACTTTTATACTGTATTCTAAGTGTCTTTCAGCACAGCACTGGCTCCAGGCCTGTTTAATCATAGTCAGTTACCAACTGTACCAGTCAGCAAAAATTTGGGGGCGCAGGATGACTTTGCAACAAGGCCTCTTTCTGCACCTCTGTTGATTCTTTCTGCATATCTCTTGCTTCTTTCTGCACTTTTCTTCCTCTTTCTAGACTTATGCTGCCTCCTTCTGCATTTCCCTTGCTTTTTTCTGTGCCTTTCTTCCTCTTTCTGTACATGTCCTACCTCTGTAGGCATAGTTAGGAATTAGCATTTAAAAAACCTTGGAAATTCACTGAAAAACCGAAGGTTTCAGTGACGTTATGGTTGGAAATTATCAGTTATAAAACCTTTGAAATTTACTGAAAGAAACCACAGGTTTCTTTGATGTTAAAGTTAGAAATTAGCATTTAAAAACCCTTTGAAATTCACTGAAAAAACCATAGGTTTCAGGGACGTTGTAGTTAGAAGTTAGCATTTAAGAAACCTTAGAAATTCACTGGAAAAACCACAGGTTTCCGGGACACTATAGTTAGTTGGACATTTCACTCGTACAAAACCAGAGAAATTCGGCCATTACAGTTAGTTAAGCTGACTATAACTCGTGCTCCCGCAATGCACTGCTGATGACGTCACATATTACATCATTCATGACATGGTCGGTGACATCACTTATAAAATCACGGATGACATTTCAAATGACATCACTGTCCTACCAGTAGGTAGTTATAGCTAGGACCTTGTTTCTATTCAAAAGGCGTTTTTCTTTTGCCAATATCTTTGTATTTGGTATTTGTAAGGCGCATAAATCACCCGTAGGTTTCATAGTTCCAGCAGATACTCAGAACAGACAGATGTGTGGTCAGGCAGAGCTAGAAAAGCTAAGTCTTTAGGTTTCTTTGGAACTTCTGGTGATTTGATTCTAGTCTGATGTGTAGGGGGCAGAGTATTCCAGGTTTCTGGGGCTTTTTTAGAGAAGGATCTATCGCCATTCCTAACTGTGCGGACCTTAGAAGGTGCTTGGTGGTGGAACGGAGGGTTCTAGCCAGGCGGTAATCCTTCAAATTGTTTTGCTAGGTATATGGGCCCCTAACCATCGAGGGTCTTGTGGACTAGACGAACATAGTTTGAACGTGATTCACTTTTTTATGGGGAGCCAGTGTAATGTTCTCAGGCTGGGCACAGAGGGGGTGTGGGGAGGGAGGTTAAGAACCAGCCTGGCTTCAGTATTCTGTAGGACCTGAAGTTTTGTCAGAAGGTCCTCGTTTATGGAAATGAGTAGTGCATTGCCGTAGTCTAGAAGGCTTATGATTAGTCCTTGTACAAGGTGCATGCGGGATGAGAGGGGGATCCATTTGAAAATCATCCTAAGATTGCGCATTAGTCCGAAGCTGGTGTGCACTACTTTGTTAATGTGATCGGCCATAGACAGTTTGCTGTCTAATGTTATCCCAAGGTTCCGGGCTGTAGATTTGGGTGGGTCTCAAGGCCCATGGCCAACAGTCATCTGTCCAGTGATTGTGTGCATGTCCAAAGAGCAGTATCTCTGTTTTGCCGGCATTAAGCAACAGACAATTGTTGGTCATCCAATACTTTATTGCAAGCATACATTGTTGAAACCTGAGTTTGGTGCCCGTGGGGTCAGGTCCTAGGGTAATTAGCAGTTGTGTGTCGTCTGCGTAAGACACAGTTTCAAACCCATGTGCTTTGATCTTCTTTGATAGTGGGGATACACACAGATTGAAGAGTGTCAGGCTTAATATAGATCCCTGGGGGACTCCCTTGTTGATTTCCTGTTTTATTGAAGAGAATGATCCTATTTGGACATTTTAGAGCCGTCCAGGCAGGTAGCTCTTGATCCAAAGTAGGGCTGGGCCTTCGACACCAGCCTCAGCTAGGCGTTCTAGAAGAATGCTGTGTGAGATGGTGTCGAAGGCAGCCAACAGATCGAGTAGAATCAGGATGACTGATTGTCTTGAGTCTAGGGCCAGCCTTCTGTTATCTACAATCTCAAGTAAGGCTGTTTCCGTGTTGTGAAACGCTCTGAATCCTGATTGGGATGGATCTAACAGCATTTTGTTTTCTAGATATTTGTTTAACTGGCTATTTATTAAGGATTCTAGGATCTTTCCGAACAGTGGCAGGAGGGAGATCGGGCGATAGTTAAGAGGTTGTTTTTGACTCCATTTTACAAATCTTCGTGACATTTTCAAAACTAATTCTTCGCTCAGGTCATCTCCTGTCTTGCAAGTTTGAGAGTGATTCATGGAGCGGGGGTCAAGAAAAAAGGGGGGGTCCTAAAACAAGTTTTTTCCATGTTAATTTCCATAGGGAACTTTAGACGAAGCTACAGCCCGAACTGCTGAAAGGAATTACACCAAATTTGACAAAAAAGTAGCTCTCGTCTTCAGAAAGCATACTTTAAAAAAGAAATGGTGTAAATCCATTCAGTAGTTCCTAAGAAATTCAAAAATAAAAAATTATTGATATCTGGTGGCCGAGGAGGATTTATGAACCCTCCCAAACACCAAGTCACAAGAAAAATGATAGAAAACAAGAAAAGGGGGCAGTGTAGAAACACCCTGACCCACTAAGACTGCTCAGGGGGTCCCACAGGGCCCCCATTGCCAAAAAAGCATTTTTTAATATATTTTTGGCTGAATTTGCGCTGGGTGTGTGAATCCGGCCAAATAAATTTTAAAAAATGAAACACGCCTCCCGCGCTTTGTTTCTTTAAGTCACAGGGTGGGCTAGGTGCCAGGGGCAATGTCCAATTAATTAGCGGGGGCCCCCACAGCCCCGAGGACCGCCACCTCCCTGGGTCTTTATTTCTTTTAGGGCGGGGGTCTCATGGGTCCCCCGAAGCCCACTGGGACTGGCATCTCCTCAGTGCATTACCAAAATTTGGGCGGGGCCTCGCAGGCCCCCTCAAGCCCCGAGGAGCGCCACCTCCCCGGGTCTTTTAGAAATAATTAGCGGCGGGGCTAGAGCCACCCTAGACTACCCCTGGAACCACCACCTCCCTTGGGCACTCTGCATGGAAATACGGGGGACCGTTGCCCACCCCCGGGGACCACCATCTCCATGGGGCAGAGTGCACATTGAGAGGGGGCTGCATGGCCCCCACTCCTGGAGCCCTCCATGGCCCTGGGGACCATCACCCCCGGGGGCGGGTCCAGCAATGTCCTGGGGTGCCCACCCCAGGACATTGCAGTTTGCAATGGCAAGGTGGGAGCAGAGCTCCTACCCTTTCATTGCAAACACTGCTTTGCTTCATGGAAGCGAGAGCAGGTTTGAAACCTGCTATCGCTTCCATGAAGCAAAGCAGATTACTTTTGGACAAGGTGAGCTGCATGTCACCAGCTCCCCTAGTCCAAAAGCAATGCCGGCTCCGACAGGAGGCATGGAGCTGGCTGGGTCCGCAGGGGCACTGGGGCTCCCCCGTGGTCCCCCACATTGAGGGCTAACCCCGGGGATGGGGGTCACCATGGCAAGAAGTGGCCCAGGAAGGGGGGTAACGGGGACCCACTGCTCTAATTAAAATATTTTATTAAAAAAGAGGCCAGGCCCTGGTGGATGGGGTCCCCTGGGCATATAGTAGCACAGGGAAGTGGTGCCATGTGGCTTCCCTCCCATTAATAATAAAAAAAACTAGGCCAAACACCCGGAATGCAGTAACCAGGGCCAGAAGTGGCACAAGGAAGAAAGGCTACTTTCCCGCTTAAAAAAAAGGAAAGTTTAAAAAATGGATCAGGCCCTGGGTGATGTGGTTCCGAGGACTTAAAAAATACAAAAAAAAGGGGGCCACATAGCCCCTCTTCTAAAAATATGTTTTTTTTTTAAAGAAGAGCGATCCTCTCGTCGGGCCAGCTCCCTCTCTGAACCACTCTGCAAACTTTCCTCCTGGCATGTTCTTGGTTGGGGGATTAAGGGGCATATTATCAAGGGGGTTTATCTCCACTTTTTTTGGCTTTAAAAGCCAAGAAAGCAGAGATAAAATTATCTCCCTATTACCTAGCTGTCGCTAACACCAGTTAGCGACAGCTAGTAGGAGATAGCGACCATCTTGGGCCCCACTTTGCATGTCAGTGATATTTATCACTAATGACATGCAAAGTGGACGTGCCAAGATGTTAGCGACTGAAAACAGTCGCTAACATCGCTATCTCCTATTACCAACTTTTTGAGATATTCGCGCTAAGCGCGAATATCTCCAAAAGCTTACACCTGCCCTGAGCAGTTCTTAGCCATGTTATCCAATGGGAGGTGGATAACATGGCTAAGAGCATTAGCTCGGTAATGCATGAATATCGCTGACTTTTCAGCGATATTCATGCATTGCGGCGATTTTGTATCGCATTTGCGATAAACCTTGGTAATACCAAGGTTTATTTGCGGTAAAAATCGCCGCAGCTCAGCTGTAAATTTTTCACGCTAACCAAGCAATAGCGATAATTATCGCTATTGCTTGGTAATATGCCCCTATGTCCTCTAAAATCCTAAGAGTCCTTAGGGGCCAACTAGACCAATTAGGTACCTCCAGTAATCCCCACACAGTGAGATTGCTGAGAGGTGGTCAGAGGACATGCCCCTTTTTATACCACTCTACAAACATGTCTTTTGGCTCACTGCTGGTGGGGCAAAGAGGTCCTCTTTTGTCCTGAGGACCTCAGGAGTAAAGTGGACTTCATTCCCTGAGCAGCAGTTTGCCAGGAGGTGTGTTTACAGGGTGGTATAAAAAAGGGGCGTGGCCTCGGACCACTCTTAGCAATCCAGCTATGTGGGGCTTACTGAGGTACCTGTGGGCTAGTTGGCTCCCAGGGACCCTCAGGGGGCAAGGGGACTCAATTCCCCAACCCAGAGTACACCAGGAGGTGCATTTGCAGAGTGGTGTAAAAAAAGGGCATGGTCTCTGAGTACCTCTCAGCAATCCAGTTGGGTGGGGCTTACCGGAGGTTACAGGAGGGCTAGTTGGCCCCCAGGAATACTCAAGAAGCAAGAGGACTTCAACCCCAACCCAGAGCGTGCCAGGAGGAGTGTTTGCAGAGTGGTGGAGAAAGGGGACTACCTCTCAGTAATCCCACTGTATGGGGCTTACTTGAGTTATTAGGTAGTCTAGTTGGCCCCTAAGTACCCCCACAAGTGAAGGGGACTTCAATCCCCGTCCAAGAGCATGCCAGGAGGTCCGTTTGCAGAGTGGTCAGAAAAGGGGCGTGGCCTGCTTTCAGACCTTAGCAATCCTGCTGTGTGGTACTTCCTGGAGTTAAAAGGAGGGGCAGTTGGCCCCAAAGAGGTCCTTTGGAGACGATTAACCATCCTGTTACCTCCAGTAAGTCCCACACAGTGCATGCCCCCCTTTCTCCACCACTCTGCAAACGTGCCTCCAGGCACACTAAGGGTTGGGGGATTGAAGTCCACTGTACTCCTGATGTCCGTTAGGGGCCGAGAAGCCCTCCTGGTACCACCTGTAAGTCCTACGCAGTGGAATTCCTGAGCGCTGGTCAGGGGCCCAGCACTCTTTCTGCACCACTCTGCAAACGCGACTACTAGTTAAAGAAGCATTTGCAATGTAATAGGTCTCACATTTGCAAAAGTAGAGCTATTGGCGTTGTAAATGTAAACGTTTTTTACTAATGTTTTTTGGAGTGGATGTAAAGTGTGTGTAGTGGAATTATGTGGTATACTGTGCAGTGAAATTATGTGGATAGACTTTGATGTTGATGTGGATAGAAGGTATGTGGTATTTAGTGTATAGGAATTATGTAGAGTGGGATTATGTGTTATAGTGAGTAATTAGGTTTAGTCTTCCTCGTTTCCATAGAAGCTAAACTATAAACTTAATGGGAACCACTGAAGAGCACTTCTGGACCTACTCAGAGGTATGAGCAGGGCCTCTGGAATTATGAGACTGTTTGGCTGCACTGACTGTCGCACAATTATACGTTTTCCGCATTTGCCACATAATTCGTCATCTGCAGATTAAAACAAAAAAAACTTGTTTCTAGCTCAAACTGCTCATACGCTACCACAAATACAGCAACAAGTGTCACAACATGGTGGAAGGCCCTTTGCAAACCTCGAATGGTACCTGTTACGTATTCCTAAATGTGGGTATTAAATTAGTACTAATGGTGTGCAAGCCACTCTTACCTCTTTCTGCACCTCTTTTGCTTCTTTCTTCACCCCACTTACTTCTTCCTGTACCCCTCTTGCCTCTTTCAGAACTTTTCTTCCTTCTTTCTGTACCTCTCTTGCCTTTTTCTACACCCATGTTCCCTCTTTCTATACCTTTTCTGCCTGTTTCTGCACATCTCTTGCCTCTTTCTAGACCTCTCTTATCTATTTCTGCACCTCTGTTAGTTCTTTATGCACTTATCTTGCCTCTTTCTGCACCCCTCTTGCCTCTTTCTGCACCTATGTTGTTTCTTTCTGCACTGCTCTTGCTTCTTTCTGTACATCTGTTGCTTCTTTCTGCACCGCTCTTGCCTCTTTCTGCACCCCTCTTTCCTCTTTCTGCACCTCTCTTGACTCCGTCTGCCCACGTGTTCCATCTTTCAGCACCCCTTTTGCCTGTTTCTGCAACTCTTTTGCCTCTTTCTGCAGTTCTCTTGCCTCCTTCTGTACCTCATCTGCCTCTTTTTGTACCGCTATTGCCTTTTTCTGTACCTCACTTGCTTCTTTCTGCATCCCTCTTCCCTCTTTGTGCATCTCTTCGCCTCTTTGTGCATCTCTCTTCCCTCTTTCTGCACCACTCGTGCCTCTTTCTGTACCTCTGTTGCGTCTTTCTGCACTTCTCTCATCTCTTTATATACCCTTTAAGCCTCTTTCAGCACCTCTGTTGCTTCTTTGTACAGTTTTCTTCCTTTTTCCTGCACCCTCATGCCTCTTTCTGTACACCTCTTGCCTCTTTGTGGACCTCTGTTGCTTCTTTCTGCACATACCTTGCTTCTCTCTGCACTTCTTTTGCTACTTTCTGCACCCCTCTTGCCTCTTTCTGCACACTTCTTCCCTCTTTCTGTAGCTCTCTTGCCTCTTTCTGCACCCCATTCCCTTTTTATGTACCTCTCTTGCCTCTTTCTACAATTCTCCTGCCTCTGTCTGCAGCTCTCTTGCCTCCTTCTGCACCTCTGTTGGTTCTTTCTGCACTGCTCTTGCTTCTTTCTATATCTCTCTTGCTTCTTTCTGAATCCCTCTTGCCTCGTTGTGCACCCTACTTCCCTCTTTGTGCACCTGTCTTGCCTCTTTCTGTACCTCTCTTGCTGCTTTCTGTACCCCTCGCCTCTTTCCTCACCTCTTTTGCTAGTTTCTGCACTTCTTTTTCCTCTTTCTGTATCCCTCTTGCCTCCTTCTGCACCTCTGTTGTTTCTTTCTGCACTGCTCTTTCTTCTTTCTGTACCTCTCTTGTATATGTTTGTACCCCACTTGCCTCTTTATGCACCCCTCTTGCCTCCTTCTGCACCTCTGTTGCTTCTTTCTGCACTTCTCTTGCTTCTTTCTGCACTTCTCTTGCGTCTTTCTGTATCCCTCTTGCCTCTTTCTGCACCCGTGTTCCCTCTTTTTTCACCTCTGTTGGTTCTTTCTGCACTACTCATGCTTCTTTCTGTACCTCTTTTGCCTGTTTCTGCAACTCTATTGCCTCTTTCTGCACTTCTCTTGCCTCGTTGTGCACCTCTGTTGCTTCTTTCTGCACTTCTCCTGCCTCTTTCGGCATCTCTTTTACCCATTTCTGCATCTCTGTTGGTTCTTTATGTACTTCTCTTGCTTCTTTCTGCACCTCTTTTGCCTGTTTCTGCGACTCTGTTGCCTTTTTCTGCACTTCTCTTGCCTCGTTGTGTTCCTCTGTTGCTTCTTTCTGCACTACTCTTGCTCCTTTCTGCACTTCTGTTGCATCTTTCTGCTTTCCTTTTGCCTCTTTCTGCACCCTTCTTCCCTCTTTCTGCACCTCTCTTGCCTCTTTCTGCATCCCTGTTCCCTTTTTCTGCACCTCTCTTGCCTGTTTCAGCAACTATCACGCCTCTTTCTGCAGTTATCTTGTCTCCCTCTGCACCTCTGTTCCTTCTTGCTGCACTTCTCTTTCCTCTTTCTGTACCCCTCTTGCCTCCTTCTACACCTCAGTTAATTCTTTTTGCATTGCTCTTGCTTCTTTCTGCACCTCTCTTGCAAATTTCTGTACCCCTCTTGCCTCTTTTGGCATCCGTCTTCCCTCTTTCTGTACCTCTCTTGCCGCTGTCTGCATCCCTATTCCCTCTATCTGCACCTCTTTTGCTTATTTCTATAACTCTCTTGCGTCTTTCTGAACTTCTCACGCCTCTTTATGTACTCAAATGGGTAGTGCAAGCTGTCAAGTTTAAACGTCTGCGTGCTCTTGTGACTTTTGTTCATGTCTACTTGTATATATATATTCTTAAATGTGTTATGCATCTGAAGATGGTAGCTTAAAAAGCAGGTAATTTCTACTATAGGCAGTCACATTTTCTCAGTTCTGCTCTGTCATTTGCTTGCACAGGCAGACAAGTCTCATGTATATATGTGTTATAGAGCCCCTTAAATATACTATTGTATACCTATGTGACTTATATTGTGAGCAGAAAGAAATGCATACACCTTGTTCTACACAAATGTACACAGTATGCTGTTTGAAACACAGGTATTCAAGTGTTTGTATGTTTATTTTCATTTAACATGTCACTAGGTAAAAGCATAGACATGCATGCATACCTTCACAAACTTGGTCAGATTTACTACAGTGATATGCTTAGGTTTTCTGTTTTATATTTGGTAGGCCTAACATTCTGAGCAGTCGATTAATAGTGAACCATCAAGAGAAAAGTTAGATTTAAGACATCTACGGAGAAGGATTAGTGAGTAGGGTACTTTGTATGAGTTTGTTGTAAGGTACAGTCAAAGCGGGCCTCTTTCTGCACCTCTGTTGGTTCTTTCTGCATTTCTTTGCTTCTTTCTGCACCTTTCTTCCTCTTTCTGCTTCACTCGCCTCTTTCCTCTCCTCTCTTGCCTCTCTCTGCATCCCTGTTCCCTTTTTTGCTTCACCTCTCTTGCCTCTTTCTGCACCTCTGTTGTTACTTTCTGCATTTCTCCTGCCTGTTTCTGCAACTATCATGCCTCTTTTGCAGTTCTCTTGTCTCCTTCTGCACCTTTGTTGCTTCTTTCTGCACTTCTCTTTCCTCTTTCTGCACCACTCTTGCCTCCTTCTGCACCTCTGTTGGTTCTTTCTGCACTGCTCTTACTTCTTTCGGCACCTCTCTTGCAAATTTCTAAACCCTTATTGCCTCTTTCTGTATCCCTGCTCCCTCTTTCTTCTCCTCTCTTGCCTCTGTCCGCATCCCTATTCCCTCTTTTTGCACTTCTTTTGCCTGTTTCTGTAACTCTCTTGCATCTTTCTGAACTTTTCTCGCCTCTTTATGTACTCAAATGGGAAGTACAAGCTGTCAAGTATAAACGTCTGTGTGCTCTCGTGATTGAGGTATATGTCTACTTGTATATGTATTCTTACATGTGTTATGCATCTGAAGATGGTAGCTTAAAAAGCGGGTAACTTCTCCTATAGGTTGTCAAATTTTCTCAGTTCTGCTCTGTCATTTGGTTTCACAGGCAGGCATGTCTTATGTATATATGTGTTATAGAGCCCCTCAAATATACTATTGAATACCCATGTGCCCTGTATTATGAGCAGAACGAAATCCATACACCTTTTTTTACACAAATGTACACAGTATGCTGTTTGAAACACAGGTATTCAAGTGTTTGTATGTTTATTTTCATTTAACATCCCACTAGGTTAAAGCATAGACATGCATGCATACCTTCAAAAACGTGGTCAGACTTACTACAGTGATATGCTTAGGATTGCTGTTTTATATTTGGTATAACATTCTGAGCAGCCGATTAATAGTGAACCTTCAAGAGAAAAGTGAGATTTAAGACATCTCCAGAGAAGGATTAGCGATTAGGGTACTTTGTATGATACAGTCAAAGTGGGCGTCTTTATGCACCTCTGTTGGTTCTTTCTGCACATCTCTTGCTTCTTTCTGTACCTTTCTTCTTCTTTCTGTACCTCTTGGCTATTTTTGAACTTCTCTTGCTTCTTTCTATGCCTTTCTTCCTCTTACTGCACATGTCCTACCTATGTAGACATAGTTAGAAATTGGCATTTAAAAAACCCTAGACATTCACTGACAAAAACAGAGGTTTCAGAGACGTTATAGTTAGGGATTAGCATTTAAAAAACCTTTGGAATTCACTGAAAAAAACATAGGTTTCAGGGATGCTATAGTTAGAAATGAGCATTTAAAAACCCTTAGAAATTTACAGAAAAACACAGGTTTTAGGGACGTTATAGTTAGTTGGACATTTACTCACACAAAACCAGATAAATTTGCCCGTTATAGTTAGTTGAGCTAACTATAACTCGTGTCCCCGTAATGCACTGCCGATGACGTCACATATTACATCACTCATGACATGGTCAGTGACATAACTGATGATATCTCAAATGACATCACTGATGACATAACTGATTACATCATCCACGTGATAATCTAATGCACTTCCTCACACCCTATTATAACCTTTGATACATCCACTCTAAAATACAGACTGCCATTCTCGAAACCATAGATACACCAATACCAGTTACTACATACCCACTCACTGATTCCTAGGACTACACACATATCTACTCATTCAGCCATACAGTCACTCATACATGCAGTCACTCATCAATACAGCACTATCATATGTACTAATACACCTATACAGACACTCACACATTGCTACCCACCTATAGAGTTACTCACACACATAGTCAGTCATGCAAAGAATCAATCACATTCCCATTTACTCACCTACACAGTTATACACACACCATCTAGTGTATTCATACAGATACTAACACATACTTACTCTCCTATACAATCACTGACACAAGCACACACTCATCCATTCAGACACTCTCACAATCACTCACTCTCACATATAGTAATTTATGTAGTCCAAAACTCACACATACTGCCTTTCACATATATAGTTACTCACACATTTACCACTGAGGCATCCATTCACTCACCAACACACCTATACATACACACCCACCCATAAAGCCCTTCACAGATGCCCTGTTGAACCCATACACCCAGTGAACCACCCACTCACACATCTATGCACAGAGTCACACACCCCCTACCCACCCACACAGACACTCAAACACCCATACAGATACACAGACAACCAATGAATCACCCATATAGACAGTCATGTAGCTATTCACTAACCCATGTAGCCGCTTACACACCAACTGACAGACTGATACAGACATTCACACAGTTTAGTCACTAATCCATGCATTCAGTAAGACATGTTTAATCACTCACTTATACAGTCAGTCACACACCTACTAAATCATCCATACAGACACTCATACACCCACTCATTCTATGATACCCCTTGGCAGATATATAGTTATAAAACATATTTAAACTTTACAGAAACACACAGTCACTGGATGATGTCATTTGAGATGTCATCAGTGATGCCATTGGTGATGTCACTGACCATGTCATGAGTGATGTAATATGTGATGTCATCAGCAGTGCATTGTGGGGGCCCGAGTTATAGTTAGCTCAACTAACTATAATGGCAGAATTTGTCAGGTTTTGTACGAGTAAATATCCAACCAACTATAACGTCAATTGATTGATTTTATGAGTACATCTATGGATGTCTGAGTGTCTGTGTGGGTGGGTGAGGGCGTGTGTGACTCCCTCCATGGATGAGTGAGTGGGTGAATCAGTGGCTATATAGGTTTGTAAGTGTACCTGAAAGGGGTTATATGGTGAGAGAGTGTGCATATGGCTGCGACTATGAGTGAATGGATGTCCCAGTGGTATATGTGTGAGTAACTGTGTTAGACCTGAAATCATTGGCTTGAGTCTCTCATCCATTTTTTTTCTGTTTGCCTCCTCTGTTTACGATGTTTTTTGCTGGTATATCGCTTTGGGCACTGTGCCACTGCTGATCAGTGCCACAGTGCAAGTGCTCCCTATGTAAAATTGCTGTATTGATTGAATTCCATGTTTGGCTTATTTGGTTTACTGTCAGTCCCTAGTCTAGCGCACCAGGAGTGCCAGGGCTTGTAAATACAAATGCTGCTCGTGGGCTTGCAGCACATGTTGTGCCACCCACAAGAGCGGCCTAGTAAAAGTATGTCTAAAGGTCTGCCATTGCTAGACCTACGTGCAGTCTGGTACTGTCACGCAGACTGCGCAGGTACACCTACTTGCCAGTCCCTAAACCTTCCCTTAGCTTCATGTTAGTCACCCCTATGGTAGGCCCACGGGCAGGGTGCATTGTAAGCATAAGGTAGGACAAGCCTGACAAGGTTGGCATGTCCTGATAGTGAATTACAGCAATATTCGTTTTTCACTATTGTAAGGTAACCTGCTCTCCATTAGTTAGAATGGGCTGCCAGGATTATTAATGCTATAATCCTAGCTGGCTCGGGGAGCATGGTGCAATGTCGAGTTTGGTATCCCTGAACTCGGGGTTTAATCACGCATCTGTTTGTGTGGATGGTTTTTGGACTCTGGGTTTGAAAATAGCACTTTTAGAAAGTGGCTATTTTCTTGTCTAACTATTTCTGGTTTCTGCTGGTTTGGTGTGTGTGTGACAGGAGCTGGGTGGCTCCAGAGGTCTGAGTGAGTCAGTGTGGGATGAGTGGGACATTTGCATTGAGAGTAGGGGGAGAGTAGTTCCTGATAGCTCTGCTCCTGCCAGTGACAATGCTGGCTCCACCTCCTGCTGGGCATTTGAGGACCCAGCCCTGCACAGTGAATAGGCCAGGTGCCTCTGCATGGCTACACCCACAACAAATCCAGGATGTGGGGAAATTCCCCTGCATGGACAAAGGGATCAAAGCCAAAAAGGGGTATAAGAGAAGGACCCCTGAACCAAGAATTTAGATCACTTCTGACAAGGAAACCTGAGCCAAGGACAAGAAGCCTGCTGATCCAAGGACTTGCTACCCCTTCTGCCAGTGTGCTGTTTGTTGGGGGAATCCTGCAGTTGCTTCTTTATTTTTGCCAAGGAACCAGGAGAGAGGAACTGTGTGTGTACTCTCAAGCTTTGCTGTAGAAAATCTCCAAGGGCTGGAAGAGTGCCAGCCTCCTGTTGAAGTTACAGGGCTAAAGGACTTCATCTGCTTAAAGTGCTTGTTGCTGGAACCTGAAAGTCCAGCACCTCTGAAAGAAACCAGCAATCTCAACGCGGACGGACGCCGCCAGTCCAGCTCGAAATCGTGAGTAACGGCTCCAGTGTCCCGCTTCCTCGACGCCGGCCGCAGGGCCTGATCGACGCCAGCAGCAACGCCAGTGAGTAGCGAGTTCGGCTCCAGCTCCAAGTGACCCCGTGTCTGCACCGCTGCTGATCGCATCGACTTCGAGCCCTCTCGACGCCGTGAGCGCTGCTCACTCTTGCAACATCATCATCGACATCGACGCCGACGCCGTATCCTGCTTCACCTCGGGAGCGCTGCTCCTGCCTGACATCTGTCGACGCTGCTGCAGGTCGCCCCGACTCCGAGGCCTGATCGACGCCGAAGACGCGACGCCGGACATCTCGACGCCGCTGATCATCGTGTGCTTTGCTTTTCCAAGGTACTGTGTTGTGGGGGTCTGTGCGACTCCGGGCTCGACGTAGCGCTCCTCGTGGTCGACGCCGAACCTTTGGATTAACTTTGCCTCGACGTCGTGTGACTCCAGTGTGGGTTACATTGTTGCTGAGAACTGTGATTGAAAGAAGAAGAGTTGCTTTTGTTACTAAAGACTTTGTGCTAAGAAGAAACTACACTTGAACTATTATTTTTCCTTCCAAGAGTATTTATAAGATTGTGGTATATTTTTGTTGTTATTTGGTCTTGTGCTAAGCCTTATATAAAAATCCTTAATTTTATAATACTACTGTGTCGTGTCAATTTGTAGTGTATTCACTTTATTACTGTATGTGGTCATAAATGCTTAACACACTGCCTCTGAGATAAGCCTGTCTGCTTTGCCAAGATACCAAGGGGGTGAGCAGGGGTTATCAAAGTGTGTGATCCCCTTACCCTGACTAGAGGAGGTGAGTCCCTATTTGTCAGAAGTGTATACCTCTGCCAACTAGAGACAGCCAAGTCTAACATTGGTGGCAGCGGTGGGATTTGAACTTTGCATTTATGACCCATGTGCAGTGATTAGTGTGCGCTACTTAGTGAAAGCAGACCATAGCGCAGCCACAATCTATTTTGGTAGGGTTCTATTTTTGTTCTCCGCTTTTCTGAAGCTTGATTTTTGAACACTGCCAGTTTTGACCATGAGTTATGCTGGAGTCACTACCCCTGTTGTTGTTGTGGAGGAATTTGATAGAGCAAAGATAAACAACTACAAGTTACATGAGCTGAAATCCTTTTGCAAGCAGTTTAAAGTTCCTACCACAGGCCTCAAAAATAAGCCAGAATATCTCAAAGCATTGCAGGCCTGGTTGGAGGCCAGAGATCCCACTGATCCGGTGGTGGTACCGCCAGTGGAAGGGGATGAGGAGGTGCCAGTGAATGGGGCCGTATCCTCTCCCGGTAGCAGTGTTTCCTCTAAAGGTCTTTCCCCTAAAGAAAGAGAAGAAAGGGCGAAAGAGCGTGCATACAACATGGAAATGGCAAAACTTAAGATAAATGGGCAGTTGGAGTTAGAAAATGCAAGAGGCAGGAGAGAAGCTGATTTGGAGATCAAAAGGTTGGAGTTTGAAAGAGAAAAGTTAACTTTGGAGCGTGACACAAGGTTGAGGGAGATAGAGCTCAAAGCTAAAAGTTTAGAATTGAATCCCTCTGGTGGCATCATCCCATCTGTGCCTGCAGAAAGTAGGTTTTATTTTCCCAAAGATGTGATCAAAGATTATCATAAGAATGAAGATATTGGCCAATGGTTTAAAGCATATGAGTTAGCATTGTTGGCCCACCGGGTCCCTGAGAAGGATTGGGGAGCGGGGTTTTGGGGTCGCTTTGTGAATGAGGGGAGAGATACCCTGTTAGACATGCCTGTTGAGGATAGGATGTCTTATGGTCAGATGAAAGATGCTTTAATGTTGAGGTATGGCCTAACCCCAGAAAAGTACAGACAAGCCTTTAGAGAATGTAAGAAATTGCCTGGTACGACGTGGGTTGAATATGTGTCATTTTTTTGCAGAGCCATGGATGGTTGGGTAAAGGGCAGCAAAGTGGAAAGGTATGAAGCTCTTTATGATTTGTTTGCTTGGGAGCATTTGTCTAATAACTGTTTTCCAGAGCTGCACCAGCACCTTATTGATAGCAAGCTATCTAACCGTAGAAAACTTGCTGAGGAGGTGGACCGCTGGGTCAGTACCAGGGTCCACAAGGGTCCAGTGGGAGACTCAGCCAAGGGTGGGCAGGGTCCCCAGAAGAAGAGTGGGGGGGACAAGGGAAAACAAAAGGAGTCCCAGAAAGGGCCCCAAAGTAATCCCCAAGGGAACCAAGGGAAAGGTTCCCAGCCTCCCCCTGTGAAGAAGCCAGGGGCCCCGACAGGTAAACCTGTTCATAGGGGCCCAATGACCTGCTATGTTTGTAAGCAGGTAGGACATCGTTTTTATGATCCCCAGTGTCCCATGAGGGACTCTAGTGCACCACCACGTGCACCCCCCGTCAGTTGGTGAGTGTAGCCCTGGGAGGGGAGGAGATGGTTGTACCTGGTGGGAGGGGTCCGGCAGAGATGTCCCTGGCCTCACTAGGAGACATGGAGATGGTCCCTCCACCCCCTCTGCCTAGTAACACTAATAAATATAGGCAGTGGGTGACCATTAATGGCCATAGAGTGGAAGCTCTCAGAGACACCGGAGCGAGTGTGACAGCTGTCAAGTGTCACTTGGTGTCCAGAGAGCAGGTGGTTCCCCAGAAAGAGTGTGAGGTAGCTCAGGTTCCCTTTTGAATGGGGGGGAGTTTCAGGTACTCTTCAGGTTGCTGTGAGGCCGCCATGCCTGTTGATTGTCTCCTGGGCAATGATTTGGAAGACTCCCCTTGGGCTAAGGTGGAGAGGGAAACACATTTGAAAATGCTGGGTGTGCCAGAGTGGGTATGTGCAACCACTCAATCCATGACAGCAAGTAAGGGTGTAGATGGGGTCCCGGAGCCTGAAAGTATGGCCCAGGACCCAGCTGTGAAGAGAAGAGGCAGGGGGCGCGGGAAACCGTCCCCCATAGTTCCCGTGGTCCAGGAGGAGGCAGACCCTGAGGTGGATGCCCTGGAGCCCACAGGGGAACAAGTTGCTGAACTGGGAGACCTGCCCGAGCTGACCCATTGGCAGCAGGATGGTGGTCCCTCAAGGGAAGAATTTGTTGCAGAACAGAAAGTGTGCCCTTCTCTTGTGGGTATGAGGCAGCAGGCCTCAGCCCAAACCTCAGGTGATCAGTCAGGGTCACATTTTGTTTACTGGGAGAACGACCGCCTGTATAGCGAGCCTAAGGCTGCTGAGCCTGGGTCAGCCCGTGTGCTGGTGGTACCCCAGCGCTTCAGAGCCTTCCTACTGGGTTTGGCTCATGACGTTCTGTTAGCTGGACATCTGGGGCAGGACAAGACCTATGACAGGCTTGTCACCCATTTTTATTGGCCCCAGATGAGAAGGGATGTAGACATCCATTGTAAAACCTGTCACACTTGCCAGGCAAGTGGGAAAAGCGGAAGGAAGCAGAAGGCTCCCCTCCAACCTTTTCCAGTTGTCAGTACCCCCTTTGACCGGGTGGGGATTGACATTGTTGGGCCCCTGGACAACAGGTTCATCCTGGTCTTGGTGGACATGCCACACGGTACCCGGAAGCCATCCCTCTCAGAACAGTGACGGCCCCCATGGTGGGACAGGCACTGATGGGTGTTTTCTCCCGCATGGGGTTCCCCAGAGAGGTGGTGTCAGACCAGGGCACCAACTTTATTTCCAATTATATGAAGTCTCTGTGGAAGGAGTGTGGGGTAACCTACAAGTTCACCACTCCTTACCACCCGCAAGGTAATGGGCTGGTTGAGAGATTCAACCGGACCTTTAAAGGCATGATCATGGGTCTTGAAGAACCAATGAGGCTTAAATGGGGCGTCCTCTTGCCATGCCTGCTGTTTGCTTACCGGGAGGTGCCGCAGAAGTCTCTAGGGTTCAGCCCCTTTGAGCTTTTGTATGGTCACCCGGTAAGAGGACCTTTGAGTCTGGTCAAAGAAGGCTGGGAGCAATCTCCCAGGAAACCTCCCCAGGATGTATACAGTTACATGCTGGCCTTTAGAAACCAGACTAGGCGCTTCAGAGATCTTGCTCAGGCAAATCTGGAGGCCAGCCAGGAAGAGATGAAGCGGTGGTACGACCGGAATGCCACTCTGGTCGAACTTCAGCCTGGTCAGGAAGTTTGGGTCATGTCCCCTGTGGAACCTTGTGCGCTCAAGGACAGATGGACTGGACCGTTTAAGGTTGTGGAGAAGAAGAGCAATGTCACCTACTTGGTTGACTTGAAATCTCCCAGGAACCCCTTGAGGGTCCTGCATGTCAACCGTTTAAAGCCCCACTTAGAAAGGTCCGAAGTGGGCATGCTCCTAGCTACAGATGCTGGAATGGAGGAGGAGAGTGAGCCTCTTCCTGACCTCCTGTATGCAAAAGAGCAAGATGGGTCAGTGGATGGTGTTGTCCTCTCTGACACACTGACCCTTGAGCAGCAGCAAGATTGTCGCCAACTGTTGGGACAATTCCCTGATCTGTTTTCCTTGATTCCTGGTGTCACTCATTGGTGTGTCCATGATGTGGACACCGGGGACAGCACTCCTGTGAAGCACAAGGCTTACAGGGTGACTGACAAGGTCAGAGCATACATTAAGGAGGAGGTCTCCAAAATGTTTGCCTTAGGGGTGGTTGAGTCCTCTAGCAGTCCTTGGGCCAGCCCAGTGGTCTTGGTCCCGAAGGCTGCGGCGCCTGGTGCTTCACCAGAACTTCGTTTCTGTGTGGATTACCGATGACTCAATTCAGTCACCAAGACTGGCGCGTACCCCATCCCCAGAGCTGATGAGCTCATAGATCAGTTGGGGGCTGCCCGGTACCTTAGTACGTTTGATCTAACGTCTGGGTACTGGCAGATCGTCTTAACTGATGGGGCAAAAGAGAGGTCAGCATTCTCCACACCAGATGGGCTCTACCAGTTCCGGGTGATGCCCTTTGGGATGAAGAATGCCCCTGCCACCTTCAAGAGGTTGGTCAACCAGGTCTTGGCTGGACTGGAGGATTTCAGTGCCGCCTACCTGGACGACATTGCAGTGTTCAGCGCCAGCTGGGAGGAACACTTGCGCCACCTCCAGGAAGTGTTGTTGGCCCTGCGCAGAGCAGGCCTCACAATCAAAGCCAGTAAGTGCCAGATTGGGCAGGGTTCTGTGGTGTACTTGGGGCACCAAGTAGGGAGCGGCAAGGTGGCCCCCCTGCAACCCAAGATTGATACCATCCTGGCTTGGGCACCGCCTTAAACTCAAACTCAGGTGAGAACCTTCTTAGGTCTCACGGGTTACTACAGGAGGTTTGTCAAGGATTATGGTAACATTGTGCACCCCTTGACTTCGCTGACTTCCAGGAAGCAGCCACGAAATGTGATCTGGACTGACGCCTGTCAAACGGCCTTTGACACCCTGAAAACTGCAATGTGCACAGCACCTATACTCCAGGCACCCGACTTTTCTAAAGAATTTGTTGTCCAGACGGACGCTTCAGAGCATGGCGTGGGGGCTGTTCTAGCTCAGGTGAATGAAGAGGGCCGAGACTTGCCTGTAGCCTTCATCAGTAGGAGGTTACTTCCCAGGGAACAGAGGTGGAGTGCGATAGAGCGAGAAGCATTTGCTGTTGTCTGGGCGCTGAAGAAGCTAAGACCCTACCTGTTTGGGACACACTTCTGGGTTCAGACAGACCACAGGCCCCTCAGATGGTTGATGCGAATGAGGGGTGAGAACCCAAAACTGTTGAGGTGGTCCATTTGCCTACAGGGGATGGACTTCACGGTGGAACACCGCCCTGGTACAGATCACGCCAATACTGATGGTCTGTCCAGATTTTTCCACCTTAGTGATGAGGACTCCCTAGGTCAAGGGTAGTTCTCTCCACATTTCAGCTGGAGGGGACACGTGTTAGACCTGACATCATTGGCTTGAGTCTCTCCTCCATTTTTTTTCTGTTTGCCTCCTCTGTTTACAATGTTTTTGCTGGTATATTGCTTTGGGCACTGTGCCACTGCTGATCAGTGCCACAGTGCAAGTGCTCCCTATGTAAAATTGCTGTATTGATTGAATTCCATGTTTGGCTTATTTGGTTTACTGTCAGTCCCTAGTCTAGCGCACCAGGAGTGCCAGGGCTTGTAAATACAAATGCTGCTCGTGGGCTTGCAGCACATGTTGTGCCACCCACAAGAGCGGCCTAGTAAAAGTATGTCTAAAGGTCTGCCATTGCTAGACCTACGTGCAGTCGGGTACTGTCACGCAGACTGCGCAGGTACACCTACTTGCCAGTCCCTAAACCTTCCCTTAGCTTCATGTTAGTCACCCCCATGGTAGGCCCACGGGCAGGGTGCATTGTACGCATAAGGTAGGACAAGCCTGACAAGGTTGGCATGTCCTGATAGTGAATTACAGCCATATTCGTTTTTCACTATTGTAAGGTAACCTGTTCTCCATTAGTTAGAATGGGCTGCCAGGATTATTAATGCTATAATCCTAGCTGGCTCGGGGAACATGGTGCAATGTCGAGTTTGGTATCCTTGAACTCGGGGTTTAATCACGCATACGTTTGTGTGGATGGTTTTTGGACTCTGGGTTTGAAAATAGCACTTTTAGAAAGTGGCTATTTTCTTGTCTAACTATTTATGGTTTCTGCTGGTTTGGTGTGTGTGTGACAGGAGCTGGGTGGCTCCAGAGGTCTGAGTGAGTCAGTAAGGGATGAGTGGGACATTTGCATTGAGAGTTGGGGGAGAGTAGTTCCTAATAGCTCTGCTCCTGCCAGTGACAATGCTGGCTCCACCTCCTGCTGGGCGTCTGAGGACCCAGCCCTGCACAGTGAATAAGCCAGGTGCCTCTGCCTGGCTACACCCACAACAAACCCAGGATGTGGGGAAATTCCCCTGCATGGACAAAGGGATCAAAGCCAAAAAGGGGTATAAGAGAAGGACCCCTGAACCAAGAATTTAGATCACTTCTGACAAGGAAACCTGAACCAAGGACAAGAAGCCTGCTGATCCCAGGACTTGCCTACCCATTCTGCCAGTGTGCTGTTTGTTGGGGGAATCCTGCAGTTGCTTCCTTATTTTTACCAAGGAACCAGGAGAGAGGAACTGTGTGTGTACTCTCAAGCTTTGCTGTAGAAAATCTCCAAGGGCTGGAAGAGTGCCAGCCTCCTGTTGAAGTCACAGGGCTAAAGGACTTCATCTGCTACAAGTGCTTGTTGCTGGAACCTGAAAGTCCAGCACCTCTGAAAGAAATCAGCAATCTCGACGCCGACGGCCGCCGCCGAATCCAGCTCGACATCGTGAGTAACGGCTCCAGTGTCCCGCTTCCTCACCGCCGGCCGCCGGGCCGGATCGACGCCAGCAGCAACGCCAGTGAGTAGCGAGTTTGGCTCCAGCTCCAAGTGACCCTGTGTCTGCACCGCTGCTGATCGCATCGACTTCGAGCCCTCTCGACGCCGTGAGCGCTGCTCACTCTTGCAACATCATCATCGACATCGACGACGACGCCGTATCCTGCTTCGCCTCGGGAGCGCTGCTCCTGCCTGACATCTGTCGACGCCGCTGCAGGTCGCCCCGACTCCGAGGCCCGATCGACGCCGAAGACGCGAAGCCGGACATCTCGACGCTGCTGATCATCGTGTGCTTCGCTTTTCCAAGGTACTGTGTTGTGGGGGTTTGTGCGACTCCGGGCTCGACATAGCGCTCCTCGCGGTCGACGCCGAACCTTTGGATTAACGTTGCCTCGACGTCATGTGATTCCAGTGTGGGTTACATTGTTGCTAAGAACTGTGATTGAAAGAAGAAGAGTTGCTTTTGTTAGTAAAGACTTTGTGCTAAGAAGAAACTACACTTGAACTATTATTTTTCCTTCCAAGAGTATTTATAAGATTGTGGTATATTTTTGTCGTTATTTGGTCTTGTGCTAACCCTTTTATAAAAATCCTTATTTTTATAATACTACTGTGTCGTGTCCATTTGTAGTGTATTCACTTTATTACTGTATGTGGTCATAAATGCTTAACGCACTGCCTCTGAGATAAGCCTGTCTGCTTTGCCAAGCTACCAAGGGGGTGAGCAGGGGTTATCAAAGTGTGTGATCCCCTTGCCCTGACTAGAGGAGGTGAGTCCCTATTTGTCAGAAGTGTATACCTCTGCCAACTAGAGACAGCCAAGTCTAACAAACTGCATATGTGTAAGGCAGTGTAGGTGAGTGTTGGAGTATATACGTGACTGTTTCAGTTTCATCAACTTTTATTCGATTATAAAATTGTATAATCATAAAAAGTACAGTTTTATAAAGATCATGAATTAATACAGTAAGAAAAAAATCATTTACGTATGGGCACATATAATGTTAAAAAACGATTTTATGACGAGTTGTTATTACTGATTTTAAAAAGGTCACTATCAATTTTGCTTCGTGTGGGTTTTTCGGTGTCTGAAGATAAGCGAGTGCTGGATATGTATGTCTGGGTCCGCTTAATCGGAGGAGGGGCAGAATCAATTTTTTCCTTGCTGGTCTATAGTATTTACAAAACAGGATGACGTGGACCGTTGATTGTTTAGAAACCCCGTCACAGGGGCAGCATGTCAAGTTTCGAGACCAGTTATTCAGTTCAGGAAATGAAACTATGCGGAAGAAAAGGTCGAACCGTAGTCTTGTCAATAGGAATTTTTCATAGTTTGAAAGAAAAAACGTCAAGTAGGGCTGTATCAGTTTCTCTGGCTGCAATATGCGGATTTTTTCATTTTGTGTTTTAACAATCTCGGCTTGATTGCGAAGTTCTCTTAAGTGGCCCATGCATAGTTCTTTCAGCTGTTTCTTTGAAATGTCTTCTATTGAGGGTGGTTCGAGGAAGTATTGCTCACGATCTAGGTCTTGGAGGAATTTATGGATGTAGTTAAGCCACGGTATTTTCCTCCAGTGTGCTAGGCCAAGGCATTCAGTAATAAGGGAACGTGTTATGTGGCTTTCGGGGTTACACCATATACGATGCCAGAGTATGAGTGGCTGGCATCGTATGGTGTCTGTCACATATTCCATGCCCAGCTCCCGATGTGTTGATAAAATCGGGGAGCTTTGAGGAAGAGCTAGGATATATTTGATGAAGGCGTTCTCCGTTACCTGGAGTTGATCTATGCGTCCGTGGCCCCAAATGCCTGCTCCATACGTGGCCACACTGTGGCATTTTGCATAATAGATCGTTAGCAATTCCGCTGGAGCTGGTTTACCAAGTTTCCTGGAGAAAGCACTTAGTGCTGATACTGCTCGGCGAAAACTGAGGTTCCTGGCTTCGATTGCCTTGTGCCAGGTAAGTGACTGTATATGTGAGTGAGTCATTGTGAGAGTGGCTGTATGGGTCAGTGTGGGCTTATGTCAGTGACTGTTTAGGTGAGTAAGTATGAATAGACAAGTTGGTGAGTGTATAACTGCATACCCGAGTAGGCTGCTGTGTGACTCTATGGGTTAGTGACTAGGTATGTGAGTAGCTCTATGGGTGACTAGGAGCATGTGAGTGGCTGTCCAAACTACTTGCAAATGTTGAATGTTAAGATTGAAAAGGAATAAACCACTGCTGCTGAGGCAGCTAAGGAGAGTTCACAAAGCAGCCAAAGTTCTATACCCTTAAGTCAAGCTCCTCTTGGACAACCAGTTATTCAAAATAAAGCAGCCATAGCCAGGAATGAGGTGGGTACTGCAATGCAACAAGCAAGGCAGGATAATTATGTTTTCGAACATTCAGTGGCACAACTGAACGACTAACAGAAAGAAATGTATATCAAAGTAAAAGATAAAATAGAACATGGATTTCTGCACAAGAAGAAGGAATGTGACTGTTCATCATTTAAGCCAAAACTACTATACATGAGTGATGAAGCTGGCACTGGGAAAAGCTTTTTAATTAAAGTTCTCACTGCTCATCTACAGAGGACATTCAGAATCAAATGTATCATATGCAATAACAGCACCAACTGGATTAGCGGCATACAATATTAAAGGAACTACTTTACATTGACTACTTATGCTACCTGTTGAACATGACAATAAACTGGAATACCAGTGGTTATGTGGTTAAGCTTGTCATTAGGTGCAAATAATATTAAAATAGCAGAAGCTTTTAATCATCGATGAGGTGAGCATGGTCGAACTTAATGCTTGTCTTTGTACACTTGCAGCAGATTTTAAAAACAGAGTATGACGTGCTGTATGGAGGAAAGCATTTAATTGTTTTTTGTGACCTACTGCAACTTACCTGCCATGAAAGGCTAGCCTGTATTAAGACACTTCTCCATAATAAATCAAAAAATAATTTGGGAGGTATTAGTAATGTAAATATTTGGTTAAACTTTTAATACAAGGAACTAGTGAGGAATATGCTTTTAGCATCAGATGTGTATTAGGGAGATATCCTGGAGGACATTAGAGTAGGAGTTCTGACAAAAGAGGGGAAACATGCTTTGGAAAGTTGACTTATCAAGAAACAATTTTCATCTTAACAACACAGCAGCACAACTAATGTACAATTTCGTTGAAGAAGAGAAATACATAATCTGTTAAATGCCTAGACTTTAAGAATGCTCCAACGTTAACAAACAATTGCTGAAACTGTAGAAAGAAGATATTTAAAAAATGATAGCTATTGATAAAAGGAACACCAGGGAGTAACAATACTACTAACTGAAAAACTACAAGCACAATTGGATTCTTTGGAGCAGTCTGTATCGAGTACTGCAGGATTAGAAAAGTGTTGAGTAATTTTGCGGCATAATTGGAATGTTGAGTAAGGTTTAGTAGTGATGCTTTGGATAAAGTTATTGATTCAATTAATTTTCCAAATAGGAATGAGGTTGACTATTTAGCTATAAAATTTGATCTGATTATTGGCATGAAGCAGATTGGGCGCTATAAAGTGTACGTTTTCTGCTTGTAAAGCACTTGCATGTGCAGTGGCAGCAGTTTCCAGTGTCTCTAGAGTATGCTCTAACTATCCATAAATCTCAAGGTTTAAGTGTAGATGCAGCTTTTATTAGTATTGGACAGTATTCAAAGAAGGTATGTTGTATGTAGCATTATCCCTCGTTAGAATGTTTGTTTTTGGTTTCTTTTGATGGCCGGAAAGGTAGTGCTGATGCAAATTGTGCCAAGAGAGTACAAATGTTTAAGAGTGTACACGCTCCTCATTTAAGACAATATCCCATTTGTCAAAAAATTGATCATCTGTTTAAAGCAGAAGCTCACAAAAGAAACTACAGATGTTGCTGAAAAAAAGGAAAAGAAGGAGAACAAGGAATACTGTAGGTTACCAGTTGTCAAAGACTTTTGGTGTCAACTGCTATGCAAATGTTGGTCTCAATTTACTGTTTCATTTACCACATTTGGTAAATGCAATTGAACAGAAAACACAGATTAGATCATGTTTGCTGCAAAGTGTACATGGTGATAGGATTGTAATACATTGTATTTCAGGTATTCAAGATCTAGTAGAACTATGTAGTGGGTCTGTAGAATTTACTCTCAACACTTAATAAGATGCACAGGAACATATAAGGGTATTCCTTGGAGTTTTAGAAAGAGAAGAAATGAGTATTGATGACTTATTTGGACTGTGAAGATTGCTCTTTTAATACTACCACTAAAATCTATTCTGAGCGATTTCTGTACTCACCCCTACCAGATTCCAAAACTGTGCCTTTTGACAGATTGATCAAAAATGCAACCCAAATTATGACCTGCCCAAATTGTAAATCATATGTTATGTCTACATTACACATATGGAAAAGTGTAAAATGGTTATTTTCATTTACAAATGAAGCAGGGAAGATGGATCTAATTTGGAAACTGAAATTACAAACTTTAAAGCTGGACAAATATCAATTTCTGGAAGAAAATATACTAATATAGATATTATCTTTCACAAAGGAGTTAAAGTAACATCTGGGCACTACACTGTCCATTTAAAGAGCGATACAGGATGACAGAATGCAATGACTGGAACCTTATATTCAAACCAAAACTGCCTTTCTAACTACGAAATGTTTACCTTTTGTTTCTTCAACCAAAGTTCTAAGGAATATTTCTGAAAAAAAATAATGTATGGTGTTTCTTTTATGTGGATCATCAGTGCTTTAGACATCATTCGGCCTTTCAAGAGTGATATCTTTAAAAAGTTCTTCAAAATTCAAGAGTCCCTTTATCTTCCACAAAGCAGTTAATACAACATCTGGATACTACACTGTCTAATTAAAGAGTGAAAATGGATGGGCACAATGCAAATACAGCAACCTTAAATTGAAACAAAAACTGCTTTTCCAACTACAAATGTGTCACCTTTTGTTTCTTCAACCAAAGTTCTACATACTATTTCTGGAACAAAAGTAATGTATGACATTTCGTCTAGGAGGATCATCAGGGTTTTAGACCTCATTCAGCCTACCAGGGGTGATGTCTTAACAATTGTCTCTAAAATACAATTCTCCTTCATATGTATTAGTAGTATTGTACTAGTTATAATAATAAGAGAATTATTTTTGGACAACGTGTAGGTTAGTTTAGACATTGTAGGTAAAACAATTGATTAAGGGCCTTATTATGACTATGGCAGTCCTCTGGACTTGACAGTCGGTACCCTGCAGGAATCTGCAGTGGCGTTCTCATTGCAGTGGCTGTTACATATCTCCTATAAGCCGTTAAATAGTAAACGCCGTGGGCCAAGCTGCCACAGGACCGCCCGACCAGTATTCCAGCCGGAATCTGGTGGGTGGTCTAATTATGGCTTTGGTGGTGCAGGAGCAGGGAGTTAGCATTGCAGCACACTCTCGCACCGCCAAAGTCATAATAAGGACCTTAGTGTTTGTAGTGAGTGCAATGTGTTGTGCCACTTATTTGTTGTGATATACTTTGCAGTTGGGCTTTTTTTGCTACAATTTATGCGGTTGCTTTTTTCCCATTTTTCAAGGATTCAGCTTTATACGCTACATTGTTTATGATGTACAAGTATAAAAGCTGAGAACAGAAAAAATACAAAATGAATTGTTTTACTATATTGTGATATACTGTTACAGCATAAGTAATGTGAACCATTTTGTTTCTGGGATTTTGTAAATGTAATACTGATTTGTATTTATGTTCTTTTTCTTTTTAAACAGAGGTTGGATTTATATCTCTTCACTGTATCAACATACTGTAATGCCACATGAGTATTTGTTTGAGATACTTCTGGGGAGGGTCTTCTCGCAGAATGAGTACTTCACATGGTTTGACAATCTTTTCTGTTACCTGAAGGGGATGGTGAGAAACTCCAATTGAATTTATTACTGCTTTGCTTGTAGTTGTTCTGCCAAAAAACTATGTTCAACAAGGTGTGGCAACTGATTCTCACAGGCACCCGAAGCAATGTGATTGGCAAATGATGGGAAAAGCACCAACATTTGATAGAGAAAAAGAAAAGAGCAGCTGCTAAATTGACAAGAGGGCGAATGTGTACAGTACATTCATTATGGTGTACAAGCACAAAATCTGAGACTGGTAAAAAAGGAAAAGAAAATGCTTCAGTATATTGAGAAATACTGCAAGAGCATAATAAATATTGAGCATAATAAATGTTTTCTGCTTGGCTTATAATATGAACCTATGAATTGCAGAAACTAAAAGTTTATCAAGGAATTTTGCAAAAGTACTGCTAACTTATATTTATGTTCTTTTTTCATTTTAAACAGATGAAGGACACGATCTATCTAAGTAAAGTCATTTACAAATGATTTCTTCTTACTACTTCTAAAAAGGAACAAAATAAAAGTATACACCAAGGTAGAATTTTGTTGAGCAACTGAGACCCCGACACACACTGATTTAGGCCCTCATACTTCCAGTCACTCGTTCATTTAGCCACTCACACACCCACTCAGTCATTGTTATAGTCAGTAACTTATGGATACATTTACTACTACATGCACTTACTCACCAATACAGATATTCACACACTCCTGTTTTCACTAATACAGACACAAATACATGTACTCACTCACCAACACAGTAACTCATACAAACACTAAGCCATGCATGCAATAACTAACATGCATGCAACTACTAATATACCCAATAACTCACCCATACAGCTAGAAAGACATTCACTCACTCCTCTAAACAGTGACGCATGCACTTACTTATTTACATATACAGGTTCTAACACAGTCAGTCAGTAATTTATACAGCTACTGTCATACTTATTCAGTTTTACATACATACACTGACTCAGTCATTAGTCACCCACATGGCACTCACATAGCCACTCACTCACTGTTATAGACACTCATGCAACCGCTTATTCACCCATACAGATACTCACACTTCCTTTCACATACTGATTCAGACTCTGACACACCCAATCACACACTGTTATATACCCTATCCCACCCAGGCACACACTGATGCAGACACTAATACACCAAGGGCAACACTCATCCGTATATTGACACACCCAGGAACACACTCATGTATATACTCATACATCCAAGCACACTCTGATGCATACAGTAACATACCTAGGCATCTACTGACACATACAACGACACACCCAGGCACAAACTTATGTATACACTGAGACTTCCAGGCACACACTGCTCTATACGCTTTAATACCCAGGCACACACACTGATGCAGACACTGAGACACCCAGACACACACACTGATGCATACACTGACACAGCCACTCACTCACCCATACTGCTACAAACATACATTCACTCACCCATATAGGCACTCAAAGTTACATACTCACTCATACAGTCACTGACAGAGCCACTCATTGACTGCTATAGCTAATCAAATACACATCCACTCACTTAGTCACTTACTTGCCCATGCAGCCACTCAGTCACTGTCTCACTTATACAGTCACTCACAAAGCCACTCAATCACTTATGCAACCACACACATAGCCACTCAATCATCTCTAAAGCCACTCATGCCCAGTGTCTCACTCATGCAGCTACTCACTCTCCTATTCACTTGCTGATTCAGCCATTAACATAGCCATTAAGCCATCCATACAGCCACTCACACCCAGTGTCATACTCATATAGCTGCTCACGCCCCAGTCACTCAACTATATACCTATTCACCTGGCCAGTAACTCACTCATACAGCCACTGATTCAGGCACTCAATCACTGATACCATCACTCACACACCCATCCACTCACCCAGAGAGCCACTTAGTCACCCAGTCACTCACTCATACAGTCAGTCACACACCCAGTCAGTTACCCATGCAGCCATTCACACACACTCAATCACTCACTTATTCAGATATTCACCCACTAAGTTACTCATTCACACATCTACTGACACACCTACTCAATCACTGATACAGCTACTCACACACCCACTCACTCATCCACTCCTTGATAGTGTGCAGAATTCACTCGTCTAATGCAGATGCCTCCCATACCACCTGAAAACGGTGAAGTCTGGTCCAAAGACAAACTTTGAAGGGGTGTTCACAAAGTCAGAAATGCATAGTGGGAGACTTTGCCTTCGTCTGCCCCCTCCTTCTTAGGATAGTACTTTCTTTTTGGGTTACATTGTTGCTGCTGTTGACACTTTTGTACCTCGAATTTGTCTGCATCAGACTGTTTCAAGGAAGAAAACAGCTTTTTCTCTTTGAACAGTTAATGGAGCTTCTCCTCCAGTTCTGTGCCAAGCAACTGTGAATGCTGGAATGGCAAAATTAAAGCTGAGGACTTTTGGGGAGCATTAATGTCTTTCAGGACGAGATTACGCCATGCCGCTATGCAAGCCCCACTAGTCAAAGTTGAAGCCCGAACCACATCAAATACAATGTTGGACATGAATTTTACCTGTTTTTCAATTTAATCTGGCAAAGAGGAACCATTAGAAGAGTCCTCCACTGTACTTAAGAGTATCTTTATGTCAGAAAGCAAATACTCGGAAACATAAAAGCCATACATCCCAGCCCAGAAAGCCAAATGAGAACAAGAATAATCCTTTCTGAAGGCAGGATCCACCTCCTTATCAGTCACATCCTTGATAATAGCCTCCTCAGTCAAGGAGGTCTACACACTAGACTCACACCAAAAGAGTCAATAGGAATGGACTCAGGTAAATTCACATGCATATCTTTAAGAGGATAACATTTTGCCATATATCAGGGAAAAATTACTTCATCTGGGTCATTCCTTCCATTCCCTCTTAAGTATATTTAAAATGAAGGTATGCATAGAATAATCTATCTGTGATGCACTCTAGAATTGTCTCAATAATCCAGAAGAAGAGATTTCCGGCACAACATCTTCCTGGAAAACCATATTATTTTGACATACCCAACGATTCAGGAAAAATGTATTTTCTGATGTAGTTGCCCCTTTACTCCTCTGACCCCTGAATCTCCTAATCAGACCTAGAGGAAACAGGAGAACATGCCCTGAAAGAATCCTACTGTACTTTCCTTACAGGGACCAATTCCAGCAGAGTCTCTTTAACGAGGCACTCCAATCACTCCCCAGAACCTGTAAAACAGTGTTTTACCAGAGGGGAACAAGAAGAAGAGTCTAAGGTAGAGGAGACCTCATGCTTTCTCTTGTGAGAATGCTTGCCCATTCTGCCACCAAATCAACAAGGAAAACATTTAATTAACCAAGGATGCTACAATGCAGGCCTACCTGCCTCCACGGTCTTCATACCTCCTGCATGCGCGGTCCAATGACCCCGGAAGGAACTTGCAAGGCATCAGTAAAAGAAGACAAGGAGGACAGCGAGCTCCCCTGTACAAACCGTCAAAACCTTTTGCACCTCTCATCGCCCCGCAGATTAGAAGAAGAGCTTGACTCTCTTCCAGCTCCACCTTGCTGAACAGGAAGGGAGATCACCTATGCACCTCAGCAAACTGAGCACAGCAGTGTTTGCATTCTCCATCTTCTTGTCCCTGTCTGTCCCACAAGACAAAAAAAGAACAGGAGGAAAGCTGATTAAGTTTAGTCTTTATAGGCACCAGCCTTATGGGAAGGACATATACTTAAAGCATTCTTCTTGATCTTATGCCTTGCGAGATGGAATCACCTCATTAGTGAAGAATGGGATGTGGACAAGGGGGAACTGAGAGTAATGAAGATTAATAATAAGTGATGCTAGATATTACGTCATTTTTAGAGTTTTATATAGCGCAAACTCTTCCCGAAGATATTAGAGCGCTTTCCATGAGCACCAGTTTTGTTACAGATGGACACATTCATTTTTTTGTTAGGCTGCAGGCAGATTAAGTGCTTTGCCCAGAACCACAGGATGTCCAGCGTCCTTACCAAGACTCGAACCTGGTTCTCTAGCTTCAAGGTCAACTGCTCTAGCCGTAAGGCTACATCCTCTCCTCGACGAGCTCTGAAATGTTCTGCTTACATGTCTCAGTCATTACTACAAGAAGTATATCAAAGCAATGCAAGTCCTTGTTGATAACAATAGTGAATGAACCCTGCCATATGAATCGAAAATCAAATAATATATGCATCACCTGGTGCTTTAATGAAATTCATATATATATAGATATACCTAACATATTCACTGTTTTAGATCCCAACAGCAACATTTGTCTCATCATGATTCTACTGATGTAGGTGGAAATGGTAAAAAAGAACTGTCAGGAACTGCCAAAGGTGCTGCTTTATAAATGCTTTCAAGAAGAACGTCATTCACCTCCGTACACCAAATGGCCAGATTTCTTTTGGACTTTCTTTAAATATACTTGAGTAGGGGGGTCACTCTGTCATCACGTGTGCCAAGATATAGTTGATCTTATCCACATACTTACTGACAATGACGAAGCTGTTTTCCTTGACACGAAACTTTAAATGTGATAAACAAAGCATACCTTTTTTATAGAAAACACCAGAGCCTTTATCACATCTAACGAGTGCAATTTCTCTTCCTCTGAAGAAAATGATGTGGGGAAAAAAATCAGGTGAGATTATTTCTTACTCCCTGTTAGCAGATTATGGAATTTTAGGGAGAAAGGCAGAGCCTAACCGTTAAACCAATCTGTCATAATAGTTACACGAGGAGGGCAACATAGCAAAGCTCTTAAACCCACTTGCCATTTTAGCAAATGTTAAAGCCAGTAAAAGAATCAGTTCATGGTTAAAAACATGATATAAATTGACTCAAGAGGTTCGAAGGGATGTACTTAAAAGTGCTTTCAGTACCAACAGTTCATCCCAAAGAGTAGTTCAAAACGTATGTCCCGGCCTCTCTAAAGGCAAACGTTTGAGTAATCGTGAAACAAAATATTCTCCTTCCCCTAAAGTATCTCATGGATCTATAAAGACCTTAATGGATGCCCCCTTGGATCTTAATATGTCTAGTGAAAGGTTTCTGGAAAGACCACTGCTTAAGAATAGCAGAGTAGCAAATAGTTGGGAATCTGATGGAAAATGAGAATGGTCAAAGTACCATGACTGAACCTTTCCCTGGTGTTTTCAAAAAGTATTTAAAGTTAAAGCCTTAGGATACTTTTGAATTGATTCAATTAAGTAAGAAAGATTTCCTCTCCTCTGACAAAACACCCTTTATCAGCAAGTGATGATGACAATGACTCCCTGGGATAAAATTGCCATGGACTTGTCCAGAATGAAACAGCCATGATCACCTCTTGGGACTGACTCTTCATCTTATGTAAAATATTTGGGGCCATATTTATGGCCCTGTTTGCATCTCTCTTGCACCACGCAAGGTGGTGCAAGAGTGACACAAGCCTAAAGTCATATTTTTGAAGCCACACAAAGCCACTTTGGGTGGGTTTGAATGGCTTAAAAAAGATGGAGTAATGCAACTCAGGGCAAATTGCATTACTCTGCGAAAGAGAGGTGTTCCATGGGCGCTGAATGGGTGCTCTCATGCTACTCCCACGGTTTTTAACGCATTCCCAGATTTAACAAAGCTGGTAATCCTGGGAATGTGCCACAAATTATACGCCTCCCCAGGTGAGGTGTAACGAGGAGAAATATCTTTATTTCCCCTAGTTTTTTCCTCTTTCTGCATGTGCAGCATTCTGCAGCTTTCTGCAGCACAGGAAGGTTGCCAACCACACAGGCACCAACGTTCAAGGGTGCCTGCAGTCTCTCTAGGCTGTCAAAATGGTATCAGTGCAAGGGGAAAGAACAGGAATGCACCATATTGGATAAATATGGGGCATTCCTGTCCTTTCCTGTGACGCAGGTCAGAGCGGAAAGGTGACTTGCTGCGCTCCACCACAAGAGTCATAAACATGGCCCTTGGAGCAGTTGAAAAAGGAGCAGTGGTGTAACATAAGCTCCTGCGGTGCGGGGGCCCTGAGATTCAGGAGGCCTGCTCAGTAAAAGGGCTAGGTGTTTTGCCATGGCCCCCTCCGTGTACTTTGCAGGCGAGCCCCCTCAAGCTTTGCTACTCCACAGAAAGGGAGTTAAAGGATAAAAGAGTTTCTGAGCCCATTAGACTATTAGGGCAACCACCCATTATTCTACATCCTTCGGAATCCTGGAACAGAATCTCTGGGCTTGTTTCTCGTTTTCAGTTGCAGAATATTCAGTTATGGTAACTCACACCATCTTTTGGAAAATTTACAAGAGGCATTTCGGCTCCCACATTGTCTTTCCTCTTGATACGTACTGCTCTCAGGAATAGAGCTTGCCTCTTTGCCCACATGCCTATAAGCCCAGATAGCCCCTAGGGAACTTGTCCTTTTCTTCCTTGATGGTTTACATCTGAAACTGTTAATAGAGTGTCTCAGATTATCGGAACATTTTCTCAAAATCTAAATCTGGAAATGTCTCAATGCTTATTCCACAATAGCCATTTCCCTCCAATTGGAGAATCATATAATCTGATCCAAAGACTACTGACCCTTCCCAGCATAGTCCTTCAATACTTCTTCCCATCATAAGGAATTGTAATCTGTTGTTACAATGCATGTTTCCCAGGATGAAGAGGAAACTACTTCACTAGATTTAACTACAGTTTCAGATGTTGTTTAGTTTGCAAAAAGGTCAGTCCCTTCTTTTAGTAAACCAGAAATTTCGAAGACCAGTGTGCATACAGGTATAGTAGCACTGGATAGAGATGCAACTATGAACTTGGAGCCAGAAACGTGTAAGACAACTTCATACCTTGCAGACTTAGCCAAAACTTACCGGAGATTACAATTGTAGGAACAGTTATACCAACTGCTGAATCTAAAGCACTTTTTGCTTTGAGAAATGCACCATTCCTTTCTCCAAACAAATTTCAACTCGTGCATTTGGACCAGTTGGCATTTTTCCATGTTCAGGAGAAAGCCATGTGACTCCAAACATCACTTCACTGACTCCAAACCCTCCAGTGCCTCTCTCTCATTGATCGATGATGAAGCCAGTTAGAGGTATACATTTCACCCCTGTAGATGGAGTACAGCCACCAAAGGTGCCACCATCTTCAGAAATACATGGGGACAGATTTCAGCCGACATGTCGTTTTCCTCAAAACCTCAGGAATATCTGATGACATCTTGCATTCAGCATGGAAAAGTAAGCTTCCATGAGGTTGATAATTATCAGGAAACAGCACTTGGCAACTAAAGGAATGATCATCTGCAGAGTCTCCATTATGAATGGTATTGATTAAGTCCATGTTTTTAGGGATTTCTAATCTATAACAATCTTGACTCCCATAAACCGAAGAGGCTCTGAAGATTATTGAGTATATTCTAATATTCTAGCTCCCTTCACCAGAACTAGCACCACTGCTCCTTTCATTTGAAGATCCTGAATATTTGTCTGAAGGCAATCATCTTTTCTAGACACTTTACCCATGGTGTTGCTATAATTCTAGAATCTGGAGAAAACAATATGTATCCTATCAGAAAGCCTCTTCAAACTTGAATCACCAACTTCTCTGAAATAGGCTCAATTCACTTTCTTTCGAACCACTGGATTCATCCCCCTCCCTGAAGGGATGCAGTAGAGGATTCCCTACATAGGAGCGTGGTTACTTACCTGGAAAATTTGACTTGTGCTTCTGATGGAATAATAAGACCCTTGCGCCAATGGAGCTGCTCCTTCCTCACAGGACCAGCAGAGTCGGTCAACCTGGCACCTTTCCACTCTATGGCCACCAGTCTGATCAGTGGAGTCCCCCATAGATCCTTGCTCAGTCCAGAATTTTTCAACATATGAATGACTTGCCATCATCATAAGATCCCACAGCATCAACATGATCTCATACGTGGATGATATCCAACTCACCCTTTCCCTGTCAGAATTCACGCCCAACACCCAGACCACCTCACCACCTCTGTGTCCAAAGTTGCCAACTGGATGAAGGTCAACTGTCAAAAGCTCAACCCTGACAAAAGAAAGTAGTACTTTTGAAAAAGGATACCACATTTTGGACTCTAGCCTGGTGGCCAAAAGAACCTGGACAAGTTCTTAACCCCCCCCCCCCTCCCCCCAATCAAGGCTGGAACCTCAGCATAGTGGTGGACAAACAATTCTTGATGACCAATCAAGCCAACACCTTTGTATCATCCTGCTTCCACACAATCAAACTTCTCAAACAAAGCTTCCAGTGGCTCCCACTCAACAGCCGGAGAACAGTCCCTGCTCTGCACGTTAAAAAAACCTATACTTCCAGTTTAAAATGCACCCTCATCAAGCTTTGAAATCACACATACAGGGTGCTGCCCAGTCTTGGTCCCTCCTATCTGAAACCAATCTGCTTCCACATGCCATCCAGAACCCTTGGCTCTGCCAGCCTCCTGCTAGGTTACACCACCTCATATCCGCAGAACTAGAGCTGGGGGTGGAGCTTTATTGCACCTAGCACCTAAAGCCTGAAGAAACCTCGCTCTGCTCATCATAGCAGATTTCACAAGAAACTCAAAACCTGGCTCTTCAAGTGTTTCCCAGTAGGGACCAGGCACACATACTGGTACCAGGATACCCCCCTGTGGGTGCCATGCACCTCCTACAAATACATATAACATTAAAAAAACATTTTCCTATAAGAATCTTCAAATATCCTTGAACAAAAAGAAGCTGCTGGCTTCAGAAACCCTGGACAAGAATGTGAATTCAGTAGCAATCTGAAGAACTACTGCAGAAATAGATTTTTGGGAAAGTGTCTTTTGAATCTTCCAATATCCATCAGCATATGCATGGAGCAAGGGACTGATCTGATACGCTGCCTGTGGAACGAGCACCGAAGAGCAGGCTAAGAAGGCTTTCATGCTTGGTTGAGGCTTTGCCATTCAAGCCACACCTTGATAATTTCAAGCCAATGGTTTGACCACCCCTTTGAGCCAGAACTCGAGCCCAAGTGTTGGGTTCAACCAAAAATGTAGCTCGCCTGCATTGCTACCACTTCTTGGTTCAACCTGCAGGACCCACAGCGACGTGCAGGACATTTCACCTTTTTTGAGTCATGCTTTCAAGACCTTGGAACTGGACCACATCTGGATGAAGTGTTGAATTATTGCAAATTTGAGTCACTTACATATGGATTTTAAACTGTTGAAGGGCATCCTCTGCATGCTGCAATGACCTGAAGTCAGGTGGTCACACTTAGAACAAGTATAAAACAAGAGTAGCTCTAGTGTACAAAAAATAAAATGTTCGCGTATGCCCTATAAGGTTGAAGTTGTAGTAAAAAGCAGGACAGTTGAGAAGACACATTCTTTATATAATTGTCGGCTGCCCTGAAGTTTATCTGCAACTTTTGCGAGAAACCGTCTACTTTCTGTCCAGGTCAATGTAGCCATATCAGAGTCTGAATAACTTTGCATATATAACTTTTCTATTTTCAGAAAAGCCTGTTTTACAGCTAAACCACTCGAAAAGTTTTTCCTACTAATTGAAGAAGCTTATGCTCACTTAGATTTTTGCGAACACAATGTCCTTAGCACGTTTGGGAAATGTACAAATGATTTGAACAAACATATAAATGTCTGTTTTAATACCTACAAGTTTCAGTTTCAGATGGGCTCTATTCAGTTCCACTGTTGCCAAACGCTGTCTGTGACAGAGTTCGATACGAGGTCTCAGTTTTTACAGCTTTACTTTGGAAAAACACCACAAAATAATAAGATAAACGTATGTCTCATTCCCCTTTGGAGGGCTGCACTAAAATAATCTGGAAATATTGTTTTGCGAAATAAGAATGTACTTCTTCAAATCATTGGCTTGCAAAATATTTTTTAGAGCAACAACCTTATTTTTTGTTTTGCCTTGTACATATTTGTGTCGTGGTGAAGCATTTACGGCCAAATGTATGATAAGACTGGTCACAAGAAGTTTTAAATTGAGCACTGGAATTTTGCGACCAGTTTCTAATTTTGCAATACACCCTATGGGATAAAATTTGGATTGCAAAATCTCCAGTCAGAGGGGGTCACATAACTACCTGTCGAAGGAATATTAGTTGGCATGTTGCTATTTGCGACCCTACGTGATTGCATACAAACACAGGCATTGTGGCCCTCAGATTAACTAAAACCACCATCTCTTCGTTTGTAATCCCCAAAGGGAAGCTTGTGTTTTAAAGGAATTGCTGCTGGTTTAAAAAAAATGAAAAAAAGAGTTTCCCATTTGTGTAAAACATTGGGGGCGTCAGCTGTGGTCTGCTGGGCTACTGCCTACTCCCTTGAACACTGCTGACTTAATTTCTAGAGGGAAAGGTTGCTTTGAGAAAAAGTTGTCTGAGGGGGTTGGTAACTAATCAATAGTTTGCTACCACAATTGCAGTTGCAAGCCACTGAGACATAGCATTCTGAATTGTAATTAGGAAGGAACACCCCCTACATACCACTTCCTAATTGTGTTATGGAATGGGTCGCTGAGCCCATTTTGCAAGTTGGTAGTATATTTTCAACTTGAAAATTCGGTTTAGTTCATTGTAAAAACATTCTATGCTTGCTAGCCCTTTCACTTTGTGAATCACAGGGTTTGTGAATGAAAACAAGGTTTAGTACATCAGTACCTACTAAGATTTCCAAATTGAGTGCCAATACGGAAAATTTGAGCACCAGTATCACTATCATTGTGAGAATGCAACTTTTGCAAGAACTGTTTTAATTCTCCTCAGAAATTGTTGAGTATTCCCCTAACTGAAAAGGACTGATGTTGAAAACAATGTATGTGGTTAAGAAGTAATTAATTTGGTGTGTATTTAAGACATTGCTCTAGCTTGCTGGAGTGGGTGAAGTGATTTGTTCTTTTTCATGGAGCTGAATAAGACAAGAAATGTCGTTGCATGTGTGAGGAGAGGGGCTACTGTGTTAGAAGGTCTGGGTGAATTACTGTTGTCTTGGGAAGACCTAGAAGGATTTGGGTCATTTTCATATGCACTTTTCTTGGGTAGTAGGGATTGGGCTGTATATTTACCAACTGCTTTGAGTGGAGGTTCAAACCCTTTCATCTCGTGTTATCGGTTATCTCTGTATGTCCAGAAAATTGGGGGTTATTTAAATTTGGGCAGATGTGGAACAGCTGCTAAAAAGTGGTACATATCCCATCCACAGTATTGTGAGTGCATTGATTTCAATTGCATTCTAATTGTGGCAAACTGGACATCTGCCACGTTTAGGTAGGTAGCCTGCTCCACCGAAGTCTAAACAGGGTTCCTAGTCAATGGATTGATCCCTTTTCTCTGAATCACAGGAGCTTGCATGACCAGTTATTCTCAGTCAGAGCTGGAACCTTGAACTGAGAGACAGTGAAAAAGTTAAGGAGCCACCTTGCTTTTTTTTAATTCAACACAGCACCAAGGTCTGGAGTGGAATGTCTGGAATGAAAGGTCATTCACAATGCCGGTGATAGAGGAGAGGATTGTAGTAGACCAAGCTAGTGGCCTGGTAGACCTTTACTTGCAGCCTGCAGATCTCTCTCTGGGACCCCTAGTTGCAGCAGAGAAAGCTGCTCGAGGTCAGATATTTAGTTAATTCTGCTAGCCAAGCAGATCATTTTGTGTTTATGGGCTTTGTTTCTAAAGTTTGTTCAACTTGTTTTATGAGCAGGGCTGCCCTCAGCGGCGGCCGGATCAGATAAGGGTGGGGTGGTGCGGTACTGCAGCGCACAGCAGGGGAAGCCGATGGACGACAGAATAGGTATTATTTTTGTATTTAATGATATCTATTCCGTTGTCTGTCGACTCCCCCCCTCCCCCTCCCACCCAGCCCCGCCCACACCCAGACCGGAGCCTGACTGGCCTTTGCGGGCAACGGGCAATCCCCCGGTGCTCCGCAAGGGTGGTGGCCGGTTTTGGGCCCCTGGGGGCCGTTTTTGTTACAGGGCCATTTATACAGCATAGCTGCAAAATCGGCCCTGTGACAAAATCGGCCCCGGCAAAGAGCTCGGTCGCACCCAATCCGCCCCCCCCAGTTTTGGTTCCCAGGCCCATCGCGTTTACCTTGCCGGCCCCCGCTGGCTGCCCTGCTTACAGAACAAGCTGAAATGACACTTGAAACAAAGCCCAGAAATCGAAAACGCTATAAAAACGATGTTGCAAAGGGATGTTTACGCTTTTCCGGCTCTGGGCTTTGTTTCAAAAGCCAGTTTAGCTTGCAGTTTCAGCAAGGCATCCCTGCTCGTAGGCATCCCTGGTCATAGGTGAAAGCTTACCTGAGGGGACAGTGGAGGTGCATAAAAAAGGTAAGGAATCTGATCATGAGTTCAGTGGGGCAGGGTCAGTTAATGTGGGTAGGGGGTCAGGCAGGCAGTTAAAATGAACAAAAAATTATAATATTCTCTATCTATTTTTGGTCTCATTACCTACAGGTAACAGAATTTAAAATGTGCAAAAAAAGATTTGAAGGAAAACATTTTCAAAAAATATTCAAAAAATGTGTTTTTTCCCAGTTAAAACAGTCTCTGTCTGTCTGTCTTTCTTTCTCTCTCCCTCCCCGTCTGCCTTTTCTCACTCTCTTCTCCTCTCCTCTTTTCCTTTTCATGTTCTTGCTATTTTTCTTTCCTTTTTTGCTCTCTTGCTTGAGGTCCTTTCTGGTGCAGTAGCATCACAGATCTATAAGGACTTGGGTGCTGTATCCTTGTCAGCAGCAATATATAGCTGGCAGCTTGGACGTACCTCCCACACCCAAAACTGTTTCGTCCCCTTGTACACCTACACCATTGTGTGTAGCCCTGTGCAGCACCTTCTCAGGCAGTATAAATCCCTCAGAGTTGGATTGTAGTACGAGGCTTGATCATAACGATGTAAATACCCAAAAGCAAATTAGGACTAAATTGGAAGAGGCGTGCTGTTTAGTGAGATACAACTGTACATTTTTGGTAGTCAAGGAGGTGCTTGATATCGACATACATGAACTTTGGTGCTCCTTCTGTGCACTGGTGATTACCAGACACAGAGGTATATTACCAAGGGCATTATCGCCGCTTTAGCGGGAAGTTTCCCCGCTAAAGCGGCGATAATTGTATCGCCCTATTACCTAGCTGTCGCTAACACCAGATAGCGACAGCTAGCAGGAGATAGCGGGCATTTAGGTGCCCACTTTGCATGTCAGCGATAATTATCGCTAATGACATGCAAAGTGGGCGTGCCAAGATGTTAGCGACTGGAAACAGTCGCTAACATCTCTATCTCCTATTACCAACTTTTGGAAACAATCGCGCTAAGCGCGATTATCTCCAAAAGCTAACGCCTGCCCAGAGCTGTTCTTAGCCATGTTATCCAATGGTAGGTGGATAACATGGCTAAGAGCATTTGCTCGGTAATGCATGAATATTGCGGACTTTACAGAGATATTCATGCATTTCGGCCGATTTTTATCGCTTAGGAGATAAACCTTGATAATAGCAAGGCTCCTAAACGATAAAAATTGGCAGAGCTCGGCGATATTATAATTGCAGCTAAATAATCATCGCTAGTTGTTGGTAATATGCCCCACAGTTCGGAGATTGAGGTAAAGCTCCAGCTGCTCTCATTTGATGATGGGATGGAGTACAGGAAACCTGATTGTACCACAGGATTGGCCCCCGAGGTTCTCAGAAAGATTTTCAGTTTGAAAGTGGACTGGCATGCTCGTGATTTTAGGATCACAGGAACACTTACACATACCTGTGCCCCTCTATGTTGGTATGCACAAACAAGGAACAAGGGACGCACTCATGTAGGTTGAAAGTAACCAGACACTTAAATCACAAAAACCTTGTCATGTAAATTGGTCATGGTTGCTCCAATGGTTCTATGCTGATCAATAAGAAGCACAGCAATAATAATGTGCCCAGGGGATCTCACAATATATTGGGAACACTGAAGTCTCTATCTGGATGTATTTAACTATGAAGGCTCCCATAAAATCAGTGGTGGATGTGTGATCTTCTGAAGGCCATGCAGGCTGTCACCACAGGGCCACATTACTGCAGTTTAGGTGGTGTTAACATGGCGCAGGTTGTGAGGAGAGTGAAAGGGCACCCACAGGCGCAGCCTGTGGTGTATATTTCGCTCAGGCTGTCTGCTTCCCCGTCTGGTTCCCTCTCGAGCCAGCCTGCTTACAGGCCCTGAAAGGCTTTGGTTTTACTCCATCTTTAAGCCCTCCTCCTTGCAGGTGTATCTGCTTGTCCTCGAGCTCAGTTTGGCTCCTCTCCTCACTGGTAATTTCAGCATTTTAACTTGGAGGCAGAACATGCCTGCAAGGTTTCTCAATGGAATTAGACTTCCTCTCTGGGAAACAGGGAGAGCCAACATGTGTGTTCCCGTTCTGACTTGTTGTCTTCCCCTCAGTTACTGCTGCAGAGCTTCAGGATGAAGCCAAGGCAAACACAAAGCACTGGTTCTGAGGGACAATAATTATCTAAATCCGGAGGCAGGCATGGGATATAAGCATTCATAAAATATTATACCCCAGTGCATCTTTATAGACACTTTCCCAGGCTTCCTACACTTAAGGCAAGGATAGCAGTAAATGACCAAGGGAGTGTGATTTTTGGCACATCACAAGCGAGACATCCCAAGTGGGAATGACATTTTTCTGCTCAGATCTAATAACTCAGCTGCTCAGGCAGACACACTGTTTTCAGACCAATACTGTTGCAAGTCATATGTCTGGACTGATTGGGCCCGATTCCCAGAACTAACTTAAGACAAAATCCTAAACTTACTACCATTTTGGTATTCACAGAAGGCACTTATTCATTTTGGTATTCACAAAAGGCACTTACTCATTTCGGTATTCACAGAAGTTAGGAGGCCTAACTTTAGGAGTCTTAAATGCCTTCTGTGAATACCGAAAGTCTTAAAGTTAGGATTTTTCTCAGTTTAGTAGTAGTAAAGTTAGGACTCCTAACTTTAGGACTCCTAACTTTAGGACTCCTAAATGCCTTCTGTGAATACCGAAAGTCTTAAAATTAGGATTTTTCTCAATTTAGTAGTAGTAAAGTTAGGACTCCTAACTTTAGGACTCCTAAATGCCTTCTGTGAATACCGAAAGTCTTAAAATTAGGATTTTTCTCAGTTTAGTAGTAGTAAAGTTGAGAACAATTCTAATTTTAAGACTTTCGGTATTCACAGAAGACATTTAGGTGTCCAAAAGTTAGGAGTCCTAACTTTACTACTACTAAATTGAGAAAATCCTAATTTTAAGACTTTCGGTATTCACAGAAGGCATTTAGGAGTCCAAAAGTTAGGAGTCCTAACTTTATTACTACTAAATTGAGAAAAATCCTAATTTTAAGACTTTCGGTATTCACAGAAGGCATTTAGGAGTCCTAAAGTTAGGACTAGTATCTTCTGTGAATACCGAAATGAGTAAGTGTCTTCTGTGAATACCAAAATGAGTAAGTGCCTTCTGTGAATAGCAAAAGGCGAGTAAGTTTAGGATTTTGTCTTATGTTAGCTCTGTGAATCGGGCCCATAGTGTTTTGCAGCTCAAAAATGGAACTGGATGAAAAGCCTACAGGTGCAGATGCATGGTGCTAAATGAAGGAAAGGAAAGCAAATAACTACCAACAGCTGATGCAGGGAAGCACCATATACTATGATTACACCCATATCCTTGCCAGTGACAAATATCTTGCATTTCCCAGCTTCCATGGAGAGCACACATAAGCGCAACACCACATCAAACATTCCACGAATGTAGGTACCAGTTATGAAGGACCAAACACATTTACATGAGAAATTCAGAAAACCTTCTCCCAGGGAAGAAGCAAGAGAGACTTGGACCCATACATTATAAATCAGTCACAAAACGTCAGTCTCCCTTTAAACCTGTAAAGGCACAATAGTCACCATTCATTATAGAAGGGAGAAGGGATACTCTTTCTAGTCCAGAACGGACTTATTTTCTACTGTATGGGGGGGTGGGGGGAGGGAATAAAATACCATTGTGGAACAACTTGAATTGGCTTTCAGGTGTCCACTGGAGAAAACATATAGGTTCAACCAAAAATCTGTGTGGGACATGAATGCTTGCGGTTTTCTCTGCCCTGTCTCTGTTGCACTTAACACAAAGTGTGCTTTAAATATTTCAATGCCGTATCCGCAGATGAGACAAGGATTAAAAGACATCTCCTCTATCCTTTTGGTCTTGCTTAATGAACTGATTGGATTTTCAGAAAGAATATGGCCTAGATTTACAAAACTATCATGGAACGAAGGGAGGCACCCAAAGATGCTGCGCTGTGGTGTGTGATAGGCATTGGTCGAAGTGGGGAAAAAAAGTAGGGGAACTGTGGGTGGGGAATCGGGGGGGGGGCAGGAAAAACCGAAGATTGGATCAGTGGGCGGAGTCAGGGGCTTGGCTAGAAATAGCAAAACATACCAATTTTTTGTATGTTTAGCATTTCACTGACCAGTTACAGCTTATAAAGGTTATTTAATTCAAACAATGGATAAACATATTTATTTGAGGTTTAATTCAGAAAAAAGCAAACACTCATAGGGAATACAGGATTATGTAAAGTGTGCAAATTATAAGCAGATACAACATGTTACCTTAATGCTTTTACTCTCATTGTTCAGAAATCCATGAGTATTTTTTGTCTCAAACATTGAGGACATGAATACAGGGCTCCTTCTGTGCACATGTATTAAGCAGGGCTTAGAAGAGAAAGGGTCACTTCAGGAGAATCTAGACTCACGGAAACCCACAACGGCTCCTTCATATTCATGTCAGTCAACTAGCTGGTCAATCATAATATAGCAAAAAGAATAACTGGCTGCTCCTGCCTAATCACTGCTTCTGCCCTGTCACTTCTCCTGCCCCGTCACTTCTCCTGCCCAATCACTTCTCCTGCCCGGTCACCACTCCTGCCCGGTCACCTCTCCTGCCCAGTCACCTCTCCTGCCCAGTCACCTCTCCTGCCCAGTTACCTCTCCTGCCCCTTCACCGCTCCTGCCCCTGCCCCATCACTTTTCATGCCCCGTCACTTTTCCTGCCCCATCACCGCTCCTGCCCATTCACAGCTCTTGCCCGTTCACTGATCCTGTCTGATCACCCCTCCTGCCCCATCACTTCTTCTGTCCCGTCAGTTCTCCTGCCCCATTCACTACTCCTATCCGTTCACTGCACCTGCCCGGTTACCGCTCCTGCTCATGCCTAATCACTGCTCCTGCCCCGTCACCACTCCTGCCCAGTCACTTCGCCTGCCCCGTCACCTCAACTTTCCTGTCGCCTCTCCTGTCCCGTCACTTCTCCTGCCCGTTACTTCCTGTTACTTCTCTTGCCTCGTCACCTCTACTGGCCCATCACCTCTCCTTTCTTGTTGCCTCACCTGTCCCGTCACTGCACCTGCCCCGTCACCTCTCCTGCCCCGTCATCGATCCGACCCTCTCACTTTTCCTGCCCCATCACATCTCTTGCCTGTTACTTCTCTTGCCCGGTCACCTCTCCAGCCCCATCACCTCTCCTTTCCTGTCGACTCTTCTGCCCCATCACTGCTCCTGTCCGGTCATTGCTCCTACCCGTCACTTCTCCTGCCCCATCACTTCTCCTTTCCTGTCGCATGTCCTGTCCCGTCACTGCTCCTGACCGTCACCTCTCCTGCCCTATCACTTCTCCTGCCCCGTCATTTCTCCTGCCTGTTACTTCTCCTGCCCGGACACCTTTCCTGCCCCATCACCTCTCCTTTCCTGTCACCTCTTTTGTCCCGTCACTGCTCCTGCCCTGTTCACTCTGTGTACAACATTGACAAATTACACAAAGGGGCAGGGTCCCCACAGTACTCTGGCTAGGGCATGGGTACTCACAAACTTTTTCTCGGGGGCCAAATTTACAGTGTGGTTTGTTTCTGAGGGCTGCACCGGTGGGGGTGGTGTCAGTGGGGGAGGGGGCGGGGCTAGAGCAACAAGGTTGATCACAGGTCCCTGCAGCGGACGCCTTCGTCCACTGAGCCACCAGACACACATCTCTCTCTCTCTTTCTCTATCTCTATCCCTCTCTCGGTCTCCCTCCCTCTCTCTCCCCCTCCCTCCCTCCCTGTCTCACTCACTCTGACTGTCTTACTCCCTCTCTCTCCCTCTCTGTCTCCCTTTGTCTCACTCACACTGACTGTCTCACTCCCTCTCCATCTCTCTGTCTCCCTCCCTCTGTCTCCCTCCCTCTGTCTCCCTCTGTCTCTGTCCCTCTCCCTCTCTCTACCCCTCCCTTCCTCTGTCGCCCCCTGACTCCCTAGGTCTCCCTCTCTCTGTCTCCCTCTCTCTGGCCCCCTCCCTTCCTCTGTCTCCCCCTCCCTTCCTCTGTCTCCCCCTCCCTTCCTCTATCTCCCCCTGTCTCCCTCCCTCTGTCTGTCTCCCTTTGTCTGTCACCCTCTGTCTGTCTCTGTCTGTCACCCTCTGTCTATCACCCTGTCTCCCTCTGTCACCCTCTGCCCACTCGTCTAACATTACGTGCTTTTATTATTTACACTTTTCCATTCGAGACATGTGAGGGCCACGAGAGGGACCATGCACTTGTCAACTCAACTGTTTTTTAATTATGTGTATCCACTTGGCAAGCAAAGGGGCTTCTGTAAACATTAATGCAATCCCCAACTTTTCAAACCCATATCACCCTTAAAAAAAGTGTTGAATTAACCGTGAAAGTTAACCGGATCACCTCTTAAACCTCATTTTGAGCCAAGCGTCTGGCAGGTACAGATATATTTTTTAAGTTATATAGTGAACAAGAGTTATTTGTGCCGTGTTAAGTAGTATTGTTAATGCAGCAAGAGGCAGCAATTCAACTTGTTGAAAAGGCTTATAAAGTTGTTCATCTGCCCACGCTGCAGACGGTCGAGCCAGGAGACTTGGACTCGAAGCCCTTGTCCCCAAATTCAGATTCTGGAAACTCACTCCTTTTCACCTGCCGCTGCTCCTTTATTTAAACCGGGGGCACACAGAGACGTTTGTTTTCCCAATGTTTTATAGGGGGAAAAAAAATTATTTTGTTTTTTACTAAAACTGGAGTTGTTGCAGAGTGTAGCAATATACTACATAAAAAGTTACAAGCAAGGCTGGCTCCTCAGCTACCAGTAGTAAAAGTTTGCAAGATCCTCACCTCCTCCCAAAAAATCGAATATAGGGAAAGCTTCTCGAAAATCACTAACTACGATCTCACTGGCACATGATATGCTAAAGGCACAGTGGGAGCATTGTCATTCGAAAGGGGGTAATCAGCCTCAATCGGAATTACAATGGGCCAGCCCACAGCCTGTGCGAGCTCAGGGAGGGGCTGCTGCACCCTCTGGAGTTGAAGAGAAGTGCGAGCCATAGTAGGAAGACGGCCCCACTCAAAAAAGCCCAAACTGTCTTTCTGCCCTGGGAGGCAGGTTCATGAGGTTTATCCCCAAGCTGCCCCCAGGGAGGGGGGGGAGAAAAACCACTAGACACCACGGATCTTGGGAAGGAAACAAAATATCCTATTTTCTGGCTTTTCTCCCAGCCTCTAAAATACCCAACACAATTTTTGCCTCACCTGGAGGGCAAATTGGGCAGTTAACCCAAATCTGCCCACATGATAGCGGAAAGTCCACTTGACACCAGGCTTTTTGAAGTGGCGAAGGTTACCCACTTTGTCATCATCCCATGCTGCACCCCAAAAAAGCCCCAACATTCTTTATGCCCCTGAATCTGCCCCCCCCCCAAGAGTACAGAAAGCCCAATAGACACCAGCTAAAAAGCTAATAATTGAAAAAGAAGAGGTGTGATGGCCCACCTCTGCCTAGGGCCATGCCATGCCTCAACAGACTTTCTGCCCCATAGGGGAAGTTTGGACAAAGGGACAGCAGAAAGAGTGAAATATCAATTTCCTCTCACTTACCATGTTGAATAGCTGCGCTACTTGGTATCTGGGTCAGCTGGCAACCAAGGCAACCCAGATATTTCTCAAAACTATAAACATTTGAGAAATACAAAGCTTTCTGGATATACCCTTGGGTTTCACATATCTTTCCACCACAAACTGTCTGTTGAAAGCACAACAAATAGGAAAAATGAAATGACACAGAAAAAACGAAGGACTGATAAGAAAATATTGTTTTGTTTTTTTACAATTCTGCTTGTTCCTGAAAGGTGAGAAGATGGTGATCTTAGTACAGTAAACCTTTTGTTGATAAAATTGCTAGTAAAATAAACCATACACTATCTGTCACAGCACATTTTCCCATTAAAAAAGAATATTTTGCTATATTTTGGGTATTTCTTCATTCCCTCCAGGGGAAGCCCCAATTCCAGGGCACCTTAAGAGTTCACTACATGTGAGAAAAAAAACAGAAAATTTGATCTGGATACCTTTTAAGTGGGAACAAACTTATGAAGGGTTAAAGGCAAAGTGCTCCAAAAATTAAATATAGGGCCTGGGATTGGAGTGGGAAGAGCCTCAGCAGCTAAGGGGTTAAAACAAATAAAGGCGTAATAAAATGTATTGTAAAAAATGCATTTTTTTGGAAACAAAATCACACACACAAAATGATATATAAATTGTATCCCAGATTGTGACATGTTCAACCCAAATGGTATTAGGGTTAAGGTTGGGGCAGCAAAAACTCATGTAATTCACAAAATGTAATATACGTTGCAAAAACAATGTCAATAACAATAAAGACTTGTCATTAAACATTTATTGTATGTTAAGTTTCAGTAAAGATGTGCTGTGACCCTGGCCAGAGCTTTTATATTCATTACCATCTCCAAATGTGTTTCCTTTGTTCATCATTTGGTGATCACATTAACCTTTGAGATGACAAGCTCATAATAGTATTGCCCTATTGTAGTGTAGTTCCTATATTCCCAATAGGCTCTGCGCATTGGAATAACATATACTATAGATTTGACGTAGGACTGAGGTCTACTAGGTCTCTATCGGACATATTTGACTTAATTGGGAGTGCCAGCTAGCTCAGAGGTCACTATAAACTTTCTTGAATTCACAAGACGGATTAGTTTCTGACAACCGCATAAACACCCAACTTTGTTTCCCAAGAATAAGAAACGTATCTCTAGAGTCGCGGAAACAATAGATAGTTATTTTACTCAGTCAATCGTGCATGCTTCGTTCCACCAGAGATGCAGAGAAATAGAGAGACGGGCGTTTTCCATAAAAGTATTTATTGAAGTCTTCTTTCTCATGCAGAAGAAATGAACTGCTACAATCGTAATACTGGCTGTAAAGTACAATGCATACAGTACGTAGAGTATTATAAAATAATACTGTAAAAGCATGATATAGTTTCTATGCCATAAAATACATAGAATGCATACATTAATGAATAAAGACTAAAAGTACTCAGCTGGCGCTTCTAAAATAAGCATACCCCGGTGTACCTAACCTAGGTCTAGTACGAGGGAAGAAGTAAGTGAGGTGTAGCTTAGTTTCAGTATTCTTTGCCAAGAATCTATTCCAAGAATTCTCTAAGGGTCTAATCAACTCCGTACCTTGGTTTAGAATGAAGGAGGTCTGGAATCTCTCTCTCAGGACTCGATTTCCCAACAACCCGCAAGGGTAGGTTGGAAACACTGGAGCTGGAGTTCTTGGCAGGAGAAAGACAACGTCTCTCTCAGGTGCGTCTGCTGAAGGGTCGGCTTCCTTCGGTACTTGCTGCGGCGAGATGTGTCGGGCAAGTAGATAGTCGAACTGCTCCAAACCACTGTGTGCTTGCCTGGGCAAGTGTGGCCATATTTATACCATAAAGGTGCCGAGATTGACGTAAGGTTGGACATAATAACGTCATCAAAGACTCAGTTCTTTGAAAACTCCATGAGTTCTTGGATAAATCAATATTCAAGCAGGGGGAAGTCCCTAACTGCTGAAGGCGCTTTTTTCCAAGAAATCGTTGACGATTTTCGGAACTAGTGGAAGTAGCCATGCCATATTTGGGCTGCATAGGCTAAGTCTAAATATGGTTAGATTTCTATGCCTATATAAGGATAAGGTGTTTAATACCTATATATGGGCATGAATCGGGAAAATTACACTAGGGTCCTAAAACTCTACTCAACACTATTAGAATCTGGAAATGATGTGATCTGGATAAGCTTTTTTATTAGTCCTCATTACCATGAATTAAATTACGTGGACAGCTTTGCCTGAGCTATGTACTGTATCACATGGCTGTGATTCTTTTGTACTATTTAAAAAGGTGTTGACAAGTGCTCCCATTTGTATACCACTGAGCGGCAACCTCCTGAATGAAGCAATACATAACTTAACTTTTACATCTTCTCAAAAAACGTCTGGAATTTATAAGGGTGGCTGAGTTGCCTGGAATGTTTGCCATATACAGCAATTATGTTGCCTTTCTCTTTTTGAAAAATCACATTGGGGTGGAGCTTGCCTGTCTCCAAGATGGCGGCTCGTTAAAGTTGCTCCGTGGAAATTGGGTAACTCCTTGCTATACTGCTAGGCATAGCTAGATATGAAAGAAGGGTACATTGCTGATATTGCGGATACTTGCACTGATAATTTCCATTGGTTTGCCTGAAAGAGAAGTAGGGGCACGGAGCTGAGGATGTAAAATTATTGAAGGTTATGGGTAATACACAAGTTTAGAGACCACTCACTAAACGTGATATATTTTCTTATTGGGACATCCTATACCGCCAAATGAGAAACAAAGCAAATTTGTGACCAATGGCTGGTGTTGTTTTTTTATAGTTACAACGTTTTGGTAACCCTTGTCTTGTTATAAAATTAGAGGCTTATGGTGAAGATCCAGGAGAATTGTGACATGTTTTTTGTTTCAGGGGGCACTACACGGCTCACTGGTTCAAAAAGGACATGTAAAAGAGGCTGTTAAAAATTAGTACATGACGATGAAAAGATTTTGGAGAGAACCCTGACGCAATTACCCCGAACTTGGGACTGCTTAGTAGCAGATTGCAAAGAGAGGTGAGCAATGGGCATATTTGCCGATGTAACATAATCGTGGTTTGTAAACCTCCAATATGCGAGGACTATGAGGATACTAATTGTGAATCTTTAGATTGGTAGTAGAAACAAGAGCCGGATACTGTGCTGTAGAAGTGCGCAATAATCACCTGATTAATAGAAGAAATTGTGTTAAGGTATATACCTTTGAGTCATGTTTATATCTGCGTGCGGCTTTTGGGTTTCTTTGATAATTTATTAACCCTTTTTTTTTGGTTGAAGTGGTGAATAGCATATTCCACTTGTGTTTTTGCATTTAGATTTTGAAAAAAGGCCACTAAAATCCATCTGAAGTGCTATTGAAGATATAAACTCCCATAAGAGCAAATGTTGGTGAGTTGTACCTGCCGAAAAAATATAGAAACGGTGTAGAAAACCAGGAGGCAATATTATTTTATGTTGCAGAGTCTGGATAAAAAGAAATGTAGTTCAAACAAATGGCACTACCAAAGACCAGTACAAGTCAGGATTAAAACAGGTACACTACATGCTGAGATTAGTTCAATATTAGACTATAAATGGAAGGGACCTATTCAAAATGAATTAAATGATTAGTGAACTGCCTGACAGTAGAAGACCTTTCAGATCCAAGTAGAAGGGAGTTATAGATCAAGACAGATATCATATCTGAAGTAAGTGATAGTTATGAAATAATGATTCAACCGTGGGTAGGGAAGTTAGGTAGAGGATGAATTAACTCATGTTAAAACAATTATGGTAATTATTTAAAGATAGTCTGTTGTATCTTTATGAATTGTACATTAAAGAATATATATTTTTAAAAGTCATCAGGGTGAAAAATAATGCTTATACTGGATTTTAGAAGGGATTTGTTGAAATATATGTGGGTGCATCTAGGCCTCAAAAAAATGTTGTTTTGATAATTTTTTGTATGTATATGTAATGTTCATCAATTATTTTTAACTGAAGGTCCAATAAGCTGGGAACTTGACTAAAATGTTGTATGTAGATTGATATCAGTCTTTTGTTGTAAAAATTTATGTTTGACTGTTTTTCTAGTATATTATTTGTCTGTATGTTTCTATGTTTAAACAGCCCTGAAGAAGTCCCATGCGAATATAAAGCGACGAAACGCGTAGGTTGTTGCACATTTTGGAATTGTCCACCTGTAATATTATGAAATTAAATATTAAAAGAATATGAAAAAGAATCTGATTGAGAATTTGACTTCTGTGGTGTATGGTTACTAAATGTCTTCTACTGTCATTTGACCTAAACAGTAGTAATTTATAAATATTGTGAATTATAAGAGGAACTTTTCAGACGTAGTAGAATCTTATTGTCCTCCTCAAACCTGTTTAATCTAATACTACACCACCCTTGGAAGGGGCCAACATGTGTAAAATGGACAGATGACCATCTAAACTCCAATTTGAGCCACGTTAAACACCCAGGTACAAAGAGGCTCCCGTTGATGCAGTGGATTCAGGCTCTGAGTCAACATATCCCAATTTGGATTCAGAATTACAACTGATCCTGGTGGTGCTGCAACACAGTTTGTCAAAGATTGATGAAAAATGTGATGTCCTCTCTTTCAGGATAGATAGAAAGATTAAGTAAACAAGCAGAGAGGCTAGACACTGTGGAAAGAAGAGCGTCGGATGCTAAAGATATAATAACTGCAATGGCAACCGCACATACCAGAATGGATGCACTGCTTCATACGCTCCAAGCCAAAAGCCAAAGATTTGGAATCACATTCTAGGTGTAACAACATAAGGATCATAGGCATGGTTAAATCAACAAACATCAACAACATGGAACAGTATGTGGTGCAACTCCTTATAGCATTGCTATGCAAAGACATTTTTTCAGATATCTTTGTTGTGGGGTGCGCTGATTCCTCATTGGCTCTTAGGTCTGCTCTATGGGCCAATCTCCACCCAATAATTGCACTGCTCCTAAATTAAAGCACCCATGATGCTGCTCTCAGAAAGGAAAGAAAGTTGAAGGTTTTGAGATCTGAGGACATGGAGATGTCCATATACCCAGATTTCACACAGCAAGTACAAGAAGCTTGCAGAACGTTTATTCCTGTTAAGATGAAGCTATGTGAATTGCAACTGTAATACAACATGCTGTCCCCCTCCAAGCTACCAATCCTGTCTGAGAGGAAACTGTATTTTATTTGCATGTGCATCTATTGTGTAGGGTATTGGGCAACATAGGAGGCCTTCATTTGTCTCTACTTGATGCACAGTGGAACATAATTCACAGGCCACTTAACCCATGTCATTGATGGGGCAATTGTACATTTCAGTGAGATCTTCTAGGGATCTTTTTCAATTAGTGATGGCTGCGTTATTTATTGAATACATAAAACGAGTAAGGCTGGGCCACTTGCGGAGATGATTGGCCGATAACATTCACCACTCCCATGTGTGCCCCACAATATGTAGTGTTTTGTGTTTTTTTGTTTCCTTGGAGCATTGGCAGGGTGGGACAAGGTGGTATTTAAATCAACTATGCTCAGTTTGCATTGGCAGAGAGTGGGAGGGTTTGCTTGTGGGATAACTAGTTGAGTGTTCCTTTTGAAATTTATTTCCGTATTGTGGCTGGCTGGTCATGACTGGTGTACTAACATTGAAAGGGTGGTATGGGCGACATAGTACACACTGAGACCGACCAACGTCCCTGCCCAAGAGTCAGGTTTAAGGAGAGAGAAGTGCATTACGGGGTTCAACGACCATAGAAAGATCCGGAAAGTAATGGCATATCTTAAAAGACACAATGTGGATGTTGCTATACTGCAAGAGACACACTTGACCCCAAACAGTAGTATCTTGATGAGACACAAGCTCCAATGGCACTATTTCTCAGCAGGGTTCACTTTCCACACCTGTGGGGTCCTTCTATGGACTACTGGTAGATCTGGTATTACTTAACAAGAAAACTATGCTGATCCGGATGGTAGGTTCGTAATTGTCCACTGTCATAGGGATGGGTTAGGCACTGAGGGCACGCCTACTCCAATGCTGTGACTTACCAAAAATTTAGGGAGGTTATTTCAATTGTGTGTTGGTTCTCAACTGTGATCTCTTGAAGGGCCTACCTCATTACCCCTCGGCTGCCGCTAAGGATATTACTGATATAGATAACCAATTGGGCTTAATTGACATATAGAGATACCCCTCCCCAACGACTGCGGGGTGCACACATTACTCTGCAATACATAATATCTATACTCGGATTGACTTCTGGCTGGTGGCTGAAAGCTTGGACTCCTGTGTTACTCATTGTGAATCTCTTCAGAGAGTGTATTCAGATCATGCACCTGTTGTATTAAACTTGGCTCTTCAACTCTTCACCCTGTAGGTTTCCACCATATTCCTTACTTGACTCAGTCTTTAAGGCTGAAATGGCGCTTATGACTGAGGAGTTTTTTCATAATAATAGGGTATGGTTGCTTGCTTCACTACGGTCTGGGAAACCTTTAAAGTTTATATCCGAGGGGTGACCATTTCAAAACATGCAGGGGTACATAAGTATTTAAGGAACAGGCTGTCATATTTGGAAAAGGAAATCTGATTGTTTGCGCTCAGGCAAACCTCTAACCAGTGTGGCTCACTGGTTAGAGGCGGCAGACCCGAGAGCAGAGGACGGCCCGGGACCAGGGTTCGATTCCCGGCGCGGCAGGTTTCTGGACCAGGGTCAGCGGACTCGATAATTCTCTCGCCTCGGTGCCCACTCTGATCAGCGATCACACTCGGCAACTCTGGGCATTAGCTTGCCTCATCTTCACTAACGGCCCCACCAGACCGCCGGGGATGCCTGGTTTCACCCTGGAGATACCCATTAAGGGACCATCTCTCAGGGAAGCCAGGAAGGGTTTCGCAGCGGTCGAAGCGCCTTGGGACCCTCCGGGTAAGTAGTGCGCTATATAAATGCCTATACATACATATACATATACATACACTCAGATACTGAAAGACATCAAAGAGAAGCTAGTTGAGTATAACAATACAGCTGATAGTGTAGTCAAACACCTCGGCAAATACGCCACTGCAAGGGTGTATGGGGAGGAAGAACACCCTGGTGCTGCGCTAGTGGCATTAATACACCCCAAAAGGTAGGCTGGGGTGATTATGGAAGTTTTAGATGAAGAAGATCAACCATTGCATGATACTGAAGGCATTGCCGATAGGTTTCATACATACTATGCTGAGTTATATGCCTCCCACATTCCACCAGATAGAGAGGCCATTGCTGATTCTCTGGAGCATATACACACAACATGAATTACTACAAAGCACAGAGAGCATCGCCTGGCTCCCCTCGACCTCTTAGAGATACGCTTTGCTCTTAAAGACATGTAAGTTGCTGGAGCACCAGACGTTGATGGCCTAACTGTGGCCTTTTATAAGCCCTTCTAAGAATTGCTCATACCGTTATATGAGAAAATAGTGGAAACAGGAGAGTAGCCCTCGATGAGAAAATCTTTAATCATAACTTTCTGAAAGCCAGGGAAACCACCTAATGTTTGCTTCTCTTACAGGCCCTTGTCACTCCTAAATGTTGACACCAAGATTTTTGCCAAAGTCCGTGTGAAAAGGCTGGCTCCAATTGTTCAGATAGTTGCTGGAGCAGGCAAGATTCGTACCAGGTCGTAGCCTGTCATATAAACTTAGAACACTGTTGGGTCATTAAACAAGTTGACTCTGCAGTGAAGGCCGTGGCAATTGTTTTAGACACGGAACCGGTATTTGACTCTGTGGAATGGGCTTTTTGACGTGTTTCTTCACCTGATTGCAGTGTTTTATGCTGCCTCCATAGCCAGGGTTGAGGTGGGTACTTTAGTTACTACCCCCCTCTCAATCACAAGAGGCACCAGACAAGGCTGTACCCTGTCGCCTTTATTATATATCTTGATTGCTGAGCCTTTGGTGTGCTCCAGTAGGGAGTATCATAATCCCAGGGGAGTGCGATTTCCTGGTTATCGCCTCATAATTTTGACCAACACTGATGACACCCTGCTGTATGCATGCGATCCGGAGAGAAACCTTTCTCCTATACTCAGGGAAGTGGTTCGGTTTGGAGGTCTGTCGGGGCTTCGAGTGAACTGGGCATGTCCATCGTTTTCCCATTAACTCCTACAATGACCCCCTGGCTCTGGAGTTCCCTTTACAATGGAAAACTGATTTGGTGTGTTACCTCGGCATACAAATTTCTACTGATCTAACAATTGTCATGTTAGATAATTATGGGAGAGCAATACAGCGCCTTGAAGAAGATGTTGACCGCTGGGTAAAATTTCCTCTTTCTTTAATGGGTTGAATAAGGTTGATGAAAATGGTGTTCCTCCCCAGATTTCTGTTCCTTTTCCAGCAAATTCCAATGCTTCTGCTGCAATCCTTTTTTGTCACCCTGCGCTGTTTGATGCTTAAGTTAGCCTAGGATGGCAAGCAACCAATGGGTAAATGGGAGGTTCTTACCCTACCTATCGACATGGGTGGATTGAATGCGCCAGAGCTTGAACTCTATTATAAAGTGGTGCAGAGCTTGCATGCACATTATTGGCTTCATGGCCCCCATGACCTCCCTGCACTTGTACATAGAGAGTGATGCTGCTGACCCACACACCATACCTCAGACTCTATTTTATGACCCAGCGAGATGCCACAGTTTATATGACTTCCTAAACTCGATTGATGCTTGGCGGAGTCTGTTGGTGCAGCAGTCCGGTCCTTTCTGAACCGCTCACACATGCTATTAAAGTAGTGCTCATGTTCTCTATAGGGAGGGAGAAGTGTATTACGGGTCTATACACATTAGGTATAACCAAGATGGGGGATTTCTTCTGAGATGGTGTTGTGGTTAGCTGGAAGTCAGTACTTGATAAGGAACAACCATCGTCAGCACTTACCTATTTTCAATATTACAGAGTCCAACATGCACTAAGAGGTCTAATGGGGGTGAAATGCAGGAGCCTCCTGATATGCCAGTGCTTTCCTCTCTTATCCAGACGGAAGTTCCTGACATTTTGGTGTCTAGGTTATATGCATGTACACAGGAGTTCAAGAGGCCCGCCATGATGAAGGTGCGCTTAGATTGGCAGAGAGATCTTGACAGGATTCTTGACGAATAATGTGCCCTGACTAGGGGAATATACCCCAATGGTAGGCACCAACTGATTCACTTTAAATTTGTCAACCACATGTACTGTACACTAGAGAGACTGCATCGCTGTGAGTTAAGCAAATCCACCAACTTTTGGTGTTGCCATGCACCGGGAGCTGGTTTTTGCAGGCAGCTTAGCTCTACCCACTTGTATTAGAGTTTTGGGGTAACATTTTCTATGAGCTGTGTGCAATAACTGGTGCTTCCCCGGTAACCAGACTCAATGCTGGGATTTTATAAACAGATGGATAAGAGTGTCAGGAGACTAGTTGCTATGGGTCTGCCTCTGGCTAAGCACCAGGTAGCACTGCGATGGGCTAGGGGTCTGGCCCCAAACCCTGGCAGATTGGCATAAAGATTTGGTATATTGCAGGGGCGTGGCTTGGTGCCCATGTTGACCGGAGCGAGTTTCGGAGCTCCGGCCCGGACTCCCGTAGATAACATTATCCTGAGCCCCGGCCGTCGGAAAAGCAGGGAAATCTGCGGCTGTCCACCCTGGGAAGCAGCGGCTGTAAACTGAGGCGGGAATTTGCAGTGTCCGGCCAGTAGCGGAGGCCCACGGGGGATGACGATCCTGAGGAGCGGAATCCAAAATGGCAGTGTGAGGCAGAGATCGCTGCCTGATACCCGACCCGCCGAACCGGGCCGTGTGGCGGGCAGGGAGCGTTCACATCGAGGGGCAACAAGCAGCAGCGGTGGAGGGTGATGACCTACCCCTATGTGGAGCTTCACCTGACTCTGAGCTTGCAGTTGTGTAACTGGAATCTGGGCGGGCACGGAGAGGTGCAGAGCGAGACACCACGTTCAGCTGCGGCTATGAATGGCGGAGTGTGGCCGACACGGTAGGATGGGAGAGAAGATAAATGCTTGCCCAGCTGGTATTCCCCTGATTGCCTGAGGCCCGAGACTGGAAACGGGAGGGAGGGCCCAGAGTGAGGTGCTTAGGCGCACAGGGAAGTTTCGCCTGAGCTGCTGCGGGAGGCCGCATTACAGGAGAGGGGAAGCATCGGAGCCGCGAGTGCTCAGGCCTCCAGGACATAGTGAAGCGCGATAGGAGACAACCGGAGAGGCCCTGCGGATGGATGAGGCCGATTGGGGGCCTATGAGGCACATGGAGGAAATCATCTGCTAATGTTATGGCCTGGAGGGAGACAGGCTACAAATAGGCCACATCAGAGAACCCGCATCTGAATGCGCCATAAGGATTGCCAGGGAGTGCGTAGAGGAGCAGCTGCCCACGCAAGTATTATTCCATGACCCGTTTTGAGCCATAGGTCTTGCGCGGCTGGGAACTTTGATGTGAGCGCTGCAGAGCTCAGTTAATGTTAATGTTAATGAAACTTGTTGAGCGCACGAATACCGGGGGGTGTCTTGGTTACCATCTTAGTGGTTGGAGGAGGCCTTGAAAATGTTCGCGTGCGGTCCATTGATACACGGCCTCAGTGTCTAAGAGAGAAGAGTGGGGCATCTGCTTGGGGTTTATTTAGTGGAATGTGAGGTGTGGGGACCCTAAGAGTAGGCGTGTGCCCTGGAGACGCGAAGGTACCATACTCTGACAGAGAATGGAACCTCGACCAGGTGGTGAGATCACTGTGGGGTACAGCGATGACTGAAGGAGGGCGCAAGCTCGTACATGCAGGCCATTAGACTGGCTTTCTGAGCAGCCCGCGGAGGAGTGCCGCTCAGACCATTGGCGGTCTGGCCTGAGTGCGGAGACACGCAAGAAAGGTGCTGCAAATACAACACGACCAGTTGTGCATAGAGTACCAGAGTGAGCAATCATCATGGGCAGAGTGGCCAGGCGGAAAGGGTAAGGCGCCGCAACACCAAGCTAGGAAAGCGTCCCGGCGGATGAAGAGGATGAGACTCTGGATTCAGAAAGGGATGCACCCACCTTGATGATTACCCTGGCAGAAATAATGTAAGCCATTACAGCATCCCAAGAGGCGCTCAAAACGAAAATAGACTCCATAGGCACGGATCTCAATCTCCTGAAGGATGACCACTGCCGGCTGGTGGAGAGGGTCACTGGCGCAGAAAAAGTACTAGTGGACGTCCCTTCAGAGGTGACAGAACTAAAGAAATCTCTCACTGAGGTGGCGGCGAAAGTTAAAATATCGGAGATACGAGCAGAAGATAGTGAAGGGAGATCTTGTCGCAATAATTTGCGCTTCATAGGGGTGCCTGAGAAGGAGGAAGGAGAAGATATGGTGCAATACTTAGAAGAATTGATTAAGAATGAGGTAGCCCCTGAGGGACTCTAGCAGTTTTATGCAATTGAAAGAGCGCATATGGTACTGGCCAGACCTCCCATGCCAGGAGTGCCCCTGAGACCACTTAGTGCTTGTCTGCTCCATTTTCAAGACAGGGACCATATACTCAAGAAGGCCCGCCAAGTGAAGGAATTACAAATAGGAAATAGGAGAGTGATGGTGTTTCCGGATTTCACTAGAGAGGTACAGAGGCAAAGATCCACATTCCAGGCAGTGAAGAGAAAGCTACGACAAATGCAACTCTCTTTTGCAATGCTGTTTCCTGTTAGATTGCGATTTGCGGGGCCAAAAGGAGTGCAATTTTTTCTAACGCTGCAGGAAGCCTGGAATTGGCTGGACAATACCCTGGACAGAAATCGGGAGGCAGTTTGCCGAGACCTTGATGGCGGACCTAACCGAGGACAATTGAGAGCGCTGACCCCGACAAGGTCATCAAGGTGGTGGTGGAGCTTAGCCAACAGGGGTCCAGCCCTAGATCGATGAGAAGTGACAAAGAGGATGGCCAATCAGAAAGTTCTCCAAAACAGAAGACTAGGAAACGGAAATGCCTGTTGTGACACCTGCACTGCGGATGAGCTATGTTGATCTGGGGAATCAGGCGCTTTGAGACTACAACCTTGGGCGAACTATATCCTTTTGCAGAACATCTTCTGTGCAGACTGTGGAGGAGGAGGGCAGTGGTTAATACCCTCAGAATATTATAAATGAGGAGCTGTGGGGGAACTGACAGATCGTACATGATGGGCAATCCAGGTGGCGGGGTATCCGAGGCTGAGCGACAGCCATTACACCCACATCGTCAATATAGTTAGTAGTGCTTGGATGGGAGGGGGGGGTTACTTCCACCTATCCTGGAGAAGGAGAGTTGGGTAGTTCAGTTATCTGGGGGTTGTGCACTGGGGACAGGGAGTGTCTGGGGTACGTATGTACAATGACCCTTTGATTGGACCCTCCATAGATTATAAATGCATCTCCGGGCAGATATGTCAGGTCGCTAGCGCATCTGCTGACGGGATCGGTACTCCAGGGCGGAGACTACAATAGTGTTGAAGATGTTGGGCTTGACAGATCTCACCCCCCTACATGACTCACCTGCTCATAGGGTGGCACGGGCAAGAAGAGATTGGCAACAGCAATGGGGGTTGATAGACTCTTGGAGGGCTCACCATCCCGGAGAACTGGATTATTTGTTCTTCTCCCCTATGCATGACCTACACGTCAGATTGGATGCTACTCTGAGCACCCCTGATGTCCACGGCCATATACAGAGTAGCGAATATTTTGCACGTACAATCTCGGACCACAATCCTTTGTTGATCTGCCTCAGTTGATCCAGGATTAAAGCCAATATCCCTACATGGAACCTTAAACAGATGCATTGGAGGATCAGGTGTACCAATTTGAGATCCGCACAGCCAAAGAACAGTATTTTGCGGAAAACAAATGAATGGCCTCCAATCTTATGACGGAGTAGGAGGTATTCAAGATGGTGCTTAGGGGGCGCTTTATCTCTGAGGCGGTGGGAGTGAGGAGGACTCTTCTAAGGGAAACACTGGAACAGAACAGAGGTTGAGACAGGTTGAACATGAAAGACCAGGGAATGCAGAAAAACAGAGGGACATATTAGAGGGCAGGGAAGAGGTGGCGGGATACGTAGAAAGACTGCGTTGTTTTGATCACAAGAACTATATAACAAGGGCCCTTGCAGAAAGAGACAAACCTGGGGCGTTGCTGGCCTGGGTAGCTATTCCGGCCAAGAGGGGATCTGCTATTTTGGAACTGAGAGATGACCAGGGAGGGGCATTATACCGTCTAGCAAGATATCAATCAGCATTTCTGTGACTATTATACTGAACTATATAAAAGTAAGGCTCCCCTACGGCCGCAGAACTGGAGTAATATGTAGAAAGTGTTGAGTTGCCAACAATAGGTGAAGAAGAGGCAGACGCCCTGGGATGGGAGATAAAACTACGCAAGGTACGCTGTGCTGTTAAGGCTATGGCTAGAAATAAGGCTCCAGGTACCGATGGGTTCCCTATAGAATTTTATGCTACATATAGACTTGCTGGGCCCCGACTAGTAGCGCTGTATAACCAGGCAAAACGAGAGGGGGCATTACCGGGAATTGCTAGGGAGGCCTTGATTGTCCCATTGCTGAAACCAGGTAAGCAGGCACATGACAAGACTGCATATAGACCACTGTCAATGCTAAATCTGGACTATAAAATCTTGCGCAGGATACCGCCCACATGGCTTTTACCACACATGATGAGTCTCATACATTGGGACCAGGCTGGATTCATACCAGCAAAGAATACAGCAATGAATGTGAGGAGACTATTAAGAGTATTAGGAGCTGACTCCTATTACAAGGAAGAGGCAACTATTCTAACAATAGACATCGTAAAGGCGTTTGATAGTCTCGAATGGCCTTACCTATTGTGAAGTATTTCGGGGTTCCCAAGGCCTACACGCTCCAGAGATTACCCACTTACACAAGAACTGTTGGCACGGAAACTGTAAAATGCAAAGAACAAGTTTGTTAAAACCCCATGGGGTGGTGGTACACTCAAACAGCACCCTTCGGTAATGCAAGAGGTATCACACCGAACACCGGTGTGACCCCGTTTATATACAATTTTGGGGCAATAAAAGTTTAGGCGGCACAAGTTAAGACACAGTTTTAGAGACATATATGGTCATGTTTTGGAATACTGCCAGCTCATTGGAGAGTTTCAAACCCGCTGGTCAGTTAGCGGCACATTCCTGAAGGTTTACGGGTCAGTGAGAACTGCGCATGTGTGGCTTGACCAGTACTAAAAATAGCCTGTTGCTGGGCAGACGAGAGTGGTCAGTGGAACGGACAAAGGACTAAAGGGCACGTCGGCCACGAGGCCGCTCATGGTCTAAGATGGCCGCTACAACATTCAAAATGGCGTTTATCATATATAGCCAGGTTAAGGAGGACAACGTGTAGGTTCAACTAATCGCTAATCGAACGGGCCAATTACGACAGACGACCCTTTTAGCGTTTAGCTGAATCTACCTCATAATGAACATAGTCTGGATGTTCGTCCTCAATGTCTATTAACATAATTTGTGTCACCTCTTTGTGTAGCATTATTTTGTCATGGGCAAGAGCTCGCCTCGATGGTAAGCAAACTGATAAACACATCGAACATAAGGCAGGGCCACATTGGATACATAAGCATATGAAGAACATTGCTCCCACAAGTATACAGAGAATTGTCAACAGTTTCCAGCCCCAAGTTGCAATCATGGACCAGAACCATCCTGACAGTGTCCAAGTTCCATTGTCCGGGTGTATTTCGGCAGCTATTTTATGCAGCTTGGAAATGGCATCATACACAGATGGAGAATTGTCAGGAACGTAAACACAACAACTGCTTCCAATAATTCTACATGCCCCCCCACGATCAGCCAAAACAACATCCAAAACCATCCTGTTTTGGAGGGTGACAATCCTGGAAATCTGTAGTTCCTCAGTAATATTCCCCAGGGCAACGGCAGTGTCATTCGCAACAGCCTCAACAATGCGTGTTAGTCGTCTGATTTTCCGACTGTTCAATGCAGCCCCCACGAAGGAGAATAGTCCCAGATTAAAATCCACATACTGTTGTAATGCAGTGTCCGTTTGATCAATGTCCTCTAGGGCAACAGTTTGTTTAACTCTGTTCAAAACAAAATCGTGGTACAGAGTATAGTCGTTGTGGTACATTGGAGGGGCAATAAACACAGGAGGTAGCACAAACGATACGTAGCACGTGCCCAACCACCCTACTGGAAGCTGATGGTACCCCTTCGTTCCACAGATGAAGTAGGTGTTTCGAGATGCAACAAATGAAATGCCATTCGGGCTATCAAACGTAAGAGTAATATTACATTCGCTTTTCCCCACTGCAATCGTACCTTTGTTTCTGATGCATAAATCGGCTTTTGTGGCAATGACATTTATGACATGAGCACTAGATACGTTCACATTTCGCTGATTGCTATATATTCGTGGAGCAGATACATTATCAGGCCTGTACTCTTCCCATTCAAAACGTGTACCCTCAGCCCGGGGAAACCCATCCTTATCATGGGAACATACTTTATTCAGACGGAAAAGCACCCCCCCTTTTGTTGGCCATCTCAAAGTAAAGAGGAGGGTGTACCAGGCATTGCATGACCCATTGTGCGAAAACGGGAGCGGAATAAGTGGGGTGCCCCCTCTCTTCTGGTGCCCAGGCAACATTCCACACACCCAGCAGTTAGAGGTATTGGTCATATTATGCGTGTGATGAAGAATCTGAATGAAGCTGTTATTTAAATACGTTTGACGATGGCGCTCTTCATGGAATGGCAATGTAAAATGAAAGTGTTCAGACGGTGCCGGGGTAGTCGGCAGCAAATGTTCACGTACAGGCACCACGAGTTCGACTACCCAGGCCATAACAGCAATCACCACAATGGTCAAGACAAAGAGAAAGGCACCCAATATTTTCTTATCACGAGATGCCGTTGGTGCCATTGTTCAAGAAAGTTTATACAAAGTCTCAAGTTGCACAAATTGTTCACAGGGCTTTCACAAATTGTCTCAGATACACATGCGTGTATACCTAAAAAAAAAGAAAAATGCGGTGCTGAACTCCGAGGTAGCCGTTGTTTTCTTCTCCGGGCCAAGACGGGTGTCTCTACTCTGGCAGAACTGATCCCCCCCCCTTGGAATTCCCGGTTTCCGTTTCACAAACCTGGAGCGGTAACCAACCAGTCTAAAAAAAGGGAACAAAAATCTTCTTATCGCGGCCGTAGATTGTAGCGCTCTCTTCCGGTAGCAGATTGGTCCGGGAAGGCTCCCTCCACTTCGGCCGACGTCACAGCTGGGCTCTTTTCCTTCTCCAAGATCTCCTTGTAATCAGTCAGCACAGCGGGAGTCACCAGATCCGGAGAGACTCGGCGACAATGTGTCGAATGCACCCACCGCTTCCTGTTGGTCACTCGTACTGCGGTGCGGGTTACCAGGAGGACCTGCTCGGGGCCCTTCCACCTGGGCTCCAAACTGCTTGCTCTTTCAAACGAACGGACCATCACATGGTCCCCAGGGCGAAGATCATGGCCTTCTCCAGTGGAGTTATCAGGGAGCGCTTCTCGAACCTGTTGATGAATAGAGAGTAAGTCATTTGTTAATCGTGCCAAATAATCATTCATCATAACACAAGGCACATCATGTATTAATCGCGGCTTGGGCACCCCCCAGATATTCATAGGGCGGCCAAACACCACCTCATAGGGCGTAAGGCCAGTTCGTGAGTGGGGTACTGATCTAAGAGAGAGCAGTGCTAACGGCAACGCATCTGGCCACTTCAACGATGTAGACGCCACGATCTTAGCCAGCTTAAGTTTCAACGTTGCATTGTACCGCTCGACCAAACCTGCTGACTGAGGGTGGAATACAGCGTGGAACTTTTGCTGAATCCCCAACCCCTTCAGTACATATTCCACAATCTTTCCAACAAAATGGGGCCCATTATCGCTCCACAAAAATTTGCAAACTCCAAAGCGAGGAAAAAATTCCTTAAGCAACACCTTAGCTGTTGTCAAAGCCGTATTGTCTTTCGTGGGGTAGGCCTCAACCCATTTACTAAAAGCACACACCACCACTAGGACGTACTTCAGGTTGTTGCAGCGCTCAAGTTGGATGTAATCCATTTGGAGCACTTCAAACGGTGCAGAAGGTGGAACGAACCCTCCTTTCGGAGTATGGGTCCCCTTTCCAGGATTGTGTTGCAAGCATACCAGGCAGGTCTGCACTACTCTCTTTGCAGTATTTGCAATCTCAGGATGTTCCCAAACTCTTTGTAAAAGCCGAGTAATTGCAAGAGCTCCAACATGGGCCAGTCCATGTGTCATCTGGACCATCGCCTGCAAGTAAGCCGCAGGCAATTTCCACTTCTCCATGTCTTTGCTTCTCCAACAACCCTCGTCATCTAGTACCCCATCTACTGCCCAAGCCGCAAGTTCAGATTCTGTGGCTGATTTTTGAATGTCCCGTATCTCTGCTCTAGCATCACTCCATCTCTCAGCCTGTGATTGTACCACATACATAGGGGAGCTAGTTCGGGACATAGCCGTCTGCCTTGCTATGCTGTCTGCAAAGGCATTTCCTTGACCCACTTTATCTGTGATCTTTTTATGGGCACTACACTTCACTATCGCTACTTTCTTGGGGCAAAGCAACGCGTTTAGGAGATCACGCACTAACTCTCCGTGCATAATGTGCTCCCCGTGCGACGTCAGAAACCCACGTTCCCTCCAGAGGAGCCCGAAGTCATGGGCCACTCCAAAGGCGTACCGGCTGTCCGTGTATATGTTCACACATAGGCCAGCACTCAATTCGCAGGCTCTTGTTAACGCTATCAGCTCCGCTGCCTGAGCCGATTTTTGTGGTATTCTAGCTGTTTCTACCACCGTCTTAAGAGTCGTGATCGCATATGCTGCGGAAGTCGTACCATCTGGCAGCCTTAAACACGATCCATCAACCCACAATTCCCCATCCACGTCAGGAAGTGGCACATCCTGCAAGTCAACACGACCCTTTGTCTGTTCCTCAGTCAGGAAAACACAATCATGATGTTTTTCTTCCTGACCCTCCTCGGCCGGATAGGGCAATAAAGTCGCGGGGTTCAAAGTAGCGCATCTTTTCAATGTTATGTGTGGTGCTAAAAGTGTCAGCTCATATCCTGTAAGTCGTGCACTCGTGAGGTATTGGGTCTTTGTTTGGTTTAACAGAGCATCTACTGCGTGAGGAACTAACACCAACAGTTTGTGTGATAACACTATGCTCTCACTCTGTCGTATGGCTACTGCTGTTGCCGCTACCGCTCGAAAACACCCAGGCAACCCTCGTGCTACAGGATCCAAAATGGCAGAGAAGTATGCACATGGTCTCTGCTTATCCCCGTGTAACTGCACTAACACTGACAACGCACACCCATCATTTTCATGTACGTATAATGTGAAAAGTTTCGTGTAGTCTGGTGTTCCCAACACGGGTGCGGAACAAAGGGCCTGTCTCAACTGCTCAAAGGCTTTCTGACATTCGTCTGTCCACTCAAGAGGCATCGGTGTAGATTTGGACAATAATACTAGCAAAGGTTTTATGATATGTGAAAAACCCATGATCCATTGTCTACAAAAAGATGTCAACCCTATGAAGGCACGCACATCTCTCTGCGTGCGAGGGACTGGTGTATCTAAAATTGCCTGAATTCGATCAGATGTTAATGCCCGCCCCTCCTTAGACAACAGATGACCGAGGTAGGTCACCTGGGGTCTACAGTATTGAAGCTTTTTCTTGGAAACCTTGTGATTGTGTTGTGCCAAAAAGGAAAGCAATGCAAGCGTACTCTGTTCACATTGTGCATAGGAGTCGGCGGCAAGCAGAAGGTCATCCACGTACTGGATGAGCGTTACGCCAGACTGCAATTTAAAGGAATCTAGTTGACGTTTCAAAGCCTGGCTATAGATGCTAGGGCTTTCGGTATATCCTTGGGGAACACGACAAAATCTATACGATTTATTATTGAGCGTAAAACCAAACAGATATCTGCTATCTGGATGAACAGGGATAGAAAAGAACGCATTCTTTAGGTCAATAACGCTAAAAGTGGTGGCTGTCGGTGGAACCAAGGTAAGCAAAGTCGTGATATCAGACACCACTGGGTATTGGGGAATGACAATTTTATTTATTTCACGCAAATCAATAATAAATCGATAGATCTTGCCATCTGAGTCTCTCTTAAGAATCGGTAGAATAGGGCTGTTACAGACATTATAAGGGACCTCCTCCACCACCCCCGCAGAAATCAAATCCTGAACAATATGTGTCAGTGCAATTTCACCTTCCTTCGAGATCTTATACTGTGGCACTCGTGGTAGAGGGGCCCCTTCCTTAACAGTAATGTGTATTGGTGGAATGCGCATCTCTCCCACATCCGTATCTGATGTCGCCCACAACGTGTGCGGCAGAGAGGCCAAAGCGGGAATATCTAAAATGACACAAAATCTGTCAGGGTCAGGGCAATCATCAGGGTCAGGGTAGTTGTCATTCAGAATAACCCGCACTCCCTCTGGAGCGCAGCGTATTGTTGCTCGAAAATATTTAAGCAAGTCAATGCCCAGGATGTTATCTGGGGTATGGGGCGATAACAAAAAGTATTTGTCAATGCATAGTGCAAGGGGCTTGGACAATGGGCTGGGGGAGGGTGTGCCATCAAACCCTACACACGTAATCATTTCGCCAGACAGGGGAGCCCTCGGAACCAAATTTTTCGACAGAGCGCTACGAGTAGCTCCAGTGTCGACAAGAAATTGATCAGTAGAACCCAAAATACCCGCTGTTACATATGGACCTTGCTGATCTACTGGCACTTCAACTGATTCCTTACCCCATCCTACGCAGTCCTATGCATGCACATAATCCTGATGTTCCACATTCTCTCCTTCCAAAATCTGATATTGATTCCGTCTATCAAACGTATTTCGTTCGTCCTGGCCACGGCCCCTCTCCTCAACCTGTCTACGATCACCTCCGCCACCTCTCGTTCCAGTATAACCTCCTCTTGACCTTCCACTACCTCGACCACGCTGACTACGCTGTTCACGAAGTACCGGACAATCTTCGGCCCAATGCCCAAACTCCTTACAATAAGCACACTGATCCTCCGCAATGTCCGTACGACCATACGATGCATTTCCCCCACCGCGTCTACCTCTATCATTCCCTCTACCCTGTGTTCCCCGAACCTGTGCCAACATCACCTTCGTTTTCAATTCCTTCGTCTTTTTCTCTACACTTTCTTTAGCTTCCACCTCCTGCCACTCATAATACTGAGCCATAGTTAACAAGGACGCAGGGGTCGCCGTGGCCCAGGAACTTTCACTCGATTTCAATCGCTTAGCAATCTCTGGTAGGAGATTAGCTACATACTTATCTACAAACAGATGCCGACCCGTATCGTCTGTTAAAGATTGACCACTGTAATCATGAAAGGCCTCCTCGAAGCGTGTAAAGAAATCAGAGACCGTTTCATCGGGTTTCTGCTTGCACGACGTTAACATGGTCCAATCAATCTTTTTGGCGGGAACAAGCGTTTTCAATTTATGCAAAATAGCTGCTGGAAGATCTAAGATTAGCGGACAAGGCTTACATGCTGGTTCCCTATCTAAATCTGCAGCATTTATTTCTTTCCAGGTCCCCCCCAAGATCGTTTCATCGTTAGTCTTACGAATTTGCCTCCACATATCAGGTGGTAAAATTAGCCCAAAAAACAAATCTATATCTACAAGAGTCATCACACAAGACGATATAGCCCCCTCCACCCCTTCATAAAATGCCGCCGGATTCTTCCGAAGATCAGGTAAAGAATTTTTCAAGGCCATCACATCTGCTCTATTCCATGGCGTATATACCCAATTATACACAAAATACCCTTTCGCATCCTTCGACAACTTATCATCGTCCGTACCTTCCCCTTTTGGTGGAACATACAAAGGCGCAGCTTCACGCATAGGCATAACATGCAACGCAGAACTCTTATCTGAACCACGGAGAGAACACTCCTTAGCCCGCCCATTATTCTCCGATTCGGACTCCTTTTGCCTCCGCTTCCGTTCCTCCCGCAATTGGGTTGTCTCATCCCGTAGCTTGATCAATTGCTTGAACAGGTCGTCAACATCTGAAAGATCAAAATCACCTTTAGCTAAATTTTCACGGTACACCGACAACACTTTTGGCTCTAACGTATCAGAAAGATCTCGATATGCGCTTACAACCTCATCAGCCAAGGAAGACAAAAAATACATCACTTCAAGATCCGTCCACCCTGCTTTCTCTGATATCAATTGATCCTGAGTAACACTATGCTTATTCACTTTGCGAGCCCAACTACGTAAATGAGCGGACCTCTCCGCAGTAAACCTGAGAGCCGATACACCCTTCTTGCCCGACTTATCCCGTCCGTCATCATCAGAATCCACAGCTGGAGCCGTCGGCGTAACGTACGGAGGTGGTGACCGATCTAACAAAGAAAAATCATCAACTTCGTTATTAAGGACAGGATAAAGTGGTCGGCGAATAGGAAACTGACCAGTAGTTTGCAAATTACGTTCCCGTTCCTCCCTTTCTTTCTTCTCCTGAGTCTCCTTTTCCTCAAGCTGTAAAGCCTTATCCCGAGCAGCCTTGCGCTGCTCTTTGTCCGCCAAGGCAACCTCACGCTTCATTCGCTCACGTGCCGCTTTCTCCCACATTCGCACACAATCAAACATGTTTTGTCTAGACCTGCGTTGAAACATACATTGCTCTACAAATTGGATTTTACTCAAATCGTATGACCCGTGTAGGGGCCATTGCAATTCAGGATCGGCCTTAGTGTACTTATGCCATAATTTACTGTACATAATGGGTGGAAGGCCAAATTTGATATACATATCCCTATTTGGTGTTCCCTCTGGGGGAGCCGGCTGTGATTCCGCTAACCTAATTGAGGTACCGTCTCCTAAACAACACATTCCCCGTAGTGTACTGAAAACAGGCATGTTCAAAGAGTATCACGAAAGCGTGACACCGGACAAAATGGCACTTACAGTTCTCCACACGATCGTGCCGCTCAAAGGAAAAAAACAAAGTTAGAGAAACATCTCTACATGCCTGCCTATGTGAAGTGCACTACACATATAAGTTCAAAGATCACAAATTCACAATGTTAGCTAACTCAAATCAAAGTTCATAGAATTCGGCAAGCGTCCTCGCCGATCACAAAGCGCAAATTTTCAGTAAGCGTCCGAAGACTACCTTACCGAACACAAGTCATAGAACTTCGGTAAGCGTCCAAAGACTACCTTACCGACCACAAAGCTTACCAAATTCCCAAAGGTCCAGGTTCCAACTGCCAAGGTCTTGTAAACCAAATCAGCCAAACGGCACTCTCTCGGCGATGCAGACACTTCGGAAACTCAGTCGGAGACCGGCGCCACCTGGAAGGTCAGATCGGAAGGAAAGGAAAAACACCGTGGCAGCCAAGACTCGGGTCACTCGTGGCAGCGCGCGTCCATGGCGAGTTTCCAAGCCTTCGTCACGACCTCTCCTTCGGGCATCCGAGTCGCCGATGAGTCCCTTCGTGGTCGCCAATTGAAGTATTTCGGGGTTCCCAAGGCCTACACGCTCCAGAGATTACCCACTTACACAAGAACTGTTGGCACGGAAACTGTAAAATGCAAAGAACAAGTTTATTAAAACCCCATGGGGTGGTGGTACACTCAAACAGCACCCTTCGGTAATGCAAGAGGTATCACACCGAACACCGGTGTGACCCCGTTTATATACAATTTTGGGGCAATAAAAGTTTAGGCGGCACAAGTTAAGACACAGTTTTAGAGACATATATGGTCATGTTTTGGAATACTGCCAGCTCATTGGAGAGTTTCAAACCCGCTGGTCAGTTAGCGGCACATTCCTGAAGGTTTACGGGTCAGTGAGAACTGCGCATGTGTGGCTTGACCAGTACTAAAAATAGCCTGTTGCTGGGCAGACGAGAGTGGTCAGTGGAACGGACAAAGGACTAAAGGGCACGTCGGCCACGAGGCCGCTCATGGTCTAAGATGGCCGCTACAACATTCAAAATGGCGTTTATCATATATAGCCAGGTTAAGGAGGACAACGTGTAGGTTCAACTAATCGCTAATCGAACGGGCCAATTACGACAATTGAATATGATGCGCTGTTTCGGCTTAAGGCAGGAATTTGGGGCATTGACAGCCCTACTCTATAGAAACACAACAGCCCAGGTTAGGACAGGAAAGGTTATCATACAGGGATACGCGGTGGAGAGAGGGACACGGCAGGAATGTCCGTTATCGCCCCTGTTGTTTGCGATAGCCATAGAGCCGCTGGCTGCTAAGGCCAGGTCTGGGAATTGGTACTGTGATCTGGAAGTAGAGGGACATGCCCATCATATAGCTTTTTACGCCGATGATATGATTCTGATTTTGAGAAATATGGAAACATAATTGGAGGGTGCTAAGAGGTTGTTGTTAGACCTGGAGAGAGTAACGGACCTCAAGGTGAATTGGAGGAAGTCAAGTTTGTTCCAGACTATGCTGGGGTGGGAGAAACCTCAGTCGACGGAGGGGATTGAATGAGAAGGGAGGTACATACCATATCTAGGGGTACAGATATACCATGATAAAATGGATCTCCTAGAGGGCAATGTGGGGAAGATCATACAGGGAACAAAAGCCAATTTTGAATTTTGGGGAATCCTCCGCCTTTCAGTGGCAGGCAGGTAATGATGGTGACTCTCCCAAGACTCCTCTACATTTCCAGAGTTCTGCCAATATGGATTCCTGCGGATCGGTTCAGGCACTTCCGGACTATGAAGATGGAATTCCTGTGGGGGCAGGAAGGAGGAGAGTGGCTTTGGTGACCCTAATGAGGCCCAAGACGGAGGGGGGACTGGCAGTGCTGGATTTTGAATACGATTATATTGCAGCGTAACTGCAATGGCTGACGAAGTGGGTGTCCTGCCAATTTAGGGGAACCGTACATCAGGGGGATGGATGTCCTGATCCAGACCTCATTCCAAGAATTGTGTTGAAATTGCCTGTATCAGAGAGGGAAGTGACTGCCGAAGCGCATGTGATCCACCAATGCTGGGTCAGAAGGTCGCAGAGAGCTAAAGTGCGATGCCCTTATGCACCGGAGATACTATTAAAATATTGGATGGCATTGCCACATAGAGCGGACTGGAGGAAACTGGAAACGTGAGACGAAGCTGGTGTACTCACCATAGGACAGTTATATCAGGATGGCATGCTACTGCCCTTTGAAGACTTTAGAGAGCAGAATGGAATTCCAAGGGGTGACTGAATGTGGCCTTAACTGCAGCAATACATAAGCACTAGGCGGTTGGCCTGACCAAACCTGATTAGATGAAGGTTGCCAGTATGCAGTAATGGCAGCTTAGACGATTAAGGCGGTTACCAGTTTGTATAGGAGGAGTGAACACTGCAACACGCCTCCCACTCAGTGCGCTACAACAGAAATAGGAAGAGGACCTAGGGGAACCCTTGGAGGAAAAATGCATCGGGCCCAGCTCAAATGCTGTTGATGTTGATTATGACACATTATTTTGTAAACACTATGTACTCAAAGAAAAAATACTAATTGCCATGTCATTAAGTATATTGTTTGCATATTTTGTGTGAATAACAAATTTCAGTTGAATTGCACTTTTGTGTGTTGAATTTTTTTTTTCGCGTGAACATTCATACCATGATTTAATGATTCATGTGATGAAATGGTGCGAACTATCTTAAACACACAGACATTTTCACAGTAGTGCACACTGGCCATCGAGGGAGTGTTCCATGCCTATTAAACACACTCGAAGAAAGCTATTCCATGGAGCTGAGGTCTGCTGTTCCTATGAAGTAAACTTTTGGGTTTAGGCTTTCAGGTAGGTGGTCTGCAAATTACGCCTAGGGATCTTCTGTCATATAAGATAACTTCTTACAGCCAAGGGGAGGGTGATTAACCATAGTCATTTTGCCTTTTTCACAGTCTTTATAACATGACAACTCATTTTGTATTGTAACCATGCTGATGATGTTCACTTTATGCATTTTGATGCTGGTCGTGGTTCACATACTGCTTCAATAATAATAATAATAGTAAAAACATTTGTTAAGCGCCTGAATACACTTGGACAGTGCGTCTCCGCGCTAGGATGCGTTCCAACACAGAAAATCAAGAGCAGACCACGAAGAGGAGAGGGAATCAGAGAGAAAAGAAGCACCCCCATGTTAAACTAATCTTCCAGAAATAGATAAGTCTTCAGTTTCTGCCGGAACCTGGTTTCCGACGGCTCCTTTCGCAATTCAACGGGCAGGTCCTTCCACTGTTTGCTGGCCAGGAATCTAAAAGATCGCCCTCCCATCCGTGCTTTATATATGCGAGGTATCACAAACTGCATACTACCCATAGATCTTAGGAGTCGCCTTGGAGGATAGATGGTTAACAACTTGAGAAGATAGACCGGACCCCTGCCATGTGCAATACGGTGACTAAAGCACATGGTCTTAAACCTGATGCGTTCCCTCATAGGGAGCCAGTGCAAGCGCCGAAGCGCCCGTTTACCTGACGACCTCCTCGGCAGCTTCAACACAAGCCTGGCCGCAGCATTTCGGACACATTGTAACTGGGTCAGTCCCCTTTTACTGAGGCCACCGAGCAGGACGTTCCCATAGTCAAGATGGGACGTAACCAATGCATGGACCAAAGTTTTCCTGCCTTTCATAGGTAGGAGATCCAAGATCTTCCGCAGGACCTTCAAAATGCCATAGCATCTCCCCGCTATCTTACCTATGTGTTAGGAGTATGTGAGCTTGGAATCCAAGAGAACACCCAGGTTCTTCACGGTGTCAGAGGGGATAGGTGTAGGACCCAGGTCAGAGGGCCACCAGGCTGATGACCAAATTGAAGGTAAAGGGCCCATCACAAGCAGTTCCGTCTTATTGCTGTTAAGGCGGAGACAGTTACACTTCATCCAATTTGCCAGTGCTGTGAGGCACTCCGTAAAATTACAAGCCGTCTCAACTGGGTTGTGAGATAGAGTGACCACCAGTTGCGTATCATCCGCATATGATACGATATCCACCCCATATGATTCCACCATCCTGGCCAGGGGTTCTATGTAGAGATTAAACAATACAGGACTTAAAATGGAACCCTGCGGAACCCCTTGATTTAGAATTTGGGGCGTGGATTTAAAGGGGAGGGGCAGTGTATTTGAAATTGTCGGCCCGCCAGGAAGGAGGCCATTCATTCATGTGCCGGGCCAGCCACTCCCATTTCACTCAGACGGGCTAGCAATCTAGGGTGCGACACGGTATCAAATGCCGCACTTAAGTCCAGCAATATCAAGGGGGCCGTCTGTCCTTCGTCCACTTTCTGACGAAGCAGTTCTGTGGAAAAGAGGAGGGCAGTTTCAGTCGAGTACCTCGCCCTAATGCCAGATTGAGAAGTGTGAAGAAGCTGGTTATCTTCCACATGTTTAATCAACTGATTGGTCACCAGTTTTTCCACCACTTTGGCACAGAATGGCAAAAGAGAAATGGGCCTAAGATTGTCCAAATTAGAAATGCTCCAGGTGGCCTTCTTTTTGATAGGAACAACCTGTGCAAGTTTCCATCCCACCGGCACTAGACTTTCTTGGAAAGAAAAGAAAAGCCAGATTGGCTATGTAACTTGATAGGAGAGGTACATGATTCCTAAGGATCCTAGGAGGCGCCACATCCTTAGGGGAACCTGACTGAATGCTCATGTTTACCTTTGTTAGTTACTCCAGCGGGGGGACAGTGAATTTGTTGAGACATGCGTTAATATACGGTCCACTGCCAATATCCCTAATCAATATTTCTTCAGGTGTTCCTTGCTGAAAAGACACGTAAATCCTCTCCACCTTGTGTACAAAATGATCAGTGATAGATTCGCATATTTCAGTGGAGAGATGGTCTTTGATCTCTGTCGTAGTAGGAGCCGTGAGCTCCTTATAGATAGAGAAGAGCTCCTTTGAGGAGTTTTCAGCGGATTCTATCCTCTATTGATACGCCTATGGTACTCCTTCAAACTGCTTATGTATAGCTCTTTCCGGCCAACATCATAGTCTTTGCGCCACAGACGTTCAAGTTTTTTACATCTGGCTTTTGCAGCACACAGTTCTTCATTGTACCAGGGGGCGGACTTGGTCCTGAGAGCTGGGGCTTTATGGGTCCATGGGGTAACCTCATCTAATGCTTTTGATACCCAGTCCTCATACTCCGTCCATGTTTCCTTAAAAGTTTTACTAAGGGGAGGTTTCCCTAGCATAAGCCTGGATTCAAATGTCTCCTGACTAAAATTATTCCATTTCCTACGCTTGCATACAATAGGCCGTTCAGGTATATCCCCTTTAGGTCTGCCTATTATATGAAATGGGATAAGATAATGGTCAGACCAAGGAACTCTGGTAGAGGGGAGCACCCTGATACCATCCCAATTAGAGAATATGGGATCCAACAAATGACCCCCCTGATGCGTAGGCTTCTCATCCAAGAGAGTAAGGATCAGGGATTTCAAAGAGGATATGATCAATTGTGCCTCTACGCATTTCGCATCCTCAAAATGAAGATTAAGATGACATAGTAAAATTAATTTATTATGGCGTACGGCCAGCTGAGATACCGATTCCAATAGGCTATCAGCGAACAATGAAGGGCCCCCGGGGGGGCGATAGATGACATATCCCTTGATCGTACATTCAGGGGAAATTTTAATGGAAAAAAGGCCTGCTTCACAATTACTAGTTTTTAATGGCTCCAATGAGCACTCAAACTTAGTTTTAAATATCAATGCAATACCTCCCCCTCTTTGGACTCCTCTATCGATTCTCAGTAAGCTGTATTCTGGTGGAAAGGCCTCCAAGATCTCAGGTGACGATGATTCATCTAACCATGTTTCAGTTAAAAACATGAAATCTACCTGATAATCTGTAAGGACATCATGAATGTCAAGGCAGTGTTTTTTAAAAGATCGACAGTTAAGTAGAAACCCCTTTAATTGGTCTTTATTTTTAATAATTGTCGGGGCCGAAGCAAACTTAAGACGACAAACCATACACTTCAGCACTCCACTTCCGGGTACAATACTGTGATTACAAGCGGCCTTGATAGGAGTGCGAAGACTAAGCAGTTGCTCACCCGTGCATCTTATGGTTTTAGCCGTTACCCTCGAGGTAGTGATAGGACTCCTAGCCCCTAGCCCCGGCCCTGGCGTCATAATGAAGGGGACTGGAGAGAACAAACTAGAGCGCTAACCCGAGCGCAGCGTCGTCAGGAAGTGTAGAATTCCTCTCCCTCCGCACCAACGCCCACAATGGACGCGGCGGACCGGGGCGGGAGCAAGATTAAAGGAGCAGGTAAGTGTACGCAGTTTCCCAATAACAAGCAATTAAAAGGAGTTCTCAATACATTTTAACAGCAAAATGTTAAAAAATAATATAACAGTTTATTAAAAAATGCGGGTCCGTTCACCGCATAAGCCAACCCATCACCCCCCACGCCGTGGTAGATTATTATAATACGCGTTAGACTCTCTGTCCCTGCCACAGACAGATTGCACATCCAGCGCAAGAGCCTTCGCGTTCCTCCCTATATCAATTCAGCCCCACAGAAAATGAATCACTATTGTCAAAATAAGCATTTTGTACTTATTTAGTGCCTCTGATTATTCTTATTGTGGACAAGTACGAGAGAGCGAAAGATTGTCCTGTTCCCACAACTGCCTCTGTGGTAGTCCAAGGGGTGTGGGATTGGTCCTGGGGGGTGGTGGCAGAGGGTGTTGTGGCCCGCTTGGGTCTCCAAGCTGCATGATTAGTCGCTCCATGGCATCTGTTGGTCTTCAGATGTGGCTCTGGGCTAGGCTCCCTTTCTATTGCAGGTTTTCGTCCTACTTTCGACCAGAAAAAAGCAGGTCTTAAGTTCCTGCTGCTAACGTGCCTTATTGCCTGTTTTTGGCCCACATCGCCACTCTGGCTTGTCGTTGAGAATATTGCCAAGTATTGATATTGTGTGTTTTTGGACAGGAACGCCTACTCTGCATATGATAAGCGTTAGTTGTCACTGTCAGCCTTGACAATGTTTTCAGTTGCAGCTATCGCAGGTAAACTGGTGATGTTATTATTATTATTATTATTAAATGAATTTTATTAAGCGCAGACAACCCGGAGGCCTCGTAGCGCTGAGTGTAACTGGGGGCAAGTGAAGGTGGTGGGATTTATATGAAAAGAAGGGTTTTTAATTCTTTCCGGAATTTTAGGAGGTTAGGCACATCTCGCAGGGAGACAGGCAGAGAGTTCCATGCCTTAGCCGCATTCCAAGAAAAGGAACGTCCTCCCCATCTGGCGCGTTTGACTTTGTTCTCAGTGGCCAGAAAAGCTGTACTGGAGCGCAGTGACCTATTGGGAAGATATGGAGTAGCCAGCGAGCAGATCATTGCTGGTGCTTTTTTCCACATGGCCCTGTGCATAAAGCACATTGATTTAAACAGAGTTCTGGCCTTAATGGGTAGCCAATGGAGATTTTTTAAAGCAGTAGTCCCTGAGTCCCGTCTGTTAAGGCCCAGCAGGAGACGGGCTGCTGCGTTTTGCGTGACCTGGAGCTTCTTTGTTGTAGTGGCCGGAGCCCCCAGGTACAACGCATTCCCGTAGTCTAAACGGGATAGAATAATTGCTTGCACCATGATCCTGCGGGCTTGTGGGGGGAGAAGTGGTAGTACTTTTCTGAGCATGCGCTTCAAGCCAAAACAGGTGGCAGATACAATCGTTGCTTGGTGGTTAAAGTTGAGATTGGCATCAAGCCAAATGCCCAGGCTCTTTATTTGGGTCTTGGGCTGCGGCTGGGTACCCATGCATGGGGGCCAGTTAGATAGTGGGCGGGGGATGTTTGAATTTCCAAGAATCATAAGCTCCGTTTTGTCCCCATTAAGCTTTAGGTGGGAGCTGGCCATCCATTTGTTGACTGCCACTAAACAATTCTCAAAATTAGACGAGAAGGCAATAGTTTGGTTCACGGAGACAATCAATTGCGTGTCGTCAGCGTAAGTGACTAATTCCAGGCCAAATGAGTGAACGATGTCTGCCAGGGGGAGCATATATATGTTAAAAAGGGTGGGGCTCAGGGACGAGCCCTGAGGCACACCCTGATCAAGAGGCCAAGTACTGGATTGCGTGGTGCCCTCAACTACTCGAAAAGAGCGATTTTCTAGGAAGGATTGTAGCCAGCGAATGGCTGTTCCTGACACTCCTATTTGTTTAAGACGATGGATGAGGATGATGGTGTTTACAGTGTCGAAAGCGGCACTAAGATCAAGCAAAATAATTGCTGTAGTGCCGCCTAAGTCCATCTGTTTCCTGGCTAACTCAGTCACTGTTAGAAGAGCCGCTTCCGTTCCCAACTTGGGGCGGAATCCTGCCTGGGAATCGTGAAGTATACTATTTGATTCTAGGTACTGAGTGAGAGACATATTGATATGTCTCTCAAGCAGTTTGCTGATCCAGGGGAGCAGGGATATTGGACGGTAGTTGGCCATGTTATCTGGGTCCAAGGAGGGTTTTTTCAGAAGAGCCCGTACTTGGGCTTTCTTCCAGGCCGTAGGGACTATGCCAGTAGTGATGGAATTATTAAGGATGTTAAGGATGACTGGCCGTATTGTGTCTGTGATCTTTATTAGATGGCATGGGGGTGCGGGATCACTTGGGGATCCAGATTTGACCTTTTTCATGATTTGTTCCAGAGCGTCCGCTCCTACTGGGGGAACACTGCTAGTCTATAGGGTGTAGTGCCAGGTGGCTTAGTTACTTCAAGGTCAGCCAAATCTGGAACGACAAATGCCGATGAAATTGATTGTATTTTTTGATAAAAATATTCCGCTTGTTTGTTGCATCTGAATTGTGCTTTACTAGGGTCCAGGGGGATGGGTGGGGTGTCAATTAGGGATTTTGCGATTTGGAATATTTCTCTGGGACAGTTATGAGCATTGTTAATTTTGTCTTCAAAGAAGCGGGCCTTGGTTGCGTTAATTTCAGCTTTATATTCTCTTATGGCATCATGATGGTTTGTTTTAGCTGAACTGCTACGAGAGGCCCTCCAGGTCCTTTCTAACTTCCTGCAGTGTTTTTTCATTTCTTTGAGTTTGGGAGTGTACCAAGGTGATACCTTAGATTTAGTTTTTTCCCTAAGGGTTGTCTGTGGTAACACAGAATCTAGGGCCTTGGAGATCCATTGGGAGTAGTTGTCATACAATACTGTTGGGTCATCCGTAGCTTGTGGGATGTTGGTAAGTAAAGCATCTGTCCACCTGTCAACAGAGAGCTTAGTCCATTCTCTCCCCTGAAGCGATGTACGTGGGGGTGATGGGACAGAGGCGGTGTGTTGCCACCGTAGGGGGACCAAATAGTGGTCAGACCAAGTGAGGGCCATAGGGGTCCCTACTACTAGTTTATGGTCGTTGCTAAACACTCCGTCCAGAAGATGGCCTTTCTCATGTGTGGGTTCGAAGCCCTTCTGAGTGAGTTGGATGGCTTCTAGATTCTCTAACAAGGCTTTAGTTGAGGTCTGCTGTTGGCACAGGCTTGTGAATAGGGCGATAAGTTTATCGCCACTTTGGTGGCGGACAAGTGCCGCTAAATCGGCGATGAGTCCTTGAGAATATGCCCTGAGTGTTTAGCCGATCAGTTCACGGAGAAGAGGCTAAAGCAGAGGAAGTATGCATGGCTTAATTCAACATCAGTGCAAACTCCATGCAGCAGATTTAAGCTCTCACTGAAGATGTATGAACTCTCAAACCAAAATGCAAAACAACGGCCGCCAACTGTTTACAACTGACAGAAACAGCTCTTGGACACTAGTTAAACTAGAAAACAACAGACAGATGTGTAAAGATGAACACAAGCTTACAAATTCGATGTCTGGGATTGTTAGAATGCATATAAAAATAAAGATCTAAAGAAGTTCTGATTCATGGAACGAATCGTGTTGCTTGTGGTTTCGGTTTGTTATAATGAATCACTTTTAAGACAAGGTAGGGATGGACTCAATTATCTGATTTGATGAACCAGGACTTTGTCCTAGTGATTAAATTTGACACACTAATATGAATGTATAGCTTTTTAGGCTGTTATGGGGTGCCTCTCACAATTATTATTATTATTATTATAGTTAAGTTTGTAAAGCGCTCAGCTACCCGTAGGTTTCCTGGCGCTAAAACCAAAAAGATGAGAGGGGAGAGGCAGAAGAAAACTGTTAGATGTTAAATAACCAAGTTTTTACCTGTCTGCGAAACCTAAGGTAGTTGGGTTCAGTTCGTATCTGGAGGGGAAGAGAATCACAATACAGTATTTCCATGTTTGGGCGATATGAGGGTAGGGTAATGTGACGGATAGCCCAGGAAGGGGACACTAATGCAAATTACCAAGTATTATTAGCTTATGCAGCTCATAGTACCAGTACTGGCATCCATGTATTAAGAGAAGTCTTATGGAGTTCAAGTGTAAGGTGTGGGGCGTCAGTGGCGTAACAAAGGCCCCTGCTGTGAGGGTCAGGCTCCTGGGGGGCCCTTGCCACAGTACCCTGGCCTGAGCCTGAGCGCTCCCAAGTGAGTCCGGAGGGGGCCCCCTCCATGTCCTTTGCAAGGGGGGGGCATCAAGTTTCGTGACGCCACTCTGGGGTGTTATTGTGCCTATTGGTTATGGTGAATCTGGACGCTGCGCTTGTTTGTGCTGCTGGCTGTGCTGGGCCGACCCAGGGATAACTTCTAGAATTCATTCATGTTTTTTCTACAGTCCATGTGGTTTAATTTCTCAGGTGTTGTTGATCACTGTTAGAACTTTCTACGCCTCTCTTTGATTTCACATCTGCTAAGATTGCAATACCAAGATTCCATCAGTCTGCAAAGCTATGGAACACTCGGCAAATAACAGCGCATTTCTTTTCCATGACACAAAGGAAAACAAATGACTGCTAAAACTGGAGCGGTGTGCCAAGTTTACACCGCGCGCGCGCGCAGGGCCTTGATGCAGCGGACAAGAACATTCCCTATGAATAATTTGAGTTCGCATTGTAGGAAATGGCTCATTTCCTACAGCTGGTGTCCTTTGCGTTAGACACATTACTTCAGCTAAAGTGAATAAAGTGACGCTCGGTTATAGGTCAACAATAATACAGTACTGCTGAATACTTATGAATATTCGTACAAGTCTGTCACCGCGAGAGATGCCAGGAAAAACGCTCTTCATTCTGATGTGCAATAAAAGTAAAGCAAACATCAAGGCTACCATTCCAGCTGATTACTGACTTTACACTTTGCAATAAATATTTTTATATGGGCCATCTCGGTAATTTCCATTCATTACGGAATGCGGGGTTCGACGGGATGACCCCGAGCGGGGGGAGTACTCTGCGAGGCGTTTGCGTTGCTTAGAGGTGTTTGAAGCAGTTCCACCTTTCGTCTCCTGGGAGGATTTGGACGCAAATCAAGGGCGAAATCTGCTGCCATATCTTGGCAATGGAAACATTTAATTAGTATAATGACCACTTTCGGCGGGAAAAAAAATCATCCTGATTCATGTCAGGAAATATTCAACTGCAGTCAAATGGGTTTTCTAAGCCAAACAGCTGGACACAATTCCTTTGGGCTTAACTTCTGAAAGTAATCGATGCTTTACCGTGTATTGTTTCACGATGGAATTACGGCTCGTAATTTACAATTCTAATGTAAAAGCGCGAGGCTTTGCCTTGGCGTCTGCTATATAAGCACTAACAAAACTGCTTCACGAAATCTGACAAGCCATTAAGTAGAAAATCCCTTCTGCCAAGGCACGGAATAAATAACAGGCCTTGCACGAATGCGAAAAGATTGTAGCCTAAAGCGCCTATTTCCACTCACAGTGCTGCATGTGGGTGGCGAGCAACGCCAAAAACATCTGTGTTTATGCCCACTGCGTTCGTGCCTTTCGTTTACTGCAACAGAGGTAAGTAAATGCAACAGTGACCACCAGAATCTTTTACCAGATGCTGGGAGGCAGCGGGATTCCGAAGGGCCCAAAACATATTTTCGATTTGCGCAGCCACAAATGTACGTTCACAGTTGCAGATTTGAACAAACGCTCTGAAGAGATACAAACCAATTATCAAAGGGCAAGAGTGAGCGTACATCTACCGATGTGCACCCACTAGTGGAAGAGTTCAACAGGGGAACCATTATATTCAGAAGGACGTGGGATGTTTGCCTGCCTCGATAGTGCATCATTTATTCATGTAGGGATTGAATGCCAGCGATCAACACCGTGTAGGGTGACCAACTGGCCTTGGTTCAAATTCAGGACAGTGAGTGTAAAAATTCAGGACAAAGGGTCAAAATTCAGGACACAAATTCAGAACAGGAGGTCAAAATTCAGGACAAAACTTCAGGACAATAGGTACGTTTTACAGACACATCAGAGGTCGCGCAATAGTATATAAGTAAGCCCAGCCATTTCCAAACATATTCAACCATTTGCAAACCTATCCATCATGTATCCTTCCATCTATCATTTCACTCATCCATCCCCTCATCCATCCTTTCACTCATCCTCCATTATCCATCCATCCATCCACCCTATCCATCTGTACACTTATCCATCCACTCTTCATCCCATCCATCCATTCACTCATCCATTCAGCCATTTACCCTTTCACCAATCCAGCCATCCTTTCACTTACTAATCCTTCCACCCATCCACTCTTTTAGTCATCCATCCATCATCCCTTTCTCTCTCCATCGACCCTTTCACTTAGCCTTCCTTCCATCCATCCATCCACCCACCCATCCATCCATCTACTCATCCACTCATGAATCCATCCATTGCCCCTATCACTCATCCATCTATCATTTCACTCCTTCACACATCTATTCATCCTTTTGTCCATCTACCCTCCCTTTCACTCACTCATCCATCCTTACACCCACCCTTTCACTCATATCTCCATTCATTCACCCTTGCACTTATCAATCCATCAATCCATCCATCATTTCACTCATCCACCTACCCCCCATCATCCACCCACCCACCCACTCATCCATCCTTTCACCCACCCACCATCCAATCCACTGATCCATCCTTTCACCCACCCACCATCCACCCACCCACTCATCCATCCTTCCTTTCACCCACCCACTCATCATCCATCCTTTCACCCACCCACTCATCATCCATCCATCCTTTCACCCACCCACTTATCCATCCATCCATCCTTTCACCCACTCTCCATCCATCCATCCTTTCACCCACCCATCATCCATCCATCCATCCATCCATCTGTCCTTCCCCTCATCATCCATCCATCCATCCCCTCATCATCCATCCATCCTTCCCCCTCATCATCCATCCATCCTTTTCCCTCATCATCCATCCATCCATCCTTCCCCTCATCATCCATCCATCCTTTTCCCTCATCATCCATCCATCCATACATCTGTCCTTCCCCTCATCATCCATCCATCCTTCCCCTCACCCTCCATCCATCCTTTTCCCTCATCATCCATCCATCCTTTTCCCTCATCATCCATCCTTCCCCTCATCATCCATTCATCCTTCCCCTCATCATCCACCCATCCTTTCACCCCCTCATCATCCATCCATCCTTCCCCTCATCATTCATCCTTTCACCCACACCCTCATCATCCATCCTTCCCCTCATCATCCATCCATCCTTCCCCTCATCATCCATCCTTTCCTGTCATCCATCCATCCTTCCCCTCATCCATCCTTCCTTTCATCCATCCTTGTCCTCATCCATCCATCCATCCCATCCATTTATCCTGCCCCTCATCCATCCATCCTTCCCCTCCATCCATCCATCCATCCATCCATCCTTCTCCTCATCCATCATCCTTCCCCGCACCCATCCATCCTTCCCCTCCATCCATCATCCTTCCCCTCATCCATCCTTCCTTTCATCCATCCTTCCCCTCACCCATCCATCCATCCATCCCATCCATTTATCCTGCCCCTCATCCATCCATCCTTCCCCTCCATCCATCATCCTTCCCCTCATCCATCCTTCCTTTCATCCATCCTTCCCCTCACCCATCCATCCATCCCATCCATTTATCCCGCCCCTCATCCATCCATCTTTCCCCTCCATCCATCCATCCATCCTTCCCCTCATCCATTATCCTGCCCCTCATCCATCCATCCTTCCCCTCCATCCATCATCTTTCCCCTCATCCATTCTTCCTTTCATCCACCCTTCCCCTCACCCATCCATCCATCCCATCCATTTATCCTGCCCCTCATCCATCCATCCATCATCCTTCCCCTCATCTATCCTTCCTTTCATCCATCCTTCCCCTCACCCATCCATCCATCCCATCCATTTATCCTGCCCCTCATCCATCCATCCTTCCCCTCCATCCATCCATCCTTCCCCTCATCCATTTATCCTTCCCCTCATCCATCCATCCTTCTCCTCCATCCATCATCCTTCCCCTCATCCATCTTTCCCCTCATCAATCATACAGCTACCCTTCCACCCATACATCCAGCTATTTACATTTTCTCTCCTTCCTTACCCTCACTCATCAATCAATCTATCCTCTCTCATTGTCCATTTATTCATTCTTTCATTCATCCATTCACCCTTTCAATAATTCATCCAGCCATTCACACATCCCTTCACTTACTTACTCGCTCACCTTTCCATATTAATTTTGAGCTGAGCCCTTTTGAGAAGAGGCCCATCAAGAACTTCACCCTCGCTGCAGGGGCCGTTCCAGGACTGGGACAGAAGCCACCCAGGGCGGAGACAGGATCCACCACAGGGGTGGACAAGAGCCATCACAGGCGGGGGTGGACTGGAGCCACAACATGGGGGATAGGAGCCATCACAGGCGGGGTGGGGGGTGGACTGGAGCCACCACATGGGGGGACAGGAGCAGGAGTCATCACAGGAGAGGGAACGTGATCCACCAGGGTGGGCACAGGGGTGGGCATGCAGTATTCCAGTATCATCTTGGGCTTCTCGCCCCCTCCTGCACAAGACAACGAGAAGACAGGCTCTCTGTCCAAAATGCCATCCCCCACTGTGATGTACAGTACTTACAGGAGATACTCTAAGAGAACTGATTGAACTGATTGCCCTCCATACTTTGTTAATCAGTGTGGTTGCGATTGTGCCATTTCTTTATTGTATTACATTATGCATGTTTAAAGAACCGAGGTTTGCTTACAAATTAGTGACAGTAATTAAGCTCGGTGAAGAGAAGCAGGTGCTGCCTCGGTGTAATCAGGGGTGTAATCTGGCCGAGTCTAGGATATTAGGGGCCCTGGGTAGAAATGGAATGTGTGAGGCCCCTCTAAATAGCAGATACAAGACGCATTCAGGGCTGTTTGCATGTGAATGGATGCCCCCTGCTCCTGAACCTGCCGCCCCTCCCTCTCAGTCACCTTCAAGCACCTCTTAACAGCTCATCAAGGGCTGGAGGTGTGAGGGTTGCCATCCCGCTGTGCCTCTACAGTGCTGCTGGGGGTCTGAGCTTTCTTACAGCATCGGAGTCAGGAAGGGAGGTGGGGGCAAGCTGTGCCCGGTTAAAATTACGGACAAATGGCGTCCGTTAAAGAATCCTTCACGGACAACGGACAGACAGCCAAAATTACAGACTGTCCGTGAAATTTACGGACGGTTGGTCACCCTAACACCGTGTGAGCTCTTCCGTTTGGACCTAGCACATATGAATGCAGAAGGCACACAGAGACTCTTTCTGGCCCGTAATCTCAAGTTCGCCTCAGACTTTATGAACAGCACTGAGCTGAAGTGCAAAAATGTAGCGTACACGTGACTTTCCTTGTACTGTAGAATCCGGCTGGTCAGCCGTCGAAAGCCCATTCTCCGTATTAAGCCTACAACGATCAACAGACAGTCGTTTTTGCGCTCATGTCAGTGCAAGAAGAAAATACGAATATAGTTGGTAGTATAAGGAGGAGTCCAATGACATAATACAAAATGTTGGGGCACCCCTGCAGAATTTAACGCGCACCCTGGTTCTCCCATATCTGATATTCATTGGCCATGGTCTGAAATGCAGGCCTCTGAAGGGCTGGGGCTCCGCTGCCTGAGCTCTACCACTAATTCATGTAAGGGACGCTCTTTAAATCCTGTCTGCCCTTCTGGACAAACCACTTCTCTGCATTGTGAGGTGGAGAGGAAGAAAGGAGCAGTAAAGGTCAGCAAGACACTTGTGTGAATTTTCACTCCTTGGTCCTGATCACTATTACCAGCCTTTGCCTGCTTCACTAAAAGAAAACTTGGAAAGCATTAGCATGTCTTCAGGTGGCAACACATATATTAATGCGATTGAAAGCTATAACTGACACTTATAAAATGTTAGCATGACCACCTTGAAAGAATATGCTCAAAACATGTCTTTTGCTAATTGAAAACTGACATTTTTGTCTCCACCAGTCAATCAAGGAAGTCCAAGCAATGGCTATCAGACCAAGCCAAGGATGCCATGCACAGTTTGAGATCCTGAATCATTTCACCAAGCCAAAATTGGAGGCCATCAACAACATCTCCAAGGAAAGAAACAAAGAAGACTCTTCCAAAAGAAGGTGAATAATTATTTCTCTCTCTCACACACCCAATCAACTTCTCAAACCCATGATGACACCCCTTCAGAAGCTAAAGCCACTTGGTCCTCCTTCAAAGAAAACACCTCAACAGACCTTCTAGGCACAAACACCAAAACTAAGCACTCCATTCACTGCTTGGAACCCTTAAACATCTCATTTATCAAGGAAATTAAAACCGCTGTTGATCTCTGTACTGTGTGCCTGATTAGTGATTTACTTTCCTAATGGTTTACTCTTTGAATGCATAAAAACTAAGGATCTGATTATGATCTTGGTGGATGGAATACCTTGTCTCAAATGTAATGGATATCCTGTCCACGTATTACAAGTTCAATAGGCTATAATGGAATTGTCATTTGGTATACAAGATATCTGACACATGTGTGCTGGAGTAGCTCTCTCTGCCAAGATCGTAATCAGGCCTTAAGTCTCATCCTTACCAAAAAAAACTAAACTATGGGCCGACCCGACATATTTATATAGTTTTCAGCCACTTCCTACTCTTCCCTTCTGGACCAAAGTGTTGAAAAGCTGATTAGTGTTCAAACTCAAACAATGTATGGAGCAAAGTGATTTTTGTAGGTACAGTTAGTGTTCAGAGCAGGATGTAGCAGCTGCGGTCCATGCAGGTAACAAAAGTGGGGAGGGATCCGGGTAAGGTTTTTTTTTGAGGGACGATGCAGAGGAGAAATGAAATATTTATTTAATTTTTCCTCTGCATCGCCACACGAAATCCACTCTTACCCGGCCCCACCGCCCCACCGCAGTTACCTGTAAAGTCCGCGGCTGGGATGTAACACAGAAGCTGCAACCTTAAAAAAAATCACAGTATCCACTTTCTAGACAAAGAGCACTCCCCATCCTCCTGTGACGTATCCACCACATTTTGATACAGCCAACCTTGCGATTCTCCTGAAACCATAGAAAGTGAGAAAAGCAATCAATAGCACCGAATAGTACTCAACTATATATTTTCATTCTTGGAAAACTGTACTCTATGCATATAAATGACTAACCCTTACTTGGAGCCAGTAATAATCCTCCAACGGGATCCTCAGGGCTCTGGTCTCTCTGCAGCTCTTTTCAAAGTCTACATGGAGTGGCTAGTCACGAGCTTAAGCAGATCTAATACCTACTATCATTTCTATCCTGATTGCACCTGGCAGTATCTGAAAATCACCTCAATAAAAGACATTGAACACATGGCCAAAATTCACAAAGACATCCAAACTTGGATGTCACACCTCCACCAAAAATGTACTTGCCGAAAAGAGAGCACCTCCTGTTATCTCCTCCTAATTGCAAAATCTCAATCCAGACATAACTCATATCTCTTTAATTGTGCAGCCTGCCAGATCACATTGTTTCCACTCGGACAAAACCTTCAACCTCCAAACACACATGAATTCAATGGCCAAAGGTGCACAATTTCAACTCAGACTCCTCAAAGGAATCACACCTTTGATACTGGATACAGATTTTCAGACTGTTATTCATTCTCTAGTCTTGTCGAGACTGGTGTCTGGAAATTTCTTATTTGTAGAAATCAGCGAAGTGCTTCTAGCATCCTTCAAAGCAACTTTCCAGTAAACCTCTAGACTGGCCATTGGATCAGAAACGTTTAATACCATCTACCTAATTCTGGCATCTTTGAAATGGCTTTCCATTCACATTAGAAATCTCTTCAAACAAGGTTGCATAGCACATAAATGTCTGGTTTTGGGACCACCCAACTATCTTAGCCAGAAACTGAATCTGTCCGAATGTCAAACCATTCTAAGAAGTAAGGACAACTCTCTACTTGAAACTGACAGATTTGAGGAGCAAAAGCTCTCAAAACAATCCTTCTCTGGAGGTGCACCTAGGGCATGAAAGGCTACTGTCTGCAGATTGAGACAATTGAGTGGGATTGGTTATTTTAAAAAAGTGCTGAAAAGCTTGCTGTTTATGGTCCACTTCCACTCTGGAAGCTGGATATTAGTCGCTGGTGTATCTGTAATATTGTGTCCTTTTGTACTTATTCCAACATGACATGTGTCAATGGTCTATAAGTTTACATGATTTATTTTGATTGTTTTATGTTATTCTATTTGGTGTTTTACTTCATATTACTTTTTTAACTGTTTGTATAAAATGAATCCCAAGTAAAGCACTTTGTCAGCAACCTTTCTGATTTTGTCCATGCTTAAAAACAAGGTATATAAATACATTTTTTAAATGCCACCATCTTTAGCATCATTGGATCAGTAACTGGACAAATCCACCCCATGTTCCTGGGCGTTAATCGTTTTCACTAGGAGAGCAATGTAGAGGGCTTGGATCTTTGCGATAGGGCCCACCTAGTGCAGTAGAACGCATCATATAATAATAATAATAATTTCTCACTACATAAACCCTACTACTAGACTCTCAACACACATTTATTTGTTCCTGCCTGAGCCCCCAACCTCATTTCAATCAGTAAACCACCACACCATAATGAACAACTCAAGTGAAGAATGGAATTGGATGGTACAGACCTTATCGTTTATTTTCCTATCTCCAGGATCAAAGTATAAAAATAGCTAACTCTTTATTTAATATTTCAGTGCTGCATTGAACGCCCAAGGATCCATCCTGTGAGGAACACTTTTTGCACTTCTGCAGTGGCGTCCCTAGCCAATGTTTTTATTAACATAAACATTTCATACCACTTCTTCAGTATTTTATCACAATATTGCCTTTCAAATATTAATGTACAAGAATATCTTGCAGGTGGAAATAAGTAGATTTAAAGCTAAGAATAGGAAATGTGTGCGTGCCCACACACACACACATAGTCTCTCATATACTCCTCCCTTGAAGATATTGTGTTCATTGCTATTCTTCAGTCAATATTCTTGTACCTCAATATTTTTTACCTCAATATTCTCATAAACTACAATTTCTATGCTGATGATACTATCTGTCTCCTATATGGAATTAGCAACTACATCCATCTTCTGTAAAAGTAATGCTTCATGCAGCAACTAGGCTTATCGAAAGAGCAGGGAAACTTGGCAACCTAACTCCGTCATTAATGCACTATAGATTTGGATCTCAATGCCTCCTTGTGCATACAGAACATTGCACTTCTATGAAGCCATCAAGAAATAAGATTTTATCATTTGAACAGTGTTAATTCGTTAGTACAGTACACCAGAGATATAGCCCATACTGTGGAGCCTCACAATGTGCTAATTTGAAGTTCATATAAATGCAATATATTTGTTAATTTCTATCCTGCTCCTTTCACCCAGTCTACTTTATACTGTACCTTCAGGGGACATTGCTTATATTGCATGCATTTCAGATATAATACTAATCAATTTTGGTAACCAGGTAAAGCTAATGTACGCTCAACCCTTGTCATGGGTAAGTACACTATTGAGTTATAGTCTAAGTGGTGCTCTAAAAAAAGGAAAGAAAGATTTGCTACCAATTCAATCTTGTGTTAACCCTCCACAGAAGGTTAATAGTATATTCAAAATCCACCGAGCACACATAAGTCAAATCAAAAGTCCATGAAGTATTAAGTAAGTCCAGTTGTTTTCAAACCAATGTCCAAACCAATGTCCAAATATTTATTCAATTTTTCCAATTCTCAAACGAGAGTAGGGAACTTTTCCAGACACAGCTAGATCTTCAGTTCACAAAGCAACAGCATCCACTGCTTCCTTTTGGAATGTCCAGATGAGGGACGGTTGTTGCAGGCATCCACGTTAACTAGGACTATTGGCCGCTATACTGGCTACCTGAAACACGGGACGCTGAGATATATCATCCATTACGTTATTGCGTGTCATTGGATGTGGAGGACTTGGGCCAAAACTTTGGGCCATCACTGCGAATTAAAGATTTGGGACAATTGTGGGCCATTACAGGACTAACAAGCCCATTACTTTTATTGCCAGCGATCTTAATACCGTCTGTATTTTGGTTGTACCTTGGGGTACATTGACTCATTCGAACAGACTGATTGGGCCAGGATTAAAATAGTTAAGTCCTGACGAAGTTCCAGCTGTGGAACAAAACGCGTTGGCTGATGTCCAATTTTTTACTTCAACTATAATAAAAGATATTTTGGATAAACTTGGAGCTCACTGACTTTATTCTGGTGCACCTTTCCTCTTTTACAAAAACTTTTACTGGTTAATAGTGGATAGAAAAAATTCCTATAGAGCCCTCTGTATCACACATTAGACATAGAAATTTCTAAAGCACACGTTCACTCCAAAGGAGCATCTTGGCACTGAGTCTAAATTCTATTAGAACATTGGAATGTTGGGAAATCCATTGAAAACAATAGAGTGCTCTGGCCTTCTAATGGTCGGTGAAAGCCTGGAGCTCCAACATTCCAATGTTTAACTTTGTTTATAGCTGTTGCTGTGAACAAAGCCTATGGGAGACCAAGGAGATTTAAACCCCCTTGGGCTCAGACAGGATTCTGGTTTTACTAATTAGAACATTCTGCCTTCTAGGGTCAGAATGTTCTAAGACCCCTAGAGCCCTCCTTAGTGAGCTCTACCAGCCATTAAAGGCACGCTCCCTTCTTAAATGCCCTCGCCTTTGGCTCAGGCCTTTAACACTGGAGCGGGTCTTTAATGGCCGGTAGAGCCCTGAAGACTGAAGCAGACACATCATTACAAGTACTAGCCAGTGAGCTAGCAAAAGAGACGGGGTTTCAAGACCTATGTAAATGAAAAATGTTCTGGTGTATTCTGAAGATGTTTTGTCAATTTGTTCAAAATAAAGGGTCATAACAAAGTAGCCAATAGCCCTGCCCCCTCCTAATCTTGTATGCTTGAATTTAGAGACTTTAAACAGAAGAGCGGAATCAGATCACAGTCTCTTGTTAGAAGTGAATCTACAAAACCTACTAGAAAAGTACAAGGTGTCAATGTGGTTAAAAAAAAACCTTGAGCATAGGCTCAAGCACAATTGTTGTTATGTTAGCGTAATCCGCCAAAATTCCCATAATTTTGCATTCATCTTGTTGCTTGAAATTCCAGGATATTACACTGTTATGCCACACCATTATTTATATTATATTATATTTTTATTTGCTGTAAAATTTACTTTGGACTCACCATTTGCACTAAAAGTGTTAAAAAGAGTCAGGGAAAATGAACAGCCCTGCGGAACCACACAGCTTTTTTACATTCTGAAGGGTAGAAGGGTTATGGTTTGGAAATGGTCTTTAAGAAAAGAGCTTACTACTTAAGCACAGTACTTATGATGCTAATCTACTCAATGCCAGTCAACATGATCCGATGATCCATCATATCAAAGGCCATAGAAGATTTCAGGAGGATCCCTGCTGCAGACCCTCCCCTGTCCACTATTAGTCTCAGGGCATTATAACATAAAGAATAGCTGTCTCAAACCTTCTTCCAGAGAAGAAGTCCATTTGATGATTTTCTAGAAGGTGTCTGTTTGAAAAACAAGCTCTCAATTGAGCTACTACTCTTCTTTTGGCTATGCTTGACAAAAATGGAAGAGTGTTGGAAATTAAGTTATTTGTCTTCCTACAATCCAAGTTCTTGTTCTTAAATATACTATATAGAAACTATACAAACTATTGAAACAAATACAATGGATTACAATTGATGACACACCCAAAAGGGAGTTGCCACTGAACTCTGTTGATTTTAATTTATTGTTGCCTTGCCTGAAGATGAGCATTCTTGCCCAATCTCTTCGGCATTCAGGCGTACAACTTCAAAGTGTTTCCCAGATCGCATGCCGAGCATCCAAACAGAACTTTCTCTTGTTCCTTCCAGGACCTTCCTATGTACTCCGACCTGAAACGAAGTTCAGATTTCTCAACTCCCAAATCTCATGGCCCTTTGAATGGACCATTAGAGACATTTCCCATGTCACTTTAAATTCCCAAGTGTGGTTGAAACCTACACTTACCGGTCCCGAGAAGATTCTTGACTGAGCTTTATAATGCTGTTGTTAGTACTTCTTGTACTTGCTTGTCTAATCTCTATTGTCTTTTGTAGGTTTGTATTATGAGTCATCTTGTTTCCTAGTCTGTATTGCGATTTAATTACTAAGGCCTAGTAAGGCTCAGGCTAGACTGTATTCTGAATATCAAACGTTACATTGTTATTTTATATAGCTTCTACTGAGCAGCTTCTCTGCCTAATTCTTGTATTCCTACATTTCTTTAAGAGGCTTGTCCTCTCAGTTGCAATATTATATTCTTACAGTTTGATTTTGTGAGGGATCTACTTAAACATAATCATTCATTTGTAATAAACCATTTTTGATATTGGTCACTCATTCTTGGTCCTGTGAGGCCAACTGGTTGCACTGTTAATTAAATTGATTGGACGAGAAATACTAACTCTCTTTCCCCTCAGTATGACACAAAATGATCCATTGGAGGACCAAGTTAGCAAGTAAGTGACGTTGAGGTAAAAGATCCAGCCAGAGGAGTACCTTCTCACCAAGAAGTTGGGCCCATAGATGCACATGTATTTCAGGAAATTAATAGAAATTGACACTTTGTAGGATTTTATTCAAGTTCTTGAAAATACAACTAATTATGTAAACCTTTAGCATACCTATCAACTCTCCCTCATTTAGCTAATGTCACCCTCGTTCGATGATATTCATATTCATAAAAAGGAACATACCTCCATAAACTTCAATAAGGCCACCCACTGCAAATCTTTATTTCACTTCAAAGATGATTGTTTTCTCATTCATATGAATGGACTCACCATCAAACACCCGACTTCCCAATCATTCAAGAAGCAACAGTTTGACAGGTATGAGATAACCCACTATCTGTGGAAGACAACCTAAAATATGAATCTGCATCACCAGCATACTGGCGTTCTGCAGTTACCTATCAATAAAATGCAAGTTCACTTTAAAATGTACTCGAAAACCCTATCCTTACTCATTCTCTTTCACCCAATTTGAATATCTTTTATCCGGTCATTTCTCCACCACAGACATTTTTCCGAGTTTGAAAAAAAGGCAACCCCTTTGACACCCCAGTCCCAAAATGGTCGTCACATGAGCCCACATCTTCTGTTCTTGCATTCACATGCTTGAATTTACGCGTCACCCATTTTCACTTAATGGATATTTAATGTTCACAGAGTTCAAAGGGTAACATTGGAGTATGAATACAATGCATAATTATCATGTTTTCCTCGTATAACCTTTGAAATCTCTGTCAGCATTGGAGTGTTTTACAAGAAGGTCATGCGCTTTCCTAGATAAAAAGCGAACATGTTGGTGTGCACAAGTGACAGGTTAGAAAAAGAATCCAAATATATTGAGACGTGATACAACTACAGCCAAGGTCAAGCGCCCATTTATAGTTAAGTTGCTGTTTAGCTGTCTTTTTGAATGGTATGCTTGTTTTATCGCAATTTAATCTATGAATCTAATGTTGTACTAATATTTTGAGATTCAGCTTTTTCGAAGTCGCTTCAGTGGTTGGATTAAGGATGTTTTTGTTTCCTACATTGCATTCGTATTTTACATTGTATTATTTTCAGATAGATGTTACTATACTAATTACACAGTCAATAGTCCAGGGATAAACTGTCTAAATATGAAGTTTAGTAAATAAGTATTTTCAAAGCACAAATAAATAATAAAAAGGTAATACAGATAAATGAAAGTGGAATGCAGATGGGCGTAAGCATGGGAAATCAAAATGGTCAAAATGGTGTACCATAGGGGTCTCTTCTCATGAGAAATGAGGAATGAGGTAGTGTGAAGCTGCTGGAAAAAGACAGACTGAAGTTATCAAAGGAAATAAAGAAGAAAGTCACCTAAACAGTGATGGTTTGATGTTGCAGGAGAACTCAGCTGAAGAAAGCAGAGCTGATGGGATGGAAGAGAAGACCATAAGAGGGAGCAGGATTGTGACTGCAGATAGGCAGTTCAGTCATTCAAACACTTTATTTTATTTGTTCAATTACTTTCTCTTATGGCATTTGTTCTTCTTTTACCAACATAGGTCAAGGCCTCAATTTACCAAAGCAAGGCATACTAGGTGTTCCTCAAGTAGTAGGGATTTCCCTTAGCTGAGTTACTGTTTGATTAGTTTCAGTAAAGTTGTGGAGGTATAGTCCTCTCTCAGTTCAGTACTACTGGACTGGGGAAATAATAAACCTGCTGGCGTGACTCCATGGTCGAAGGTGTAAATTAGCAGTATGATCTCAAATGAGCTCTGCCTATGGGCAGAAGTGGCTAACTGTCCCTGTAATCTTGCAAATCTGGTGCGAATAGTTTTGATCTCCATAGAGTAGTCCCTAGTACCGGATCAATAGCAGAGACAACAGGAGGCGGAGGTTAGCAACAGTGCGGATAATAAAAGATGTGACTGCTGCTAGGTTGGATGATGCAAGGTCTTGCTATTCTGGCAGGTGAGTCTGAACCAACAATAAATGCAGGCATGAGGATCACTTCAATCTAATCCCTCATTGATTTTTGAAGGTTAAGGCCTGCAAGATCACTCTCAAATGAGTCAATACTCTTAGATGCACATCAGAACCTAAAAGAGTTCCATTGATAAGAGTAAGCTTTTATAGAAGATTGCCTCCTGGAAGCTTGACGTGCTCTTACTAGGCCAATGGACAAACTTCCTCTGTAACCTGACCCATTCAACATCCATGCTGCAAAGCGGAGCTATGGTAAAAAGCATAGTGGGACATCTGGAACTACTAGAAAATGTAATTCTAGACATCTCTTGTTGTGACTTAGCAGAGGCTACTGAGAGAAAGGAGGCATGGAAGAGCTATCACAAGAACAGATGCTATCAACCTTATTGTCAAACAAACCTTCAATACCAGAGCGGAAATGCAAACAATAGTCACTTGGCCCAAGGACAAGACAGAGCGTCTGTCCCTAAAGTGCCCATCTCCTGCACTCTTGAGAATAATTTTCACAAGAGGCTTGTAAACATGTCTAATGCTGGTGTGGGCCTCTTCTGACAGAGAGTCATAAATATCTGAGGTCTCATACAAAAAGCCAGAGTAGAAGGAACTTCCAGCTTAGACTGTCTACCAACACATTCTGAGTCCCTTGAATGTGAACTGATGATAGAACTGCTTGTGATTTCTCTGCCTACAAAACAATTTCTATAGCAAATTTTTTCAGAGACACAAAGCAACAACATAAAAGTTAAACAATTTGTCTCCATTCCCTTCCAGTTGAACCACCGAGGTGGACCATCTGTCTAGATTCCTGCGATCTTCCATCTATACTTCCCGGCACAGACAACCAGCATATGCAGCTACTGCTGTCCAATTTCTTAGGGCAAGGGGAAAACTTATCCTCAGATGTGAAGAATCCATCCACCAGTTTGCCTCTTCCTGGAGGACCAGAGACAAAGCTATCGCTTGAATTACTGGATTCTGTTTTACAAGAATATAATTAATCAGATCAAATGCTTGCCCATGGAACCATCATTACTGTGCCCACCTATCCCACTGAATCTGCAGCTATATTCATATTGTTAGTAGGGGGTTGCATCATCAAGGTTAGAATGTCCTGGTTGATCTTTTGAATACATTTCTCTGGATGCCTCCAATTCCCCAAATCTGCGCAAAGCGCAGCTTCTATAAATTGCATGTATTGGGAGGGCTAAGGTGAGATTCCTCCCATTTCATCAGAACCTCATGTCTCTGCAAAGTTTCCAGTACCAGGACTGTGGCTCGAATGGCCTGAAGTTTTGAAGGGAAATTGATGAGCCAATTGTCCATGCATTAATGCAATTGAAAACCGTCTTGGCGCATCAAGCTTACCTATACAGCCAACATTTTAGTACACACCCTGGAAATGAAAATGTTGGTTCCCTAGTGAAGACCTAACAAAGCATTGCTGCACTAGAAGTGTAAGTATGTCTATGTTGGCACCATAAAGGTCCAAGTTCTTGATGAAAACCCTGGTAAACCTAATGAACCACCTTCTCCAAACAATCCATTTTTAATTGAATAGTCCTGACACAGTACCCGACTCTTTTTTAGTCCAGTCCAGTACTGGGTGATACAGCCCTGAAGACTTCTCAAGCAAAAACAGAGTATAAACCCTTTGTCTATGCTTAGTTGCAGAGACAGAAATAATTGTTTTCTTTAACAAAAACAACTATGCCTTCACAAACCCTTTGTCTATGCTTAGTTGCAGCTTAGTTGCAGAGACAGAAATAATTGTTTTCTTTAACAAAAACAACTATGCCTTCACAAAGAGCTGACATCTTCATCTTTTTCTTTTGGATAGGAGAAAGTACGGTACCAAAATTAGGAGACATAGAGACATCATGCCTTCCGTGGCATTGACAAATGATACTCAGCATACCCATGGTAAATCCTATAAGAAGGGTGATCAGTGCTTAATTTGTAAAAGAATAAATGCCAGAGGCCAAAGTTTTGTTCAGAAGCTAGCAGCTGACACCATTGAGATTTGGAATGCTGAACACCAAGGCTGTGTAGCCTTGATTCTACCTCATGCCTAATTCATCCACCACCAGACAGTCACTGCCCTTTTAGCTCACTCTTTCAGATTCTTTTTCATACCTGCGTTCTTGTTTTGATCCTATTTATCCACTGTCTTTCTCTTCTTCCTTCTAATCCTCTATTATGTTTCCCTCTCTTGCTCTGGGTCAAAGTCTCATATGCCACCCATACGCCCAAAAAGAAAGAACTTAGACATAGACTAAAAACAAAAAGAATCAGTCTCTTCAAATGTATATCTGGAATCTGTTTCCTATTTAACCCCTAACTGCAGAGGCTTTTGCCACCACAGTAGTGAGCCATTTTTTGGCAATTTGGGGTACTTTCCTCTTTGGTCCATAACTTTTTTTTAACATGGGGGATCAATGCTCAATGTGTGTCCTTCTTTACCAACATCAGGGGGACTCAAAGGTATCCAAGGCTTGTGGATTCCATTTGAGAGGACCAAGAAAATTGTCAAAATATAGCTAAATTGTGTTTTGTTGGCAGGAAAAATAGGAAAAAAGTGCTTCACAAGTGTTTTATTTTCCTAAAATGGCACTGGAGAAAGGTTTGCTGTGCTAAAATTAACAATTTTTCAACTTTGAGAAACAGCTGAATAAAAATGATTCTTTTTACAACAGTTTTGAAATTTTGTAAGAGTTATCCCCTTTTTACTATTTTTGAGTTATTACCCTACTTCCAGTTTGTGGTGGAAACAGGTTTGAAATCCACGGGTGATGTCAGACAGCTATACATTTGTAAGACGTATATATATCATTCTGATTTCAGCAAGGGGTCATTTGTGTAGACTCCTCAAGGTTTTTCCAAAGAAAGTAACTCCCAAAATAAAAATATAATGAAAATGAGTCGGAAAAACAGTAATTTGTGACAGCGTTTTCCTCTGTAACACTTGCATGATGGCCCGCATGATGGCCGATTTACAAAAGCAATTCCTGTTATCTCTGACAAATTTTTGTGGTTGCTGCAATATATCGAGTTTGTAGGTTTTGCAGGAACACTCAGTACACAGAGCCAACAACTGAGATGCAGCTGAATTTTCATTGTGTACAAACTTCAGCAATTCATATGGTAAAATATAGAGAAGGAAAAATGGATATGAAGGAAACCTATGTATTTCTGAAATACAAGTAGTAAACCAGGATACCTTTCCTCATCAAACTAAAAGTAACAGGTTGTGTCCTTAAAACTGTGCAGGAAATAATGTAGAAATGATATATGTATGACAGCCCTACCTGGAACTGGACTGGGGCGGGGGCGCGGTACAGGGGTTGTGTCAGAGTGTGAGCATGCATTGAAGCCCGGGTTAGGTTAGCAAGGCATTTAGGGATATGTAAAAAATTTGTCTCTAAATGTGTGCGTAAGAAGTGTATTCATGTAAGAGGGAAATATCTGGGCATGTTTAAAATGGTGACTGCAGAGCTGTGATAGATGGTTCCTGAGCAAGCTGAGCTGTGAATAAGCAGGCAACCCACGTTCCCCAGCTCCCACGTCACCCTGGCTGTCTAACACCGGTGTTTGCAGTTCAGAGGTGTTTTTTAAAAGTTTCTTTCTTTAGAAGCAGCTGGGGCAATTTGAAATGCTACCCAGCCAAATCTGGTGGCAGAAAACTATCCTCTACGGGTCTCAAAATGGGGGGCTGCAGCTGTAAAATGTTAGAGGGGGAAGTCCTTGTAAGGATCACGAGTAGCGACGTAAAAACACAAGGATAAAAGGACAGTTTTCCTGGCAGGGCTCTGGCATGTAGGCGTCAAATTGATAAAGTGACAACAGTTGTGAGCAGAGCAGGGTTGAGAAGAGGGAAAAACGAATACCGGGACAGTCCCAAACTTCCCCGGGCAATTCTCAAAAATAGGATGATACAAGGTGTAAAAGAGTAACCCTCCAAACGTGTCAAGCAACTGTGTCAGACATATGTGGTATTCCGGCATGACTAGGCCCACGCCAACCCCTATAGACCCCCCATTCCCTGGGTATTATTAAAAGTACATACAAATCAAAATATTGCAGTTAGGGCCATACTGTGCTGACAAAGTTCCTGCACTTCTTATGTTTGCTCAGGCGTAAAAAGTACATAGAGCCCCGCAAAAATAGTCAAAGGGTTTCATGATCAGCACCTAAAGCACATACATCATTACCATGCACCCGCCAATACATAAGTTCAGGAGAGAACATCACACAGGTAAGGCATTTGAAGGGCTCGAATGCGTGGCGCAGCAATACTCCAGCACCTGGAACACACAGAAGGTCCGCGGGGTGGGTCTGTAGCAGAGGCCTCTATGAGAACGTCACACACAGGTACAAACCATACTGTTCAGATAGGATGAGGAAGGCTACCTAGAAAGGTACGGTCCCGTAGGAAGAAAAAGTGGGCTAATAGCACTAAGCAGCACAGGCTTTTACTAAGTAAACTAAACAAAGTCAGAATATGCACTACACGGCGGCTTAAAAGACCCACAGTGCCCGTGCTAAGCCAGAATTCCTAAAATGATATAACAGCAAACTCCACAACAAGTCAAATTCCTCAAGATGAGGATTCAGAGGCCATCTTTTTAGAAAGTGTTAGAAGCTACAGTCGTACTGTAGAGAGATGTAACGCTACAGAACACTATGAGGAGCTTAGGTTTGTTAGCCATCACCAGATGAGGTTCTCAGATCATGGGGTTTTAGTCATACATCAGGATGTGCAAACACTCATAGAAAGGTTGTTATGCAATGTGGGTCCTAATTATTTTTCCAACTATGCTTCCAGCTGCAGGGTTTTGACATGTTTGACATAGAGGAATTTTTAGAAAACCTCTTAAGGCTTTTACAGAGTAAGGCTGAACTAGTCGCCTATGGCACTTTCAGAGTCATAGCCCTCATTGCACAGGGTCGTGAGGGGGGTGTTAACAGGCCTTTAAAGAGCGTACTATATAGCAATATAATTAGTAAGAAACAACGTTGGCTGCTCATCATTTAACAACGGAGCAGCCAACACATGTCTGGTGGCCAGCATCATGGGGTTGCTGATGGGGCGCAGCACCACAGATGCTGTCATCATGTCTAGAGCGGCTGAAGCCCATAAGGTGCTTGAAATACATCCAAACCGCATAGTGGGCTTTGGCAACATTAGTCTTTTTGAGAACTTTTTCGCCATTACGGTGAAAGTTCTTTATCACAAGGGTTCTTGGAAGTACTTTACAACTGGGGAACGTGTAAAAATAGGACCGTGTATGTTCTTCACCACGAAAATCACTTTTACGGTATTTTAAACCTTAAAAGTTTTCTGGTAGCCAAGTTTGTGTGCATACATTACAACCACATATACAACACTAAGAAACATCATCAGTGTGAAATGCACTGTAAGATGTGTCAGAGGGACGGTTGCATCGTAGACACCATCCTAAAGGTGAGGTGTTGCACCTGTAAGATGTTTTATCTCTCACGGGACTGCTTGAGCATAAACAACACAGCTGTTAAATGCATCCCTAAAATGGATTTTCGTGAGATTGGCCGGTATGTGGCAGAAGATCATAAATGCAAAGGCATGGAATGCCCAAGGTGTCAGACTCCTTTAATGCCAGGAACTGTACACTGGTATTACATGGTTAAAGGCAGACCACAGACCAAAACCAAAGACTACATAGTGTTTGATATAGAGGGCACACAAGAGACAGGGGTACACCAACATAACTAACTTTATGCACACCATCTAACTTCTGATGACAGCTGGGAGTTGGGAAGGACGAACGTGCATTGGTGATTTCCTTAACACTTTAATTCAAACCATATTCAAAGAGTATCCCATGCTGGCCCATAACTCAAAAGCATATGACTCATTCTTTATTTTACAAAATACGATTGATGAAAAGGTACAAGTAGAACTCATCACTCAGGTTTCCAAGCTGATGTTGTTAACAGCTGGCCAGTTACAAATAAAGTTCATAGACACCCTGAATTTCCTACCCATGAAATTAAGCAAGCTCCCAAAAGCCTTTGGTTTCCCAGGGTGTAAAGGTTATTTTCCACATTTTTTTGAACACCTGGGCAAACCAGAATTATGTGGGGCCCATACCGCCTCTGGACAGACACTGAGTTCAATATATGATGCCTGCTGAGAAAGAGCGCTTTCTACAATAGTACTCAGAAAACCGTGAAAAGGAGTTTCATTTTCAAGTAGAGTTGAAAGCTTATTGTCAGGCTGATGTTATGATCCTGTGAAAAGCTTGCAACCTCTTCAGAGATGTTGTGGTGTCTATGAGTAAGAAAGCAAGGGGTTTGAAGCCCAAAATCCCTCAAAAGACAAAGACAGTTGAATACATAGACCCTTTTCACTTTTGCCTCCATGTTTTATGTCCATCTACAAACACATGTTTTTAAGACCAAAAAGTATTGCTCTAGTGCTGCCAGACCTTGATAACAGTAAACAGAAACATTATTCAACCCCCTCTATCCAATGGCTCATGTACGTCTTTGAGAAGGAATACATATCCATTCAACATGCCTTACAGGGGGGTCAATACCACCTGGGTGCCTATTACCTGGATGGGTACATTGTAATTAAAGGAGTGCTGACGGCCTTTGACTACAACGGCTGCTTTTACCACAGCTGCCCTCAGTGTTACAAACCCAACGAGTTTAACAGACTGATGGGTACCAAATTTGAGCACTTACACAGACGTACTCTGATGAAGGCCCAGTATGTTAAAAAATTTGGCTTTGCTATCAGAGTTCTTTGGGAGCATGAGTGGTTAGATGTGCTAACAACCGACACAGAGCTCTGCTCTTTCCTTCAGAGTCGTGATTTACCACAACCTCTGGAGCAACGCGATGCCTTATTCGAGGGTCATACTAATGCCATACAACTGTACAGGGCTGTTGGTGAGGGTGAGAAAATACACTACTATGGTTTCACCAGTCTGTACCCATTTATGAATAAAATGAAGGTATACCCCTTAGGGCACCCCACCATCATATATAGAGATTTTAAGCCCATATCTGAATACTTTGGGCTTGTCAAATGCAAAATCTATCTGCCAAGGTAGCTTTACTTTCCAGTGTTATCATGCAGAATCATTGGTAAGCTGATGTCCCCCCTCTGTTGAACATGTGCAGTGTTTAAAGAGGTTGGTGGTTGTAGACACACTGAAGAACAAAGGATGCTCATGGGGACCTGGTGTAGTATTGAGGTACAAGCTGCCTTAGAGAAAGTCTACAGGCTCGGGAGAGTACACGAAGTGTGGCATTTTAAGAGGACCACGACACAACTCTTTTCACCCTACATTAATTTGTTTCTCAGAGACAAACAGGAGGCCTCAGGATATCCCGAATGGTGCACTAGTCAGGGTGCAAATCAGAAATACATTGATGACTACTATGCTCACAAGGGTATATGTGTACGACCTCATTTGACAGAGGTCAACCCTCCGACAGTTAGTCAAACTCTGCCTCAACTCCTTATGGGGAAAATTCGCACAGCGTACAAACCTGTCAAATACGACCTTAATAACAGATCCTCACAAACTATTTAAGTACCTTTTTGCCACTTGTTACGAGGTGTCCAGCTGCAAATTTATCTATGATGAGACAGCTGCTATGTGTTGGAAATACACAAAAGAGTACCCCACAATGTATAACAACATAAACATCTTCATAGCATGCTTTACGACCGCACACGTCCGTCTAGAGATTTACAGGGTTATGGATAAACTCCAGGACTGCTGTTTGTACCATGATACCGACTCTGTGATTTTTCTGAGTAAACCAGGGGATGAAGACCCTCCTCTTGGGGATTACCTAGGTAATTTGACCAGTGAACTCAATAAGGATTAGCATATAATAGAATTCACCCATCCGGACCTAAGACCTACGCCTACAAAACAAACAACAGCAAAGTGTGCATGAAGGTAAAAGGTATAACATTAAATGTCAACAACACCATAAAAGTCAATTTTGACAGTCTGAAACATCTGGTGCACGAATACTCTGCATCTGACGACTGTGAAAATGATAAGACCATAATTGTTAATCAACCCTGCATAGTCATATCCAAAAAGAAGTGGGAAATTACAACCCAGCCCTTCAATAAAACCTTATCCATTGTTTTCGATAAAAGCGTCCTGACTGCGGACTATAAAACACTGCCACATGGATATTAGACATATTAGAGAGGTCACCACCACACTATGGACACCAGATTACAGCATCCATTCTCCTGCATGTTAGCAGGGCCCTCAAACTGCAGTAAAAGCTACTTTATAAAAAAAGCTCTCAAAGGGTATACCTAATAATCTCAACGATGATGAACTGCTGCCCCGACCCTTGTAAACAAGGTAATTGTCAATGACCTTATGCGTTTAGGTGGTATCATCCCGAGTTAGAGAAAGCTTTTACTCAATATTCACACCATCGCAAACTAAGCATATGCTACATTGTGCAGAACATGTTTTAGAAGGGCAAGAACAGTCGCTCTATAGCTCTCAGCACCTTAAACCTTGTTTTATTTGAAAACCCCTGTGCCAAACAACAAATATCCATCATAGCTAAACAGATGTACCCGGGAAACACTTCTTCATGGAGGTCTTTAACAACGCTACAGCAAAACTCCACGCGACCTGCTGGTCGACTTAATAAATAATACTCTAGACAGACCCCCCAGGATATAGCGGCATGGATTAGCAAATTTAGCGGCACAAATATGGAAATTTAGTGGCACAAATATGGAAATTTAGTGGCATTTTTGCAGCACTTTATTTTACTTGTAATCATTCCTTTTCAGCCTTAAATCCTTGTAAACTGACTTAGTAGAGTATTTCACTTTGAAATAGGCATTATAAACTGTCCAAGGAAGTTTATTTTGCTATATCCTCCTTTGTGGGAACATTCTGGAGCATAGATATAGTCAAGCACGATAGCACAGGGAGACCCCAGAGATACCCCTGACCCTGGAGCCATCAGAGACCCCACTGACCATGAAGACATCAGACACCCCAGACTATGGAGATGTCGGAGACACCCCTGGTCATGGAGACGTCATCTCCTCACCCTCTCTTCCAACAACAATGCTGTTCAAGGAAAGAGTTGAAAGCACTATTAACTAGCCCACTCTGTAAAGTGGTGCTAATGTGCTTGTGTGTGACAGACAACACTCTGGTCACTTTGCAACCACTATGTCTAGTTGCATGTAGTTACTTTCCATATAATATTTTTTTATTTATTTAACTTTTCCGTCCAGAAGCTGCAGCACGAACATAAAATGCCAGAGACAGACAGCATTTCCAACAAAATGTTTCTTTCTTTTTTGGATCCCTTTCACATGGGAACGAATGAAAGAAAGGAAAGCGAGGCAAGAACTGCTTGCTGAAGTCACAGTTTTCCTTCAGCAAGCTTGGACAAGGGAGCACATGGGGCTGACACCTCTCACCCCATCCCCCCCTTCTGTCACAAAGCTGCCGTTGGAACAGAAAATGCCCGATAAAGATGACCTTTCCAACAAAATGTTCCTTTCCTATTTTGAATCCATTTAATGTGGGAACGAATTAGGGAGAGGAAAGAGAAGGTAAGAACAGCTTGCTGAAGTCACGTTTTTCCTTCAGCAAGCTTGGACGAGGGGAGAGGAAAGTGTGTCAGGGTGCTCAATGGCAGGTGGGTGGGTGAAGCCCCCGCACCTCCTCAGAACTTTTAAGTATTTCAGCTTCCTGGGGGAGGAAGATTTGTCATTTCACAGAAATATAATTCTACCCATTTGAAAGCCAAAGCGTACCGAGCCCTGCGCTCACACTGCCTGGGTTTTTCAGAGACTTGCGTCTTCTTCTTCCAAAGCACACAGACACATCCCTTAATGCAGTGCAGCAGGAGTAAACAGGCAGCTATTACCGCTGTACGGCACCACGTAGTGATGTGTGCGCGCACAGCCAATAAGATATCACCATCATTTTAGCAGCCTGCCGGAGACCTTTTTCGCTGCCAAAAAGGTCAATATTGAGGTCATTGCGCTCTTCAGCCTATTTCACGAATATTTTGTCAATTGGGAAATTGGTAAATGCTGGAGGGTCTGTCTAGAAGAATACAGACAGAGGTCTGATATTTTTCACCCTGATCTCCCAGTTACTTACACAACTAAAACCAAGTCCCGAACCTATAAAAATCTGCGCTGAAGACCTTTAAAGACATTGCGGTCCGGCCCTTATAACATCCGGTGTTGACAATGTCTGACCGCCTACGCCGCAATATAGCTCTTCTGAAAATGCTAGTTACAGCCAGTCCCGAACACATAAAGGCCATACTATGTGCGGCTTCTGACAATTTAGTGGCGGCCATTTCAGAAATAGCCCTAAACACTCTAAAAGGTAACGTCCCTATATCAAATAGGCAGTTACAAGTGCTGAAGAAGAAGCAACATCTTGGCAAGAAGCTCAGTAATAAAAGGGCCTCACTCATTACCAAGAAGAAATTGGTAAAACAATATGGTGGTTTTATAGACTCTTTGTTGGGCATAGCTATAGCCATAATTACAAGCCTCCTCTCGGGACGGTTATGGAGCATGCCACAAAGATGTATTTGGTTCATAGACAAAAGTTGGAACAGCTGGGCTCTTCTGCAGACAACACCTGAGATATATGGCGAAATGAGACTCTGAGACAGGATGCTGAAATTAAAGACATTTTGAACAGGACAGATCTAAACCAGTACGACAAAGCTAACCTTTACGTTAGCACCCTTAAACATGTTTTAAGCAACTACAAGCAGTGGGATATCCCAAAAAAATACGGTAACTCTATATACCCCTGACTCTGAACAACCACCCGCACCACCGACTGCTCCTCATCCCCAGCAGCCACAACCGGCCCTTGCACTACCCTCAGATATCATTGTTGATGAGCTCTTAATAAATATAAGTTGCTGAGTAAACTTGCAGCTTCTAAAGACCTAACAGCGTGAATGAACAAGGTGAATTTCTCTACAGGGGGCAGCTGGTTGTTAGGTCACACATGTACGATCTAGTTAAAGGTCTCACGGATACCAGAACCCTAATGCCGCAAATGCTTTTCGAGGTTGGGATCAGTTTCTGCGAGCCACTGCTAAACTCAACCTCCCTTCCACACTCATTGGTAATAACGATCAACGCTGTATGCTTGAAAGTTTGAAGGCACCCCTACCTCCATCGCCAGTTGCCTCTGACGTTCCACAACTATCCCCCTCCTGGAGCACCCTGCCTGCTTCGGCTGTACAGAGAAAAGGACACTGCCCAAATCTCATACGTGGATTAAGCCCTAACGTTTCTTCAGACTTTTTGAATAACTGTGCCTGTTATGTGTATAATCATGTCTGATTTTTCTTCATATATTTCTTTAGGAAAGGATGTCATTCTAATGCACTATCAAAAGAAATTCCCTTCTGTGTCAATAACTTTCACTTTGTGACCAACTGGCCTACACTCTAATCTTACTTTACTTGTGTTCAAAACGTGACTTTGGTAATTATTACTGCACAACACTGAGGTTACTTATGTCTCTCCAGATTTTATTCTCATAAAGTTAAAATCATTTTAATACCATTAATAACAAAACATTTTTACAAGCATATACTCGAAAACAATCCTTCTCTAATACATAAAATAATTCCTATTCTAATTTATTGCTCAAAATTAAGAAGTTGTCAAGCAAATTAAAATTCATACATTAAAATTATGATATTCTAGCATCAAAATACATTGGTTGAAGAGAGTCCATTACAGTTGCTCCAGCTGCAGACTGCAGGGAGTAGCAAAGCTCCTGACACTCTAGCATGCCTCCATTAATTTAGCACAACGGGAATATCTGTACTGCATAGTGCATAATGCTTTACTCATTAATTAATTAATGAGGCATGATTTATTTTTATTTCTGCACACAGAGAGCTGTATTACACAAGGTATACCAGGGGTGCAACAGGCCCTATGCACACAACCCTGGGGCACTTTGGTATTACAGAAGGGGCCACATACGTTTGTGTGGACAAAAATCCCCAGCGCTTTCTTCAAGAGGGCGTTCCGTCATTTGCATGGGGGCGAGCCCCATACAAATGAAGGAATCCCTTTTCCTCTGTGCCCGTGCCATATTACAGACACTGGCACAGAGGCAAAGAAGTGCTGCATTGTCAGTGTGCCCCCTGAGAACAGCCCTCTGCAGGGGGGGAAGGGGTCCTATAAACCCCCAGACATTCCCTTGCAGGCAGTTGCAGTCACTGTCTGCACCCGCCTGCCGGGGGATCTCTAAAGTGAAAACACAGAGCAGCTTTAGAGCAGCAGCTCCCTTTTTAACATGAATGCGCTGCCCTGGGGTCAGCTTGAGTTCCAGCTTCCCTAGGGGCAGTGAATTCCAAGTAATAGGGCGCACTATCCCAGTTAGTACCTGGCGCACTTGTTTTAAGGTGCTCCTGGCGATAACAGGGAGAGTACGCCCTTTATATAATAGGGCCTAAAGTGTTTAGGTTTTTACTAGGAGATCCTTGAAAAGGAAAAAAACTCACTTTATTTTTTTAATCTGGAGATATTCTAGCCTAATTCCTTGAAGACAGACAGAGCTTTTATTTGAGGCATGTGTCGGTAATAAATGGCCCTCTGACTCCAAGTCGCATCATATTCCAATGGTCCTAGGGGACCAGCAATGTTCTGCTACAATACCACTATATCATTTTAAAACAGTGCTTGCATTGTGTACAATTTGTCTTTTTTTCTTTATTGATATAGCTACTCCTGCTGGTCCACCACCACTACCTACTCGGTAGAAGATAGTAGCACAGCTGTGGCAGCAGAGGATGGAGGCAATCCGGGGAGAATACAGTCAGCTGGGAGCTCTGGAGAAGGAGGAGGCGTCATCTGCCACTGCCTCAGACCCCAGTTCCTCCAGCCAGCTGCCCGCACCTCCATCCCGGCTACAACAAAGCCAGTGCAGACGGCAGCTGACATTCGTCTGAACCACGACTGCTACCTCCCCAACCCAGACCGGTTGTTCCAACACCGCATGGTGTGTGATCTGGAGCAGTTTCACCAGCAGGTGGCAAGCTTCGAGCAGGAAGTTGTAAGACTCCAGACCCGAATCAATGAAGCCCTCTTCTGAGCCCTTTTGTATTTTTTTGTTTTGGTGGGGAGGACTTTTGTTGTGGGTGAAGAGGGTAGGAATTAGTAAGGGACCAGGATTGGTGGACTAGTTTTCTTAGGACATTTTTGGACATAGGTTGAGGATGGGAGATTTGTTTGAGGAGTGGAATGGGCCTGTTGTGGGTGGAGAGGGTGGGTTTTATTTTTGAACTTGAAGTAAAGGGAACAATTATTCTTATACTTTATGCCCAAAATAGTTTTTGGGGTTTTACTTTTAGTTTGTACTGCTGTCTTTTCAGGGAGCATGTTTTTTTAAATCCAATTATCAAAGTTTATAACAGTTAGTTATAGCTAGTTATATCCTTGTCCTACTACCGTCTGTAACTATGTTGAGCAACCTGGCTAATCTGCCCTAGCCGGTGACCACATGCCAACTGATGTGCCCGCCCTGTTTGCGAATCTCTGATTCCAGCATGCACCCAGAAAAGTGTCACTGCAGTGGGAGAGAGGATGTGCCCCAGAGTTAGAACATTCACATTACACCCCCACCCCACAAGAAGAATACATAGTTCGCATTACTCCATATTATCGATAAGACCTTCTAGTGGGCAAATACTTTATTGAGGTGTTAACCTTTGCGGAGTGATCACATTGGGTGGCACAGAAGCATCATGATAGGTGGAAGGTTGTGACATGAATAGGAAAAGGTGAAATGTCAGGGTGCATGTTTGGGGAGCCGGAATATTCATCACTGAAATGGTAGGCAGGTGATCAAGAGGCACTATCAGAACTTTTGCACCAAGCACCCCCAGATTAAGTCACTGCTTACTCGCTCATTCTCATCACACTCCTCTTCTTGCAGGGCCATGAAATAGAAATAGTTTTTAGTGATGGTGTGTCCATTGCTCAAGAGATGATCATGGACCAATTTTTGTCAATAATCACATAAGGCCAAGGGTCAAATTTTGAATAGTCTTTCCAATGACTGTTTGACTTGACATTTTTCTGAATCGCCTTTTTGTATGTGAGAGACCTGGGCTGCTCGTTGTTTGTTTGCTTATTGCTTCATTTTACTCTTGGCCATAGTTTGTGTCGCATTTCTAGTGGTACACAGCATTTTGTGTCTCCTCTATAATGTGGATTAGTCTTGCTGACTTTTCATCTAAATATCTGTTCAGTAGAAGACACAACTGTGGTACTATGAGGAGGGTCTCTGTATTCATGTAGTGTCCGGCATACGACTGCAGATAGTGACAGGTCAGTGAGTTTGGTTACTTGAACAACTTTCTTCATAGTTGTCGTAAACATTTGACTACAGCATTGGCCTGCGGCTACAAAGGAGTGATGTTTCGGTGCTTAAAGCCTAACTTCCTTGCAAAATCTCTGAATTCTTTTCCTGGAAAGGGAGAGGGGCATTGTCTGCCTTTACAGTAGGTGGGATCTGAAACATCAAACATACTTTGCTCAAAGCAGGAATGGTTACATTTGATGAAGTGCTGGGTATAGCCATTACTTCAGGAAACATAGTACATTCCTCGATGAATACTGATAGATATTGATCACTGAGTAAGAGTCCAAAGGAGTCAACTGCAGCTTCCCTCATACTTGTGTTGGGATCTTGGACATCTGCAGAGGTCCTGGAGCTCTGTCTTACCTCAACTCCAGATTGGCATAGCAAGTTCTGACTTTCTTTTTAATGCATCAGTCTAGATTCAGAAACCAAACCATCTACCTTAGCAGTCATTTTGTGGCCTCCACTTTCTGAAGTGCTTTATGTGCATTACCAATGATGTAACGTTACATGAACTAGATTATGCCAAGTCATGTGCCCTGCAAGAGCAGTCATTTTGGATAGTAAGCTACCTTTCTTTTATGTTTTTGAATGTTTGTAACTCTTCCTTTTTTCTCCATGGCTGGGACTTATGAATCTTCTCCAGTTCATTCCATCTCTGAGACTCGATCATGGCCTTCACTGCACATATAATGGGGTCTTGTCTGAATACATATCTAAATTCCTGATGCTTCAGAGTCCAGGAATGTGTTTGGTGAATGAGATATCTCGGGTATTCCTCAGCTCTGGAAGTTGCTGAGCTTTCAATAGAAAAACAATATAACAGTTTGCAGGATTCATGTCTTTTGCAGGTCTGTGAATTATTTTCAGTTGGTTGTTTTACAGATGTACACCCCACCTGGCAATGCAAGCAGGCATTTTAGCATTTGGGTTGCTATATATTGATAATAAAACCTTGGTGATCATTTACTGCTGTAAATGATTTTCCATGCAGGAAAAGATGAAAGTGCTCACACTATAGCCAGGGTGTCTTTGCCTGCCTGTGAGTTTGCCACCTCTGACTTAACAAGACTGTAACTTGCATGCACAATCACTTGCCTTGGTGCTTCAGGATCAGTGTCTCTCTGAGCTAGGATAGCTCCAACTTCCATGGGACTTGCATCAACCGTCAGTTCATTCAGTTATGAAGCCTCATACTACAAACATTTAGTGGCATCTGCTATTTTATTATCCTTGATGTCTTGAAATCCAAACTGATACTGTGAGGACCACTTAAAAGCTGATTGCTTTTGTGTGAGCTTTCTTAAAGGTTCACTGATTGAGGTAACGTTAGGAAAGCACCTATAAAAGTAGCTGTCAAACCCCAGAAAGGAGTGAATTATAGACATGTAATATGGGGGCAGTGTTGATGTCAAAGCGGAGATCTTACTTGGGTTTAGTCGCATGACACCAGTAAAAAAATATGACCAAAGAATTTCAGAGAAGATATTTGAAGATTGCATTTATTAAGTGTTAGATTGGCACCCTAAAACACTTGGCAGACTTTAAGAAGGGCAGCATCAAGTCCTTTGTGACTCTTTTCATAAACCAGTATGTCATTGCTTTAGTTGAAGGAGTTTTGGATACCACAGATGGCTTTCCATATTTTATCTTGAAAGGTTTCAGCTGCCAATGAGATTCCAAAGCTGAGTCTTTTGTAGCTATATAAACAACTGTGAGTGGCAAAAGTGACTATATATGTTGAGTCTGCTGATAACTCCAAGTGATGGTTGTCTTTCCTATAATCTAGGCTAGCGAATACATGGGCACCTTTCATCTGGTGTATCATAGCTTGCATCGTGGAGTGAGATGTCTCTCTCTTTGAATTGCCTTGTTAGGTTGGCATATGTCTACACACTAATAGATGCTGCCTTCTACTTGAGTCGTTGGAACAGTGACAATAGGGGAGACCCATGCTGTGGGACCTTTGAACACGTTTAATGATGTGAAGTTTCATGAGGATTTGAGCTTCTTATTCAACTTGTTTTAGAATACCAAATGAAATGTCTCTAAAGTGTTGTTACACATCGGTGGCAAAGTGTAGATGAATCTGGTGATCTTTCAGCTTAGCTTGCTTATGCAATCAGACAGCTTTAGGGAAAGTTCTTAAAGATTTTTGGGTTCATTCCCAAGATCCTATTGACAATAGGATCTTGGGAATTGCACATAAAACCTAGATGAGTCCAAGCTTAACTGCTGATCTGAAATTCAACAGGCATCCAGTTCCTGCAGCAGCTTCATCAATGTATGCCATGATTTGCAAGGAGTGATCACCATGTTTAACTAGTGATCTAAAAATACCTAGACATTTAAAAGGTCGTTGTGGTCCACAGGCATATATTCTAAATCAGTGTAATTTAGGGGAGGTCTTGTCTATGACAAATTCCTACAGATCTTGTTTTGTCTCTGTGACAATGTCTCTCCAAATTGAAAACACCTTCATTTTTTTATATTTTTCAATTTCTGAGGGCGATGAATCAGATCACTTCAAAGATCTTAGGCGAGTGACTACCTTCCTTAACTAGTGTTGAGTGTGAGATGTGTGTTTCATTCACTCTCCCACAGCAGATCCATAATAAGAATTTGGAGTCACTTGAGAGTTGTCATTTCTCCCTCTTACTTTGACATACTGATTGAAAGTGTTCCTTCTTGCCACAGTTGTGGCACATATTTTGTGCCACGGGGCACAACCCTGAGAGTAGGGAGCTTAATACATATCTAAAACAGTTGTGTTTGCCATCACATGTACAACAGTTTTTGTCTAAAGATATCAGATTCAAAGCTAAAAATGATTTGTGATCTCAGCACCTCTTCGGTTTTTTAACTTTCAAAGTTACAGTGCTACCCTCGATCATTTAATCTAGTCATAAATGCATCCATTGTCTCAAAGATATCTTTCATAATCAACGTTATTATATTTTGGAAGTAAATACACCATCAGCAATTCTTCCAAAGCTTTTAACTGATATAGGATATGATGTGTGTCAGGCCCAATACATTTTGTTCTCAGTCTCTTTCCATTCTCAATTACTATAGCCCTGTGTAGTGTACACATCAAAGTTTCCAATCCATTGGCACCATCTGGAGCCCAAGCTGTTAGTGTCACCCATAGTAAAAGGCAGAGACATACCAATGATAATGACTGAGAGGTGGTTGAATTATGCTAGACTTCATGTGAGCATCCCCCAACACAAAGGTTTGTTGTCTTCAGTGCACGAAGGCCATCATATTATTTGTGGACGCCCCACTTACTTTCATCATAAGTGTTATCACATGGAATCACCTTATCGACCAGTAGCACATGGAGGCAGCAGGAAATGGTCATTTGTAAACTTTTTCATTCCTTTATTCACAAACAGCACTTTAAATGGGATGGCTAACCTTGATAAACTCACAGATTACCATTTAAACATATTTGATGAAGCATAAATGATCTGTTACTTTAGATTCGGTCCTGCGAGCATGCAATAAATAATAATGTCACCATGACCTGGCTGATAGGCCCTCACTGGTACAGGCCAAATGATGTCCCTTCCATGTATATATATCTCTACTCCCAGCGCAGAGCCTGGAAATATGTCACAACACTAAAAGAGAGGAGATGCCCCAGAGCAATAGCACTCACATTACACATGCTATCCCTTAGCATAATCTGTATCTCAGCCTGCATACTCATAGGTTTGCATAATTGGGCCCTATTGACATAGGTAAAGTTAGACACAGCCATTCCTTTATGACTTACCTTTTTTGCACGTGCAAAGGATACCCAAATGGAGTCCTGGCAGGCAAAAACCAATTTAAAGAAGCAGAGATCTCTGTAATAAGTGTGGATATCCTGCAGCCACAAATTCAACTCAAGGGGTGCAAAGTGGTCAAAGTGTTCCAAGGTGTAATTTGCCTTGGAAGTTTGGGAACATTCCAAAAAATGCACATTTGTGGGCATTCACAAACTCTGAGCGGACCCTTTCCCATCATGGAAATGGTCGTCGATTTTTCCCAGCGCAGGGCTGGAATAACTCCCTTTGCCAGTAGGGATGGGAATGGGAAATGGAACGGATCTCCATCAGATTTGTTGAGGATGTAAGGGAAGGCCTTTCTTCAAATAGAACAATATTTTCACTGAAAAGAAAAAGAAATGTGTGTGTTGCCCGGGGGGTCCTATTCCCAAATGCAGAGTTCTCTGCAATTGCAGAACTCTGCACAGCGGGAATAGAACCATACTGGAAAAGTCATCCAATCTTGTCAAGTGTATGCCTGGAAAGGCTTGCCTGGTTCGGATTTCTTACTCTTGGAATGTTGGTAAATAGGAACAAAACATTCAGGTAGAGGTCGAGATCTCCAGCTGTACCTTCTGGCTTATTTTGTGCATAGGGCCCTATGTTCATCCTTGCTAGCTTTATGTTTGTTCACTTGCTAGATTGGACTTCAGGATCTTTTCTCTTTCATGAATGTTGCTTGAAGTTTCTGGAGTTGACCTCGGGGAGTGTCTTTGTTTGCGAGTGGTTGTTTAACTAGTAGATAATATTTGATTTTTCGATGCACCACAGTTCTAATATGCTGAGCTTATTTACTTGATCATAGTTGTTGGAAATTGGGTTATTAGTTGTGAGGCCAGCACTAGTCATAGTTCCTCAATTGTCAGTGGGAACCAAACACCCCATTGTAGGGCTGGAGGGTAGCAAGGCTGAGCATTCTAAGGCCTACTCAAGGGAGGTGGTGTGGGCTAGGAATCACCCATCACTGGCACGCAATACCAACACTCAATAAATGATTATCTAGTCAGTATGTTTTCTTTAGAAAAAGGAGAAGTACATTTATTATGCACACACTACTAAATACATCACAGCAATTTTCAGTTGGCAGATGGAACATACCATAGATGATATTGGGTAGTCTCTGAGGTCACCCTAACATATCAAGTAAGTTTCAACAGTCATTGTGTGGTCACTGTATTACTTTGGTATTAATCATTGTCATAATTGTGATAATGATGTATTAATACACAAAAATGCTATCATCATGAAAACCCAATAAGCCATTTATCAGGAATACATTTTGTGTTTGTGCATCCTTTCATGTCCTTGGCATCATTAAATTGTAATAATCAGAACAACCACTAGAGGTCATCATGCATTGTAACAATACAATCAGCCCATAGAGGGAGTACCACTACCAACATAAACAGAGCATTATATATTTTTAGGGCTTCAAGTCCTTCTAGAATAATACCATCCACAAGGCCTCTAGAGGGCAAATCACTGCCAACTGTAGAGCGAAAACTCCAGCTAGGGACACCACCAGAGGTATCGACGGAGAGGGCGGTGGCTCCCTTGACCTGTGTCAGAGCCAGGTGAGGTGAGGCTGGTTACCTCACACAGGATAGGTATGAATAACCATTCCTCCTGCATAGAGGTACTGTGATTGGTCACATGTAATAACATGGTGATGATTCTTAAGTTTATTTTATTTTGCTTTTTTGTTCCTACTGTTTTCAAAATTGCACTTAATGCAGTAGCCATTACAACTAGGTCCTGAAGAAAGCCGGGGTCCTTGTGCCCACTACGGCTGAAATTAGTAGACCATTTTTCGGTAAATTAATTTCAAAGCCAACACTGTGTTTTTTAATAAGTTCATCAGTGGTCACCAATAAATGTGTTTTGGACCACTGCTGTATCTTTTTTTAACTCACTTACACTCACACTTCTGTCTTTGCACTGCATCTTTGGCTCGCATGGTCAGTATACCTTTGAGATACTCAGCCTGTCATTCTTCCTTCTTGTATCATTGGTCTCACAACACGCCTAGTCCACCAGCTTTTGACCTGCTGCCAGAAGAGCTGAGGTGACAGGGGTATCTTTGGAGTTCCAAATGATGACACTGGCCTCGAAGGGCATTTGATGGAAATCCTTAACCTTTTTTCCCCTCCTCAGGGTTTCTTCTGTCGTGGAGTTGCACTTGTGTCAGAATTTTCTACTACCACTAATTGCCATATAAGCAAGTGATTTGTTTTGTTTTGGGTCCTGCTTCTACCCTTGTTCAGTGACAATCTTTTATATTCCTTCACCAGACCACCAGTTTTCATGTGTTGTTTATTAATAACTTTAAAATGCCAGACAAAGCATGGAAGGTGATGAATTTGGTGTTCCCCCAACCTAGCGGAAGGACCCAGAAGATGTTCCGATGAGCAAGAGCATGTCATGCTGAACAGTTTGGTGATAGCCCCATCTTCCTTGGACCACCATAGGATGATATATGGGTATACATGATTTTTATATAAAAGGCTCTGCAAAGCATTACGGACGAGTCTCTGTAGAGGGGTGAATATTATAGCAGTGGCTCTCCTGCTGCACTGGGGAGAGCCGCAGAGATATTTTCCTACTGGATTTTGCTTACTTTCTAATTGGGGTGCCAGGTCCCACCAGGGCACCCCACAACTTGCCATTGTTGGAGGACAGCACAAGGATCCCACCTCTGGCTGCCCTCACCAGCTCCTGCGCACCTAGTACTCCTGTATGCAGCCACAGGAGCAGGCAATAGTGTTCTTTGAATCTGCTACCTCTAGCGGGTAGATGGGTGTTGTTGGGGACACCTCCCAGGGTCCGGGGATACAACAGGACCCAGGGATGGGGTCCTGGGCACCTTCTGCCTCCTCCTGCAGGAGTGCGCCTGCAGTCCACACATCCTTAGAGTCCCGGGGAGCGCAAAAGGTGCTTCCCTGAAGCTGGAAGCAAATGGGGTTCGGGGATGGGGGTCCCATCCACTGCAACATGAATCTGCTTGGGGGATGGGGTCACCAGGCGTGCTAGTAACATGGGTAGGGGGCCCCATGCACAACTTCTCCCCCAACATTGTAAGTGCAGTTTTAGTGCACATCCCTGGGCCCTGGTCCACCCTGGGGGAAACCGATGAAATGGCAGACACTCTGAGGGAGGAAAAAGGTAAAACGGTCACAACATGTTAGAATGCCAAAACAAGCCCCCCATGGGTCAATTTGGACTACCCAGGTCTCCTTTTGCTCATGGTGGGGAGCTCTATCTACCAGGGGCACTGGCAACAACCCTCCTCACCTCCAAAACGGTGCCATTCTCCAAAAGCTGGTTCTCCCCTTGCGCCATTTCTCCTTTGTGGCTTTATTAGTGGGTGTAGGGAAGTCCAGAGCTTCCCCCAACAAGGGAGTAAGAGGGCCAACCTCACTGTACCTTGGGGAGACCCACTGATCCTGGTTCATCTGGAGAGAGGCCTGAGTGCTGAGTGGCGGTCAGGGGGTCCTCCATCCAGTTCTCCATGGCAGTGCCAGGACCCAGCACGGAAGTAGGTAGACAATTCACAGACAAGAGTTTATAAAGGGGGGAGGAAGGTTCCAGAAGACAGGCACCAGTAGCCAATCCTGGGGAGCCACATCACCCCTTCCCACCCTTCCTGCTCAGCATGTTGGGACAATCGAAAATGACGTCATCCAAAAGCCAGTGGTCACATCCGCTCCTGGGGTTTTAGCTCTAACTCTCACTGACATCACTGCCAGGGACTTGCACACTAGAATTTCAAACAGGGCCCCACTCTGGCTTGGCTCCAGTTGTCTGTGCTCTCTCCTTCGTTCAGTGGGCTTTGGAAGGCACTCCAATTCAAGACATCAATGATCTCTGTAGGCGAAGAAGAAGTGAAACTGCTTTCTAACGCAGTTCCCTCTCTATGTGTATAATGGAGTGGATATAGTTAAAACAGTAAAGCAAAATAACTTTCCCTAATAGTGTACATTACCCTCATGAGGCTTATACCAGTTGAATACCAAATCCTGCAGTGTCCCCGTTGGGCGTGGCAACCTGTGCTCTGTTACCGGACTTTACACAGCAGTGGTCTCTCACACGCAGCCCAAAAACATTTACACACATGTGTGCGCACGTGTTCACATGTAGCCAGCCAAGTGCCCCTTACCCTTGCAGTGTCACTGTGGCATTATCTTAGAAGGAGGACACTGGTGGTAGCACGCAAAGTCTGTATGCCATGTGTTTACTGTGGGTGAGACTCCGGTAGTGGGGCTCACCCACAGTAAAAAGTTTAAAAAACGTTTGATCAGAAAAGCAAAAATTCCAGGCGTATTGCTTGAGCTGAATCCAGTGCGGTAATCATGATAAGTAGAGCCTTATTTTTTTTGTCTTTTCTTGAGACATAACTTGACATAGGTAATGATATCCTTGCACATACCACTTGTGATTGTCAGGTGATTGTTTCACTGTCAGAGTGCTTTATCATGCTCGATGACTTATTTGAGGACATAATTGCATGTGTGCTCTTGAGTTGTTTTATTGTAGCAAGGCTGGTGAATGCATATGCAAGGGATATTGGTGTACCGCTGATTGAGGTGCGGCCTGTGTCATCTAGGGCGAGAAAGCAAGAGACACACAATTGATGGACGAAATGCAGAACAAATCAAAACATTCATCCCCATTCAAGAGATCTGGGTTGAATCAATCATTCTTTTGCTCACCATGCCACACCAGTTTAGACCTGGCCATCTGCAAATCAATCTTGACCCTCTGCCTCATGGGAACAGTCCAGCCCAAAACTGCCAAGCCAGGTCCTCCCTGGACCAAAACAAGCATCCTAGGACCGGTTTCTGGGTTTTACACCTCTTCAGCCAGGATAGCTTGACGTAGTGGTGTTATCGTGGGGGTACAGGGGTGATTGCCCCAGATGCAAAATTCTTAGGCACGCAACATTGGGGGAGCAATTTGCAAATTTCAAATTGCACTGTGCAATACTTGCCTTGCCCTGGGTGCTGACAACCCACGCTACAGTGCTACATTGACGTAAAGTGATGATGATATGTCTTGCTTGGGTGTCCCAGCCCAATGTTGTACCACAATTCTGACTATCAGCATTTTCTCAATGTAAATAGAAGTAGAGTTAAGAGGAGAAAATCTATTGTTACCTTTGTTTGCTTACTTTGACAACATGTGCTTATTGACATTCTTGAACTCAATGTTGTAACATACAACTTCTTTACATTAGCTGTGGCCTGGAACCCTTTTATTTTTAGTTAAATGATCTTGTGATCCCCTCAGATTGCTGAGTTCTGTAGTTTTCTATAGACTTTTATTTCCACCACAAGGAGAGCAATGATGGAAATCATGGTATGTTAATCAGTTAAAATGTGTTACACTTCGAGCCAGATTTACTCATTTTTTTGCGTGAGATTTAATGCCATGCAATGAAGCGCAAAGACATGCAGGGTCTTGGGCGGGTCTTGGGCTCAAAATTCCACGGACCTGATAATTCTCGCCTCGGTGCCTATTCCAATCATAGAGTCCCAATCTGCAACTCTGGGCAATAGCTTGCTTAATCTCCACAACGGCCCCCACAACGCTAAGGATGCCTGGCCTCCACCTTGGGGGTGCCCAGGAGTGGACGCCTCACAGGGAAAGCCAGGATGGGTTCCACAGCGGTATTCGTACAAGCACCTTGAGACCCTTGCGGGTGAGTAGTGCGCTATACAAGTATCAATTTACATTATACATGCATTTACAATCTAGTGCTACACCAGGTTAGACCACAATCACATGCCTGCCTGACGCTAAACACGTCTGGCATTGTTTTGCGTGAAAAACATGCAAATGTATGCAAAGTTGTTGTAGTAGGATACTACCCACGAAAAATGAAGATTAAATCAGCTCAAACACAATTTACAGAACTAATACGAATACCCGTGAAGTAGCGCATACTTCATTTGCGTCAGAAAAATAGCGCACTTACAAAGCAGGGGCAAAAGTAGGCTTACCATATCAAGGAGAGACTGCGAAAGGAACATCATAGAAAGAATATTCATGAGGGCAGCCAAATCGAGATAGTCATTGCAAGACATAGGCATCCTCTAATTTCGCAAGGAGAAAGAAGACAACGCAAGGAGAAAATCTTCAAACAAAGTGTATCATTGTTTGACCAGCATGAGGAAGAAATCATCATGAAATACAGACTAGGCCAGGACATGATTGTATGTCTGCTCCACCATATAGCTCCAGCACTTGAAACAGCAACTACCAAATCACATGCCATACCAGCACATGTGAAACTTATGTCAGTGCTACATCTATTAGCCTCTGGAATCTTCCAGAATACAGCAGCTGCAGTGGCTGGTATGTCGCTGGGCGCCTTGTCCGCCTTCCTGCCAAACGTTCTGGAAGCAATATTTAGACTAACATCAGCTTCCCCAAACCTGGTCCACAAATTCCAAAAGTGAACAAGGCTTCTACCAATTAGCAAATTTGCCACATGTCGTTGATGCTATAGATTGCACCCTTGTCAACCTGCTCCCACCATCTGGAACAACAAATCTGTACAGGAATCCCAAACAGGCATTCTCTATCAATGTACAGGCCATCTGTGAAGGCAAATACTGTTTCACCAATGTTGTAGCCTAATATCCTGACTCTGCACATGACTGCTTCTTTTTGAGGCACTCAAGCATCAATGAACAGTTTGAAAGTGGGATGTACGAACAAGGAGTAGGGCTTGGTATGTAAGTGTGCCAAAAGTTAGAGATAAAGTAGTTGAAAGAAATAAAAAGAACTGTGGGGCATATTATCAAGGGGGTTTATCGCCGCTTTTTTGGCCTTAAAAGCCAAGAAAGCGGAGATAAAATGATCTCCCTATTACCTAGCTGTCGCTAAAACCAGTTAGTGACAGCTAGTAGGAGATAGCGACCATCTTGGGCCCCACTTTGCATGTCAGTGATATTTATCACTAATGACATGCAAAGTGGGCGTGCCAAGATGTTAGCGACTGAAAACAGTCGCTAACATCGCTATCTCCTATTACCAACTTTTGGAGATATTCGCACTAAGCGCGAATATCTCCAAAAGGTAACACCTGCCCTGAGCAGTTCTTAGCCATGTTATCCAACGGGAGGTGGATACATGGCTAAGAGCATTAGCTCGGTAATGCATGAAAATCGCGGACTTTTCAGCGATATTCATGCATTGCGGCGATTTTTATCGCATTTGCTATAAACCTTGGTAATACCAAGGTTTATTTGCGGTAAAAAGCGCCGCAGCTCAGCGGTAAATTTTTGTCTCTAACCAAGCAATAGCGATAATTATCGCTATTGCTTGGTAATATGCCCCTGTATTCCCTCCATGTGGATTGTATCATAGAAATACTTTGACAAAAATCCATAAGAAAATCACTTACCAGTATGGTGGAATCACAATGAGGTAGTATTACATAAAACATGGTATCAGTATGTCAGTTCATGTGTGTCTTCAATCTGAGTCATGTGTTATAGATGTCATAAAGTCAAATATATGAACCATATCTGTCATAATTGCTTTGTTGTTTGAAAGGTAGTCATACTCATGGCTTCTCGTTATAGCTGTGTTCAGCATCAAAGTGTACTTTGTATGAAGTGTCAAAGTGAAACATTCCTAACAGTAAACATGTGTCATTCAACATTAATGTAAACTTTTTGGTCCCCAGGTGATCAGCATATTCTCTCAGGCCATAGCTAATAACTACATTTTGGCAACAAAACAATCATGCAGAAGAAGCATATAACACAGGCCACAGCAGGACAAGAGAAATCAATGAGTGTTCCTTTGGAATACTGAAATACAGATTCCGATGCCTTGACCTATCCGGTGGACATTTAGTGTACAGGCCAACAACAGTATGCAACATGATTGTAGTATGTTACATACTACACAACATAGCAATTAGAGGGAAATAGGACACTGTGGACAAAACAGATGCTGCAAATAACGATTGCACCATGTCAAATATGGATGATGTACCAAATGCAGAAATGGATTAATATGAAGGACATCTCAGAAGAAATGGTATTGTAGCTAATTTTTTCTCAAAAAGGATCAACAAACTACCTGGTTTAGGTCAAACTAATCTCACCTACACACAACCAAATGTATTTTTCTCCCAAGTAGAATATGCATAATGTGACAGACAATTCCAGAAATGTCTAAGCTCTAATCATGTTGTGGTGGTGTGCAACAAGCTCTGTCAACGTATCAAATGAAATCCTAAGGCCCTTATTTATGAGGCCATGCGTCAGTTTTGCGCCGCCGGTGCGTCACTTTTTGTGACGCACCAGCGGCGTACAAAATGCGCCTTGTTGCGCTATATTTAAAAAGTGACGCATCTAGGTAGATGCGTCACTTTTTAAACCCCTGCGCCACATTATACCTGCGTCAGGTATAATGTATGCAGAGGGGGCGTTCCCCCGCAAAAACCCTCGTAATAGTGACGCAGTGAAATCTATGAGATTTCACTGCGTCACTTTTAGGATGCAGTTGCGTCAAAATCTTGCGCCTGCCTCACAGCAGGCGTAAGACTGACGCAAGCCCTTTCACATGGGGATTTCCCCATGTGAAAGGACGCATTGCTGGAGTTGCGTCACTTTTGTGACACACTCCAGCAATGCGTCACTTTTGTGCTTACAGATGCGTCAGAAATACTGACGTATCTATAAGTCCTTGCGACATGATGCGTCATACATTAAATATGACGCATCATTGGTGTCGCAAGGAGTGCGCAGTGAAAAGTGACGCATCGCTGTTTTCACGCAGCGATGCGTCACTTTTCATAAATGAGGCCCTAAGTGTTTTACATACGCGTGCGTGAAATCAATAAGGCAATAACAAATATGATCCATCTCTGTGTCATGTTTGTAACAGACAAGAATACAAAGTAATCTGCTATCCACCAAAAGTCTGGGTTGTATAAATTTCTAATCTACTCAAAAAAAAGGTGTATAATGCATGCACATATGGAACACATATCACATAAGTCAAATCCACTTACTGGAAGCATAAATTATGGTAACATATATCAATGATACCATCATGTCTTGTGTAACATATAAACACAACATCACAAGATATATCATCCACAGTGTACATAGCAAGCAGCCCACAAATTCCTTGCCAACATAGTCAAACAATGTACATACAATATTGATCACAAACCATCACATCACAAAGCACAATGTCTCAAAATGTATGTAACTATACATAAAAATATCATTGCACTCCCTGAAGTACATTGTCATATAATTCCATTTTCATTTAACATGATTTGAAGGGCAGCGAACTCAATAACCTGAGGCCTAAATAAGTGTACCAGGCAGTAATTTTTAGCGCCAGCACAAAGGAAAACACAGGGGTATGCCACATTCTAGTAAATCCGTCACATCCCTACTTTTTTGAAATTACGCAGTGCGGCGCTGAAGAATTTGCCGCTTCCATGCATTGCACCATTGCCTTGTTCATATGCCCCTATGTGTCATACCATTGAAATCAGTGGCATTCCTTGCCAAGTCTCCGAACTGGAGAGACACAGATGTATAATGACAGAAATATTATGCCTTCCAAAAATGCTACGCTTTGTAAGAAGGAGAGAGCAGGAGCGGGACACACTAGCAGAGAAATGACACAATTCAATTCTTTTCCCTATTGCCATGGGCCTCACACAAACCTTTGTGTGAAGCTAGCATAGGTTCAAACCTGAATGATACCCTTCCATGGCAAAACACCATGCATTGACTGACCGTAAAACTGCACTATGTTTGTATGTGCGCAGTACAGCGCAGTACACATGCAACGTAGGGAAACCAAATGAGCAACAAAAGCATTCAATTCTTAAGAATGGCCATAGTCAAAAGTTATAATCACAATTGTACGAGAAACCCTTACTAATCTTCCATTATAGGTAGTGTATGTGACATAAACAATGGGTGTTAGCATGGGTGCTCCTTTACACCACTGAGGGAATGTCCCCTTGGTGCCAAGTTATGCAAAGCAGCACTTCAATCAGCCGTGCTTTTCAGCCAAGTCACTTCCGATTGCTATACAAGTTCCATGCAGGTAAATCCTTTTGTAAGAAAGTTAATCTGTGTTAAAAAAAAGTGTCACACATAGGATGCTAAATTACATAAAATCTCAGTCAACAAACCATCTCCTATGTAACGGTTGGTGGCAGATTTAGTAATATAACAGCATGACTACCAAAACATGCTCCTTAATCAATGTTACTACTGATTGCAGAATCGATTGTGTCTTGCCAAATTAAAATAGGCAGTTAGGCACAGTATTTGCTGTGTGGCATGTCACCAGACAGTGAGTCACAGTTCAATTAGTAGAGATAAATGGTATAACCCCCATGATACAGACATTTGTATCGTATTCAGCTCATCACTGACATAAGGCAATGGAGATGAGCATTAGACATGTTCATAAGGAAGACATGCTAAAAAATAACATAATTATATGTCAATAAAACATTGTTGCACATCATCAATTTAAAAGGTATACCTAGAAATGTCTTTTTGGACTTTGAACAAAGCCCAGAACAATACTGTACCCATGCAGTAACTGGTTGTGTCATAGTCGGATGCCACCAACGACATCAGGACCATGCTGGATAACGGCAAAACTGCTGCCCGCATCCTCCTGGAACTCTCGGCTTCACTCGACACCATCTGCCACCACACCCTACGTACTCGCCTCTATGACACAGGAATTTGCGACAAAGCCCTGAACTGGACTACCTCCTTCCTCACTGACAGAACCCAGAGGGTCCGCCTCCCTCCATTCCGATCAGAAGCCACGAAGATCACCTGCGGCGTCCCCCAGGGATCTTCACTCAGCCCATCCCTTTTCAACATTTACATGGCACTGCTCGACAACATCGTCTGAGCACACAACCTCAACATCGTCTCTTACGCCGACGACACCCAGTTGATCTTCTCCCTCACCAAGGACCTCTACACCACCAAAACCAACCTCCACGAAGGAATGAAGGCCGTCGCCAAATGGATGATGATCAGCCGCCTGAAACTGAACTCGGACAAGCCAGAGGTCCTCATCCTTGGCTCCACCCTCTCCGCCCTGGATGACTCTTGGTGGCCAATTGCCCTAGGAGCCGCACTGACACCCACCGACCACACACGCAACCTGGGGTTCAAGCTGGACTCATCACTCTCAATGATGCAGGAAGTCAACGCCGCATCCTCCTCCTGCTTCAACTCCCTCCGCATGCTGCGCAAGATGTGCAGATGGATCCCCACTGAAACCAGAAGGACATTCACCCAGGCCCTCGTCAGCAACAGACTGGACTATGGCAACGCCCTCTATGCAGGAAGCCCTGCCAAACTCCAGAAAAGACTACAACGCATACAGAATGCCTCTGCACAACTCATCCTCGACATCCCCCTCTGCACCCACGCCACAGCTCATCTGAGAGACCTACACTGGCTGCCAGTCAAAATGAAGGATCACCTTCAAGCTCCTCATCCACGCTCACAAAGCACTCCACGACACCGGACTATTATACCTCAACAAACAACTCACCTTCTACACCCCAAACCGCCAGCTTTGCTCCGCTGACTGCGCCCTCATCAACGTCCCACACATGACCACCGGCGGCAGATCTTTCTCCTACCCTGCCGCCAAGACATGGAACACCCTCCCCATCCACCTGCAACAGACTCACGACCTGCTGACCTTCATGAGATGTCTCAAGACCAGGCTGTTTGAGCAGTAGCTGCACCCCCCTCTCCCCTCAGCGCCTTGAGACCCTTCGGAAGATTAGCACGCTCTACAATTGCTTGATTGATTGATTGATGAATGTAGCCAGTGGTTGAAGTAAATTAAAAATACTATGCCAACAGTGATGCTGCATGCAATGGGTGTGGGGTCAGTGAGAATGGGGGTGGGGTCAAAGGTGTAAAAAAATAGAAGATAATCTGTAAAATGTACGTGGTCTGTTAACGTCAGATGGCTGCATATAAATACATTCACAAAATAAATGAAAAATATATTACAAATTACGTTTCTCTGAAGAAAATTACACTGTAGGATGTTTTGAAACATCCATTACTTACTGCACTGCAGACGTCTGTGTATAACCAGAGAGCCACAGATGTTATTCGAGGTTGGTGGTGTGAAGAACAATTACTTGTGTATTTTTAGTGCTACAAGTTCACAGCCCGTGACAGAAAGCACTGTGAATATGTAAGTCATTATATTCAACTGGCATCACAGACAATAAAAGATAGATTGCTACCAAACGTGCAAATGTGTTCAATATAAGATGGTGCTTCCAAGACATAGATTCTGTAGTCATACCAAGACTGTATGTAATGCAACTTTTTGAACATAACTTTCCCATCAAAACGTCAGGGGTAGTAAGTGCTAAAGTGGAGAAAATCAAATCTGAAGCAACCACTTCACAGCTCGGTTGTTCACTCGTTGCCTTGCCACTCAGAATCAATCGTTGTCATCACAAAAGTCTGAGGGATTCAATCAAGTAAAGCCAGTACCGGCTACCAAGCATACTTAACATTATCAGATTGCCCTTTATGTTTGCAGACAATGCCTGTTGCGTACATTTGCATTTCTTTTAGACAAGCAGACACCCTGGCAGGGAGGCATGTTCACCTATCTTTCGGTTTCACAGCATAGGAGACTCACTAAATTATACTACACCTGAGGCCTAAATACTATTGGAATACACTATCCCAAGGTGGATTTGTGTGGACAAATTGTAGGGGGGGGCAGTGGTACTCTTTTCACAAAGGTATATGGATGTAGTGGCCCACTGATCTCACCCACTTCGACCACTGTATGTAGCCACAAGAAATAAAATGTGTACTTTACATTGGTCACGATAAGCAATGCAATCCATGTTAAAATCATGCAAAGTCACTGGGATGCTTGACCTCATAGAGCGATTGGCATGGCTCCACCTGACATCTGCTTCGCACCCAACATCCTCTTTCTGGTTGGCAGAGTGGAGTACACACAATCAGGAGCATTCAGAAGCACCTGTGGATATTCGCTGAGTACCACTAATTAGTGTATTGCATATGAGTCCTCTAATCTTGATGTATGTGTAGAATTATGTGTAAGTGACATGTGCCATGATGATGAAAAACAAAAAGTGTCAGAGGGTCTATAGGGTCTATGTGTGGTTCATTTAACTAACAGAACAGTGTCAACTCATCTAACAGTGATAAAGAATATTGGTGGATACCAGTGAACACTCACCGGATATCCATCAGTCACCACACGGAACCGCCCTTCATCATTTGGCATTCCTGTTGGCCACAAAAAAAATTTTGGTACACCACTGGCTCAAAGAGGGGGGTCAGTTGGTATAACCTCCCAAGAGACAAGTGACGGCCAATGGTGGTAGAGTGTCACAAACTACCCATCAATTTAATTAGTGGGTGACTGATTTGCAGTGCTGTGAGAAAGGGTGTGTGAAAAAGTGAGTGAAAATATATAAAATTGGGTGAGGGAGCAGAAATAAGACAACTTTATTAGGTTATATGCTCGCTCCGCCAATGTTAAAAAAGCAGCATAGGTAGATTTAACAAATATCTACACTGATATCAAGATGGTCAACATGTTTCAGCAATATACTAGGGACTATAGAGTCCACTGCTTTCATCGTGACCGGTGTATGTTGTAATGCTACTGCAAATAGTGAAGTGATGGATAAAAATAGTGACTGAATATTCACATTGCTGCAACATGAAAAAAGATCACCTCATGTTCTAGGTGTATTCCTTTGTTTGCAGAAGGTATATTCGTCACTACAAGACAAAAAGGGGAAGACACAGACTAATACATGTAAAATGACCACATACATATAGACTAAGCATCATGTTAGTATTACACATTGAGCTATAAATCATTGTTGATAATTTGATCACACATTGGTCTCACATTTACTACACATGTGGACATATAAATATGATGTTCTCATGTTGTTAGATTACTCCATCTTACCATTATAGTTGGAGCAAATGGCTCCACCCCGCCTGGCCACGGCTCAGGACACGAGGGAAGCACCGCTCTAGTAAAGGAAGCAAAAAACAGACACAAAAGTATGTAACTGCCTCTCAGTCCTACGGAAAATAAAACACATAGTAGGTACCTACAAGGAAATTACTCATATGTCAATGGTATGGGTCCATTGGTGTGATAAGGTGACCCAGGTGGGAGGATGGTGGACCCTCCTAGATACATCATGGGTGTATCTTCTTTCAAGAGATATATCATAGAGCTATACTAGAGATTGAATTGCAGCATAGTCTCATTTATCCTGGGATGTGTAGCATTTTGGGGATCTGCCTACTTAATGATAAACACGTCAAAGTTTCGTCATTCTCCCACATAGATGTTGCTCGTGGCATTTAGAAATGAGGATCTCAGCGTTCTAGATGTCAAAGTCGCGGTTAGCGTAAAGGAGACATCTGCCAGCGTAAGTAATCTAGCTTTTAAAAGAAAAAGGCTAGGAGCTTGCGTTCGAAAGACATCTGCCAGCGTGAATAATCTAGTTTCAAAAGAGAAAGCCTGGAAGCTCGCGCTTGGCTTACCTCTCAGTCGGTACTCCTACACCTCCTTCTGAGCGATTGGGGAGGTGCCGGAGCAAAGACGAGGAAGTATTTTTAACCTGTGAAACGATTGGTCGGCCGCGGTCACCTGACCGGGTCGTCCAATCGGGGCTGATGTTACTCAGTGGTTGTGTTCAGACTAATATTAAATACTGATAGGTGGTTCAGCCATCACGTGATCAAGAAACTCTAGCCGATCATTGGTCATTCGTATTGTTGTGTGGTTACTCGGCAACTCTGGTAAAAAAAACAGCCATGAAATATCTATAGAAAGGCTTTCGCTATGTAGCTCGGTTCTGGTCAACTAACAATTACAAAGGGTTGCACAGCTCATTTTTGATAATTGGGCGAAAATTGATGACCTTGCGCGTACTGCCCGCCAGATGCTCCTTAGATTTGTTGTTTTTGTCATATTAGGAGCAGTGCGATGGTGAATGACGAAATCATATCTCTGGACTATAAAAATTAATTTGAACAGAATCATGTAATCGATGATGTATATCGGGGTGCATTAAAACGGGACTCTAAGGTGGAAAAGGACTGGCATTCCAAACAGAGAGTCACATGATTCTGTTCAAATTAATTTTTATAGTCCAGAGATATGATTTCGTCATTCACCATCGCACTGCTCCTAATATGACAAAAACAACAAATCTAAGGAGCATCTGGCGGGCAGTACGCGCAAGGTCATCAATTTTCGCCCAATTATCAAAAATGCACCGTGCAACCCTTTGTAATTGTAAGTTGACCAGAACCGAGCTACATAGCGATAGCCTTTCTATAGATATTTCATGGCTGTTCTGTTTACCAGAGTTGCCGAGTAACTACACAACAATACGAATGACCAATGATCGGCTAGCGTTTCTTGATCACGTGATGGTTGAACCACCTATCAGTATTTAATATTAGTCTGAACACAACCACTGAGTAACATCAGCCCCGATTGGACGACCCAGTCAGGTGACCGCGGCCAACCAATCGTTTCACAGGTTAAAAATGCTTCCTCGTCTTTGCTCCGGCACCTCCCCAATTGGCTCAGAAGGAGGTGTAGGAGTACCGACGGAGAGGTAAGCCAAGCGCGAGCTTCCAGCCTTTCTCTTTTAAAACTAGATTATTCACGCTGGCAGATGTCTTTCGAACGCGAGCTCCTAGCCTTTTTCTTTTAAAAGCTAGATTACTTACGCTGGCAGATGTCTCCTTTACGCTAACCACGACTTTGACATCTAGAACGCTGAGATCCTCATTTCTAAATGCCAAGAGCAACATCTATGTGGGAGAATGACGAAACTTTGATGTGTTTATCATTAAGTAGGCAGATCCCCAAAATGCTACACATCCCAGGATAAATGAGACTATGCTGCAATTCAATCTCTAGTATAGCTCTATGATATATCTCTTGAAAGAAGATACACCCATGATGTATCTAGGAGGGTCCACCCTCCTCCCACCTGGGTCACCTTATAACACCAATGGACCCATACCATTGACATATGAGTCATTTCCTTGTAGGTACCTACTATGTGTTTTATTTTCCGTAGGACTGAGAGGCAATTACATACTTTTGTATCTGTTTTTTGCTTCCTTTACTAGAGCGGTGATTCCCTCGTGTCCTGAGCCGTGGCCAGGCGGGGTGGAGCCATTTGCTCCAACTATAATGGTAAGATGGAGTAACCTAACAACATGAGAACATCATATTTATATGTCCACATGTGTAGTAAATGTGAGACCAATGTGTGATCAAATCATCAACAATGATTTATAGCTCAATGTGTAATACTAACATGATGCTTAGTCTATATGTATGTGGTCATTTTACATGTATTAGTCTGTGTCTTCCCCTTTTTGTCTTGTAGTGACGAATATACCTTCTGCAAACAAAGGAATACACCTAGAACATGAGGTGATCTGTTTTCATGTTGCAGCAATGCGAATATTCAGTCACTATTTTTATCCATCACTTTACAATTTGCAGTAGCATTACAACATACACCGGTCCTGATGAAAGCAATGGACTCTATAGTCCCTAGTATATTGCTGAAACATGTTGACCATCTTGATATCAGAGTAGATATTTGTTAAATCTACCTATGCTGCTTTTTTAACATTGGCGGAGCGAGCATATAACCTAATAAAGTTGTCTTATTTCTGCTCCGTTACCCAATTTTATATATTTTCACTCACTTTTTCACACACCCTTTCTCACAGCACTGCAAATCAGTCACCCACTAATTAAATTGATGGGTAGTTTGTGACACTCTACCACCATTGGCCATCACTTGTCTCTTGGGGGGTTATACCAACTGACCCCCTTTTTGAGCCAGTGGTGTACCAAAAAGTTTTTTGTGGCCAACAGGAATGCCAAATGATGAAGGGTGGTTCCGTATGGTGACTGATGGATATCCGGTGAGTGTTCACTGGTATCCACCAATATTCTTTATCACTGTTAGATGAGTTGACACTGTTCTGTTAGTTCAATGAACCACACATAGACCCTATAGACCCTCTGACACTTTTTGTTTTTCTGCACTTAGTTAGGGAATGTGTCTTGGTCTGGTCTTTAAAATCCCTCAGGCCCTCCTCCAACCTCTTTGTTCTTTCGTGCCATGATGATGTACATCTGTTTTGTAGGTAAAAGTCATCACAAACAAAATGCCAAAGGCACGCAGCAAGAGAGATGTCATTGCAGGGGGACCATACACATGAGACATTGTAATCTACAAACCAAGGACGACACAATGCATCAAGAGGTAAGAGTAGGTTTATTCTTAACACCTCATCCAACGGCGATGGCTCTGTAACTGCCACTTCAATGGATTCTCTCACTTGGCAGAGTTCTCCAGCAGAGTTCTGTCAATGACCTCATCACACATGAGGTTCTATGCCACCCTTCTTCCTCTCATACAACAAAGTGCACAATGATACATAATGAACAAAATACAAACACCCAACCCTGGACATAATGACAAAACTACACCCCAAAATAATAACTCACATGAAATATACAAGGTTTTGCATACTAGGACAATAGAACAAAAGTATTTTATATAAAAATAAATGAAAGAGTGAATTCAATTTCAAGACCTACACAACAAAATCTATGAGCTATGCAGATTTTCTTACAGAACAAAATCCTTGAGATATGCAGGTTTCCTGGTCTCCCTAACACTCCTCCTGTGAACTGTTGGAGTACTCCTGCAAGAACCTTGTAAACCTGAATCACACACCCAACTCCCAAATGGTTGTGGGGTAAATGTGGTATTGGAAGGACGAACATGTGGCTGCCTTATAACAGCAACCCTACTCTTGTTTCAAATGCGACCATCATTTGTCTTTATGGCTTTCCTGAAACATTTGATGACTTGTAGTTTCCTTGTAAACTTGGACCAATCTGCGGACCCTTTGGGTTCTCTAATTTTAACAAAATCATCCACACTGACCTCCACATTTCTTCACACTCTTTTTAGTGTCAAAATGCTCTATTCTTTTGTGTTAAGCAGTAATCTCTTTGTCTCTCCATTCACCTGGCGAGTTGTCAACACAACCCTTATTCCAGTACATCCAACCGGGACACATTTTGTTGACGGTGATCTCCCTTTGAACAATTCAAATGGAAATTTGCCCGTGGAGCCATGTGGGGACAAACGATAGCCCATCGATCTATTTGACAACTCTTTCTTCCAATCCAAACCATTCACTCTTGCCAGTTGTATATCTTCTTTTAATGTCTTGATAACTCTTTATATGGCACCGTTAGTTTCAGGGTGATATAAAGCTGATTTCTTATGTTCAATCCCACACTTCATCAAGTATGATTCTGTCTCATGAGAGTAAAATTGTACTCCATTATCCGTAAGTAAATACCCGGGAAAACTCTCTCTTTTGAACACATGCTCAAGAAATCTGATCACAGCTGAAGACGAAATGTCCTGCGCACATGATACTTCAACCCATCTGAAATATAAATCCATTAACACAATAATATAGGGAGTAGCATGTTTGCCTCTTATAGACCCCAGAATATCCATTGCAACCTCTTCCCAAGGATATTTAGGCAGTGTTCTGCATACCATAGGCAACTGATTACTTTTGAGGCCTTTATCACAAATGACACACTCCACACAAACTCTTATCATACACTCTATGTCATGATCAAGTGAAGGCCACCAAAAATCTCTCAGCAGTCTCCCTTTGGTTTTCACAATACCCATGTTACCATCATGAGCAAGCTGTAGCACTTTATTTCTCAACTTCGCGGGAGGGTCCAATCTTGTACCTCTCAGCAAAAAAACCTTTGTCCACTGCTAATTCTTCCAGAATTTTACCCCACTTCCCTTTGTGACTACCCAACTCTGCTGCGCTCAGTTTACCCAAACTCATGACTCGTATAACTAGAGCCAATTCTTCATCCAACTGTAATTCTTCCAGCCATTCCTTCTCAGATATAGTCCCATCAGTAACTTTACACACACTCACCACCTCCTCCTCATCAACAGCCAGCAGATTGATTACTTGCTCCAGGAACATACCGAACATCAAAACTAAATTCCAGTACACTCAGCACCCATCTCCTGATAGGAGAGGAGATTGAGTTGAGTCCTTTCCTAGAAAATACTTCTACTAACTGCTTGTGGTCAGTATGTACAGTGAATCTGATTGCCCACAAAAACTGTCTGAATCTATTAATAGACCAATGTACCACCAGTGATTCCCTCTCAATGACAGAATAATTACATTCTGCATTTCTCAAAGTCCGTGAAATACAAGCTATCAACTGCTCCTTGCTATCTTTGATCTGGACCAAAACGGCCCCCAAACTCTTTGCACTGGCATCGCATACCACTCTAGTGTCACACAAAGACTCATAAGCTTTCAAACAGGGTACATCATTCAATTCTTGTTTCACCCTCGTATACACATATTTCTTTAACATTTTCCTCATCTCAAATCAAATGTCTTGCTGGCAAAGTCTCTAATGAACTTGCTGTAGTATTCCACCATGCCAAGAAATGATGAAAGTTCTTCCTCTGAATTTGGACCTTCTAATGATCTGATTGTTTCCACAAGTTCTGAACGTGGTTTGATGCCAACTTCAGTAACTTTGTACCCCAGATAACTGACCTCTGAAACACCAAATTTGCATTTCTCTGCTTTGAATGTTGAACCTTCTTCTTGCAATTTCCTCAAAACTCTCTTCACCCAGTGATCATGCTCCGATACAGTGGCTCCAAAAAGGAGAATGTCATCCTGGTAACACTTCACACCAGGTAAACCCTTCAAAATTCTACCCATGATCCTCTGAAAAAAAAGCTGCTGCCGAAATTAGACCAAAAGGCATTCTTTTCAATCGAAATGCACCAAATGGAAAAATGAATGCTGAGAGATCTTGTGATGAGCTGACACCAAGTCTAGGGTAGTGAAAATCTTAGCACCAGTAAATGTTGTCACCATTTATTCGATATTGGGCAATGTAAATGTATCTAATATCACTTCCTTGTTAAGGGCTCTTAGGTCCACACAAAGAAGAATGTCACCATTGCCTTTACAGGCTACCACAATAGGAGCTTTCCACTCTGCCGCCTCAACCGGTTCAATCACCCAACAATCACACAATCTCCCCAGTTCATTTTCCACCTCAGCTTGCATGTGAAGAGGAATCCTCCGAACATACAGGTGGACAAGCACTCACTCCAAGTCTCATCTTGTGTTTGTACCCTAGCAACTTGCCAAGTTTATTTTGAAATAAACTTTCAAATTCCTTCATAAATTTGTCCTCACTGGCCCACACTTCATCCACCTGAACCTGATGAATTTTGTTCGGATGCAAACTCACACCTAATTCACTCTGATTGGCCCACCCCAACAAGTCATCACCTCAACAAGATACGTATATCTTCCCCACAGTCACTTACCACCTAATCTTATGTCAGCCACAAATTGTCCAAGCATCTCTATCTTTGTTCCTCCCTAACCTCCAGGCTGTATGTCTATAGGTGCTATGCAAACAAATGATGAACGGAATGCTGAAGTAATCATACATTCACCCCCAGTCAAGAGATCTGGGTTAAATCCATTGTTATTTTGCTCACCAGGCCACCCCAGTTTAGACCCAGCCATATGCAAATCAGTCTTGACCCTGTGCCTCATGGAAACAGTCCAGAGCGAACTGCCAAGCCAGGTTCTCCCTGGACCGGAAACAAGCAACCTGGGACCAGATTCTGGGTATTACCCTCGATCTGTCAGGCTAGCTATGGACCAGTTCTTTTCTTACTGTGAACAGTTCCTGGAATATCTGTTTAGAGATGATAGAAATGCAAGAGCAAGAATAACATTTCATTCAAATCTGATTGCCATCAATGTCAACCATCTCAGAGGGAAACAATGTATTCAAATCCCTAACATGTAGCCCAATCTCCTGACATATTTCTTGAGTCTTAGTTCTAAATCCTCTCTTGTTCTTGTTACGACATCACCTACTAAAATGTCCCTTAATGCCACAGTAGTTACACTTCTGTGACCAGGCAGGGCAAGATCTATCAATAGCCTTGTGACCATCCATTCCACACTTGAACCATGTATTCTTAAACTCAGGATCTTCTTTTGACTTTTCGCTTCAGCTTCTATATTCTTTCCCTACTTTTTTGTGTCTTCATCTCACACACTTCCGTCATTTCCTCCTTTTCTGTGACTTTCTGATCTTTGACCATTTTAACCTCCCAGACACATTTCATCATATGTTCCACATGTTTAGCAACAATTAGGACTTCATCTAACGAAGGTTTATTTTTCATCTATAACTCCTCACGTATCTTGTCACTCTTGCATCACAATAGGAATTGATCCCTAATCCAATCTTCAATTGCAGACCCAAATTTGTAATTTGAGGCTGATTTCCTCAGACTTGTTTCAAATTCTTGAGAGTGTTTGAATAAGAAAAGTGCACAGACAGTGAGAACAACAGACTGTTGCACACATGGTACAATTGGTAGAAGCAATACATATGTGTAAGTCTTTTTAAAGTACAAATTTTTTTATGATACATTGAATTGTTTTCAATTTTGAATAATAAAAAATCTTGTTACAAGACAAATCATACCGGCTAGGTGGCATATATAATTTTAGACTGTAAGTGCCTCTTGTGTTTCCATGTTTGTTTGAGAAAGTAATATGCATGTAGGTCAAGTAAATCACAGTTAGCTTGACTAGAGATAAATTAAGATATAGGAATCCAAGGGAACTCTCCTCTTTTGTTGTTTCAAATTCCTCCAATGACTCATTTTCGACCTTGGCTCCTTAACCCAAAATGATACCTTTCCAAAATTGTGCTAACCTTTGGAAGGTAATGTCGATCTAATCTAGCTATGGCAATTTCAAATTCATTCAAATCTCGTGCCTCTGTTTGTCGTAGTTCACGGAGGTCCTCTAAAACAACTTGACCCTCTGCCCCTAAACAATGCAACAAAAAAAGCATTTTTCCTTTCTGCACTCAAATTGGTTCTGCAAACTCGCGCATAATTGAAGAATACTTTTTTCAAGTTTGGCCCCTTAATTATCAGTTCACCTGGCGATGATAAAAAAGAAAGGTGGCACAGTAACATTTTGCATTTTGAACGTTTCCTATAAATCTTTAAACAACACACAGTTTAACCCTTTGCTTGCATCGGACGGCCCCTGGCTGTCAACGGTTTAAAAGCTCTACTTGAGGTGTGTTCACCACTTTCAATTTGAAAATACCCCCGCCCAAAAAATTATGAAAAATGTAAATAAAACCAACAGGTGCCAAAGTACTTAATTTGACATCTATGCCTTAGAATTTCACGTGCTAAGTTTAACAGTGCTTTTCCAATGAGTCTTTGTCAATTTATTGTCAAAAGCACTCTGTGCACCTTAAGCACCTTGACATTAAAAAAACTGTTACAGAATTCCACTGCTGTGCTGGTTTCACTTTGGTCTCAGTAATTAAAGGAAGGAGCTGGAGGGCGAAATGGGTGTTTCTCTGCGTTCCCTACACTCAAAACTGAGGCATCCAACGAGATTGAAGCGGAAACGTTTGAGCGATTTAGATGATCAGCGTGATCTGGGCAATCATAACTGTGAGTCCCACGCATGTACAGTGCAATCAACATCAATTAGACAAGCTAGAGGGCGAGGTGACGTTCCTCTACGCTCCTTTCGCTGGCCTGCAACACAAAGTGAAGCGTCAGGAACTAGAAGGCAATTAGCTGTTACTCTGAGCTCCGAAGTGGAAGACTAGTACATACCTGAACTCCGTCCTATGGATCGGATGATTGGCCTGCAAGTACCTTCTCTCCAATGACAAGGTTCGGATTCACAGCAACCGCTCAGCTTCCTAACTTTAGGCAGTATCTTTATGCCGAGTCTGCAACTGTGCACATCAAGTCTCCTGGAGTCGACAACCACTCAGCTTCCTGACTTGAGACAGTCTCTTTATCCTGAGATTGCAACAGAGCACACCAAGTCTCCTGGAATCAGAAGACTGCTTCAAACAGCACTCAGCTCCCAATTTAAAATTTATGGCTGACAACCAGAGCCACTTCTCGCCTTGTTGAGGTGTTCATCGCATCACGTTCACCTTATTGTTACTCCGGATCCCACCCTCGTCACCAGAATTGTAGTGTACATCAAAGGGTAAGAGTAGGTTTATTCTTAACACCTCATCCAACGGCGATGGCTCTGTAACTGCCACTTCACCAGATTCCCTCACTTGACAGAGTTCTCCACCAGAGTTCTGTCACTGACCTCATCGCACATGAGGTGTCTTGCCACAGCCATCTTCGAAGCAGAGGAGCAGGTGCTGCACTACCTACCCAACATGCTGCAGGAAGGTGTTCTAATAGGTTGTGGATATCCATTGAATGAGCGTCGCAACAGATGGTGCCAGGTTGCTTATCGTGTTATGCAGGCCAGTGGCAATGAGAGATCGATGCACCAGGTGCAGCATAGGTGAGCTGGCATGTTTGCAAGAGAACTGTTAATCAACAAGGTCCACCTCACGTAGGGTCAGAGTGTATCCTGTTGTTGATGGAATACACAAAATGTGTTAAAATACCCCTCACACACCAAAAGGGCCCTTGGTGTCATGCTTCATCATCGGGGTCTTCCCGCCTGGCTGCCGGACGGGGCAGTGCTGCGACAGGCGACTACGCTGGAGCACCTTTTAATGTAAGTGCTATGTGAGTGATATGGAGTGAGTGTCAGTAGGGTCAGGGGTGATATAAAAAAAAGTGGTGTTAAAAAATACCTGGCCTTGTGATAGAAAAAACTATTTAATAAACACTGGCTGGTATTGTTAAAAAAAGTGATTCGGAAAGATAAAGCGGATTAATGAGCTTACTTTCCTGTGCGGGTCAACATGTTTCGGGGCACCATGCCCCTTCGTCAGGACCGGGGTCAGATCCCCCTGTCACTCACTAATGTCTTTCCACATTAAAAAGATATATTTGCAAGAGAGCAAGACCTACTGCACCACCTTAGTATCGAGATGAATGGACCAGTTGGTAAGTATCAAGTTGAAGATATCAGGGTTTAAATACTGTGATGTTGTATCGTGTTTGCATCACGAAAGTTCCGTAAACTGTTGTATCTTCTGATTTTACCCTCTTTAGTGTCCTGTATGAAATCCAGATTTTCCTAACAGTCTTTGTACGCAGCACAGCAGGCAACATTGCTACACTGTGTTGCGTGACTAGGAGGGACCAGGGGAGTGCCATATCTACAGAGGTATGTGTCTCTCTTACCCTCTCCCTAGCGCTGGTGCTGATATTGCTCAACGTGCGCAAGGCACAAACCTTTGCTTCATAGTACAAGTATGTGTGTGTGAGTCTACCATAGATTTTGTATTGGAAGGGTACCCTTTCAGTACAAAATGTTAAGCTTCAACACAGTTGAAACCTTCTCTTACTTTGTATGTGTGTGACACAGAGCTGCATGCATGCAAAGTTGAAAAAATAAAGGAGAAATTAAAACATTTCTTGTTTTAACACCTCTTTTCAAAATTGTTCACCTTTTTCCACTAAACACAGTCTACTATTGTTTGTAGATAGGGTTTTGCATCAAAAGCCATGGTTGGTTGAATGGGAATGTCCATGTACCACATGTGTAATGTCGCCTTGGCGCTAGGTAACGCAAAGCAGTTCTTTGCGCTGCTTAGCGTTTCTTTTAGGGTACTTTCCTGCACAAAACAAGTTTTGCACTGGAAACTAAAATTGGAACAATTGAATTTTGTCATGATAGCATCACTATTGTGACACTAACTCAGCAGAAAGTGTTTGTAAATCTACCCCCAAGTTTGCACATAAAAATCACTTAGAGGTAATTTAAAGCAGCGCCTACTGCTGCATTGTATTACTTAACACGAAGGGTAGGATCCATGGCTGGTGAATGGCCATTCCCAAGCATCTAAAGAGTAGTAACAACCATAGCCTACACAATGATTTACAGAAAGCCCTTTCTGATATGTTTAGTCCTCAATTTGAACCATTGCTCCGAGAACTGAAAGAGGCCATTACTAGTTTATCTATTTCTGTTAATGGCATTAATCAGAAACTGGGTGATCAGGAGTCACGTTGGGGCAAAATGCCAGGACGATTGCTGTTGTGCCCTGCTGCTATGGTGACAAGGATAATCCTCAATCGGTGGCTAGTGCTGGACAAGGGGGGTCAGCAGCCACTCAGATTTCTAGTTTACGTAGCGGTTCTAATCTGACTATGCCCACAATAGTACAAGGTGCCCCCAGAGTAGGTGGTCAAGAAAAAAAGGTAGCTCAGAACCCTGTGTTGGCCAAAGATTTAACTACGGCAAAAAATTATGATCTGGAAAACAGGCAACTGAAGACAATAGGGCCCAATACTGAGACAGTGGCCAGTAGATTACATCTACCACCATAAGAAAATAATTTAGTGGTTGTCTTAGCGAGTGTGCCGCCCTTGAAAGAGCATACCAGTTAATCCACCATGGAATTATTAAGGAAGACAAAATACTGGCTCGATCATAAGCAGCAGGCAATATGTTTTCAGATCTCCCCCCATATTATCATGGCCAGACGTATTGGTTGGGTAGGCCCAAATCCTAAATCCATCGCTGGCGACTGTGTGGTCGTCATCGTCAACCTTGATAGAACAGATCTGGCAGAGAGGCTAAGTCTGATACAATGCAGGGTAGTATTAGGATCCTGCCCCTAGGTTTTTTCTATCCAGCCACGGCAGGGAGCCAATTAAGAGTGGGGCCCCATAGAGGCATGAAAGAAGTTTGTAAACCCACTACCGTTCGCACTCACATAGCAAACGACAGTGCTATATCCAAGCACGCTTCACCTGTACAGGGCCAGGCAAACACTGTGGGGGGGAGCCTAAACATATACTGGGAGACACTATGACTTCAAGTCCCTCTTCTCATAATCGTTTTGGGCTCTTATCTACACTAGACGAGAATGATTCACTTAAAGTACCTACTGCACATGAGAACCTTAGGACAGAGAAAACATGCTTGTTTGGGGTAGTTGGGCCCAACATTGTGAATTGTACCATCCTAAGCGGGAACATAGCAGGATTGCGATCCAAAAAGGCGGATCCTAGATCGTTGGATTTTATCAAAACCTATGACATACTGGGTTTTCAAGAAACTTGGGACACGGAGGGCGACTTTTGGGTTGATGGGTTCAAATCTTATTGCATGCCCGCCCAGCAATCTCCCTCGGGGAGAGCCAAAGGGGGTCTTTAATTGTTCTTTTCTCTTGCTCTGATGGGAACCCACAAAGAGGTTAAGGTGGGGACCCCCAACTGTTTAGCAATTGAATATGTGGCCCATAATTCACTTAAAATGCTGGTGGTCAATTTCTAAAACTCAGCTGACTGCTGTATAGAAAATGAACACTTGTTAAATTTGAGACAGTTTTTAGAAAACTATCGTGAGAGTCAAACCACTTACCACCCGATTATTATCATGGGTGATTTTAATACTCACCTTTGTAACCAGAGCTGCCGGGGGGGAAATGATCCCATTGATTTAGAAAGGTATACCTTGTTACACTTTGAGCATACGAGTTCCGGGGGCTGTTTGGACAAGCTCCTGCCAGAAATGGATCTCCATAAACGGAGTGATACTGAATCATCTGAAAGGACCCCCACAATTACAGCCAGAGGGTGTAATACTGTTATTGATTTTATGTTTATGTCTCCATCCCTTTTACTGAAGGTTATCTCCTATAGTTCCAGATGGTCTTATTATAGTGACCACAACCCAGTTATCCTTGAGCTAGACAGAAGCTGTGGGTTGAAAAGGAACATAAGTATACCTAGAGAGGAATTTAGTCTGAAACCTACAGATCAAAGTAGGCGGTTAAAATGGGCAAAAGTTTTACCTGGTTCTTTTTTCCAAGAACTAGCCACAAAGGTAGAAGACAAGAAGGCTATATGCCTGAATGGGGCGACCGAGGGTTCAGCAGTCCTGGGGGCCTTTGAAAGCATCTGTGCTCAGGTAGCTACGGATCTGACCTATTCTACCAGACCAGGTCAATTTAGTAACTGCTCCAGCGCACATCGCAACTTGATGACCGCCCTAAAAAGGTCCCCCCAAGACAGAAGCCAATTAGCGACACTCAGAAAAGAGTACAAGTCAGCACTTTCTACTCGAAAAAATGAAATTAAAAGAGAAGCCTGGGATGCCTTAACTTCGGTTGAAGTTCTAAAAGACAGTAGTAGTTTTTGGGCCATTGTGAACAAACCATTTTTCTCGGGTGTAGGTAATACTCCGATTGAAAGTAATATTACAGAGGATCAATGGCTTGCCCACTTTGAGGCCATTTATGAGACACCGGAATGTGTGGATCAGGTGATCGCACATGTTACAAGAGGGTCTGCCACTGTTTTGACATTCTGTGAGGAGAACGTAGAATTGGCCATTAGGAACATAACGAGTAATAAGGCTCCAGGACCAGACGGAGTCCCGGCGGATCTGTACAAGTTGTATCCCTCATTTTGGGCCAACATTTTGACCAATGCTTTTAATGTTTGTGCAAGACAAGGTTTCCCTTCCTTGTGGACATCGTCCATAATCGTGCTAATTTTTAAAAAAAAGTCAGAGAGGGGATCCTAAATGCTATAGACCCATCTCCCTAATTGATTTGGCAGTAAAAGTTTTAGGGAGAGTGATTTTGGGCAAATTAACTGATTGGCTGGACGAAAATCAGGTTGTGTCCAACATCCAGTATGGTTTTAGAAGTGGCAAGGGGACCCAAGACCAGTGTCTTAATTTATCTGTTACGTTCTGCGATCAGCTGCCTTGGCGCCTGTGGTCTTTCTTCCCTGACCCCTGGTCTCCGGAAGGAACTCCTCTGCCCCAGCTCCTCATGGACGATGAAGTTGTGACTTTGCTGCGGACTGCCTTTCTCCCCCCAGACTTTCTGGCTATGGCAGCCCTCTTCCTGGACTTTCGGACTTGGACCTTTATGCTCCCCGCCATTTTCTTTTTATGACTCGCTTCTTCTTCTACCTTTCTCCTCTGCCATTTTAGCAATCTCTGACCTCCCCCTCTGTCCTAGCGACCTTTCTATCGTCTCTCCTGTTGCCTCTGACACACTCCTCACTGTCTTACTCATTACTATCTTCTTCCCTCTCTCGTTTGTCTCACTTTCCTGCCCTTCTCTGTCCCTCCCTTGGTGCTGTGACTGCATCCCCCCTCTGACCCCACTTAATGGAACTCTGCTTTTCTGTATATAGAGATAACTCTAATCACTAGTATATGCAGTAGACCTTTGTACTCTCTACCATTCCTATGTGACTCTTAGAGTATATCCATTCATATCCCTTCCTTATGTATATAGAGATAACTCTAATCACTAGTATATGCAGTAGACCTTTGTACTCTACTATTCCTATGTGACTCTTAGAGTATATCCATTCATATCCCTTCCTTATGTATATAGAGATAACTCTAATCACTAGTATATGCAGTAGACCTTTGTACTATCTACCAATCCTATGTGACTAGTAGAGTATATCCATTCAGAACCCTTCCCTATGGATATAGAGATAACTCTAATCACTAGTATATGCAGTAGACCTTTGTACTCTCTACCATTCAAATGTGACTCTTATAGTATATCCATTCGTATCCCTTCCCTATGTATATAGAGATAACTCTAATCACTAGTATATGCAGTAGACCACTGTGGAGAAGTGTGGCTCAATGGTTAGAGTGGCAGATCCTAATGCAGAGGTCTAGCCCAGGACCAGGGTTCAATTCCCCGCCTTGGTGGGTCTTTGGCTCAAAAACTCCACAGACCTGATAATTCTTGCCTCGGTGCCTGTTCCAATCTTGGAGTCCCACTCTGCAACTCTGGGCAATAGCTTGCTTAATCTCCACAACGGCCCCCACAATGCTAAGGTTGCCTGGCCTCCACCTTGGGGGTGCCCAGGAGTGAACGCCTCACAGGGAAAGCCAGGATGGGTTCCACAGCGGTATTCGTATAAGCGCCTTGAGACCCTTGCGGGTGAGTAGTGCGCTATACAAGTAACAATTTACATTTATTGTACTCTCTACCACTCCTATGTGACTCTTAGATCTTAAAGTATGTCCATTCTTATCCCTTCCCTATGTATATAGAGATAACTATAATCACCAGTCTCTTCTTTGTGTGACTTTACATCTTGCACATTTGCAATTTTTTTCTGTGTGTATCTTTTATTTAACACATGTAATCCTAAGTCTTTATGTTTTGCAACTGGTTCTTATGTAAAGCGCTCTGACACCTTCGGGTAAAGTTTGCGCTATATAAAATCGCATTAAATAAATAAATAAATAAATAAATAAAATAGCTGGGAAATACACTCTAGCTAAAGAAGGGACATTACAGCTGGCATTTATGGACTTATCGTCAGCTTTTGACTTGGTCAATAGGTCAAAATTGTGGCAAATTTTAATGGAAATGGGGAAAGAATCCAGCTTGGTCTCCTTTCTAGCAGATTTGCATCAGGATCTTACTGCTAAGTAAGGATCAAGAAGGTAATTGGACTAGGCACTTTAGGTCAGGCCGGGGAGTAAGACAAGGCTGTATTTTAGCTCCACTGCTTTTTACTCTCTGTATTAATCATTTAGGCAAAGTTTTAGATTTAGCTAGTCTGGATGTTCCGCTAATAGGTCATGATCGCTGCCCAGTGCTTCTATACGCCGACGTTGCTGTCTTATTAGCGCGTACATCAGTCGGCCTACAGAAGCTTTTAGATACCTTTGGGCTTTTTATGAATTTATTGGATCTTAGGGTAAATACTGCTTTCCACGTAATGACATTAGGTCGGGAAAAAAAATAGCAACTTAAGAACCTTTTCTTGCGAAGGCATAGAACTAACCAGGGTGCCCGCGTTTACATATTTGGGGGTTTTGTTCAACGAAAGAGGAACCGTGGCCGCACAACATAAGGTCAAGACCAATGCTATGGCTAGAGCAATTGCGACAGTGAACGGTTTTGCTCAGCGGCTAGGGGCAAAACCGGTAGAGGCCATTATAAACATCTATAAATCCAAGTGTGTAGCAATAGCTATGTATGGTTCATCTATCTGGGGCCATAGGCCCATGGAGGGGCTACAGAGAGTGGAGAACAAGTTTCTCCGCAATCTTGTGTCGGTCTCCCAATCCACTCCAACTTTTGCTGTACACCAAGAACTAGGGATGAGCTATATAACTGATAAACTGAAGCTAGCCCCAGTAATCTGCTGGCTAAAAACGTGGCATAATCCACAACTTGACCTAAACCATAGAATTATAAGAGATTGTGCCTCTTTGGATCGAGCTCATTAAATCATGTGGCTATATTACATTAAGAACCTATTATCCGGTGTGGGCCGTCAAGACCTTTTTGACCATCCTGACAAGATTGTGAACGTAGATCTGGTGCGGGTCAGAACACAGCTCCTGAATTTGTGGTCAAGTGAGCGAGAAGAGTCGAAGTTAAGGAAACCGTCTGTTAGAGCACATTATCTTTTAAAAACTGCACCCATGATGGAACCATATCTGAAAATTGTAAATAGGCCATTCCATTGCTTGCTTTTAAACAGTTTTCGATTCAATCTTATTCACTTCTTTCTAGGTAAATCACAGGGGTGGTGGAAACAAAATGAGCTAGGGCCTTGTACCTGTGATACCTTTTCAGCTCAAGATACTATGCATTTCACCATGTTCTGTGAACATTATAATGATATCAGAAAGAAGTTTTTATTTCCTGTTTTAAAGAGAAAGGGATTTACCCAGGTTAATCCGGCTCTAATGTACCTCCAACTCTGAAATTAGCCTAGCAAAATTGTCCATATAGCAAGTTTTTTTGTAGCAGCTGTGAGACTCAGAAACCTACGTAACTGATTGTCTTTTTATAAGATTGTTTTATATATATATCCATGTCTTTAAAAAAAAAAAAATCCTTGTAGTGTATATTTTTGTATTATAATATGAACTTTATGAATTGCTCTGGCTAAATGTATTTTGTAAGGGTCCGTACACGTATGTTTTGTACTTTTATGGTTTTTATCTAACCGAATAAAGTGATTTGACTGACTGGCATCCATCCTAGGATATTGGTGACAAAGCCGATTGGCCAAAAGAAGTAGACAGCGTTATGCATTAAAGTGTTGCACCCATTACATATAGGCCCTATAACCAAGAAATGGTCAATGGTCGCCTTTCAATTCTGATTTTGCATGTGTCCTGGACTGTACACCACCCATACTGATTTGGGAAAGGTAAATAGTTAGAACCATTGGCGGCCGGGATTAAAAGAGACACTATTATTCGCGGGCTCAAATGGACCATGGAATGGGAAGACCGTTTATCCTTATGTGCAGACGACATCCTGCTATATATGGCATCCCCGAAGTCCTCCCTAGTTAGGCTACTGAGCATCTTTTAGGTCTTTGGGGAATGCTTGGGATACACTATTAACTGGAGCAAATCCATTCTATATGTCCTGATCGGCCCCCCTCCAGTCCTATCTTGGGGCTGCGATGTCTAGGTGGCAGAGGATGGCTTCCGATAACTTGGGATTTTTATAACGAACAGCCCAAAAGACTTCATGAACAAAAACTTCCAAGAACCCCTTAAAAGACTATGCAGGGATGCTAAACACTGGCAGTCCCTCCCCCTGACACTAGAAGGATGAGCTGCACTTTTTTAAATGATGGTGTTGCCTAGATTTCTCTACATCAGAGGTATTCAAACTTTTCCAGGTTGAGCCCCCCCAGCTGAATTCCCCCAGATGTTGGGCCCCCCCACCACCCGACCGAAACCTCGGGAATCCGACACACCACATGATCGCGTGCTACTCGCAAACCATGGGCCATATCCGACAAACAATGCTCAACACAACAAGAGTGCCTAGCAAACTGCAGGCCTGTGAGTGGGTGTGGCGAAACGACAGAGGCGTACCACACAGCTCAAAACACAATCCTCCAAGGCAAAGGAAGTCATCACAACCCTCCCCATCCATCATGTACACCTTGTCATCCACCAACTCCCCCACCATTCATTCATTATCTCCATCTGTGCCCCATCCACATCCAAACACCTTCAACCACTTGCAAACCCATCCACCATCCCTCCATCCATCATCTCACCCATCCATCCCTCCATCCACCCCCTCACCCATCCATCCATCCCTTCACCCAATCCATCCCCTCACCAATCCATCCACTCTTTCACCCATCCATCCACCCACTCATCCATCCAACCACTCACCCCTTCACCCAAGCTATCCTCCCACTCATCCATCCACTCCTCCATTCATCCATCCACTCCTCCATTCATCCACCCACTCTTCCACCCATCCATTCACTCCTCCACCCATCCATCCACTCACTCATCCATCCAACCACCCACCCTCTCAACTATCCCCCACCCACTCATCCATCCACCCAGTCACTCATCCGTCCACCCACTCAACCCCCAATCATCCATCCACCCACCCATCTATCCCTCCCGCTCTCCACCCTCCCCCCACTCATGCATGCACTCTCTGACCCATCCATCTCCATGCTCCTCTCCTCACCCATCTATGCACACACCTGCCCATCCACTCTGCCAATCATTCATCCTTGTCCTCACTCATCCATCCATCTATCCTCCCCCTCTCTCTCCATTCCCCCATCACCCAGCCACCCATCCCTCCATCCACCCTTCACCCACTCATCCATCCACTCATGCACTCATGAATCCATCCATTGACCTCTCACCCACCCCTTCACTCCTCCATCCATCCCCCGTCCATCCACCCTCCTCAATCACCCATCCATCCCCACATCCCCCCTTCACTCATCCATCCATCCATTCATTCATTCACCCCTTCACCCATCAATACATCAATACATCCATCCATCACCTCTCTCATACATCCACCCACCGACTCGTCTACCATCCACCCCCCCAACGATCCATCCACCATTTCACTGATCCATCCATCCCTCCACCCATCCATCTACCCTTCCAACCATACACACATCCATCCACTCCCATCCATCCCTCCACCCATACATCCACCACTCCACCCATACATCTATTCACCCACATGGCAACATAACGGACGTCTGGTGGCGGGCTCCACCCGACATCCCTCACACATTTGATGATTCAAATTCGAATCTGCAGACCAACATCCCTGAACACAGACACTTCGGTGCCCCACACAAAGATCCTCATGAGTTGATGACCGCAGACCAGAGCCCACCGTCCCGATTCATGGCCCAAACCCGAATTGCAACCTCTCCCTCCCTTCCCAAAATAACTGAAGGACTCCCGCCGGCAGGCGCGGAAAGCCACTCGGCTTTAATGACACCAGACGTTGTCGTTTCCTGCAACCTACTTCGCCCGCCCCCTCGAGCACTGGGCTCGCACTGTAACAGCAGGGTAACCTGCGTGCAGGTGCTTAGGCCACCTGCTGAGCTTTTCCACAGTCCAGCTTTGGACCACTAAGAGGGCGGAGGATATGTTCTGTGTAGACGGCCTCCTAGGAAGCAATGTCGAAACCTTCTTCATGGACCACATTATCCCACAGGAACAAATCAGAATTTTGTCTTATGAATGAATGTGAGGGAGAAGCTGGAGAAACCTGCTGAAGATGAGGCGATTGAATCGGAGGAAAACCTTAAATCTGGTTAAAGAGCTTGATGCTTTTCCCAAGGTTCCTGAAAGCTATGTGGAGACGTCTGCCAGCAGGGGAACAGTTTCTATCCTAGCCTTTACTGTCATGCTTGTGTTGACAGTCATGGAGTTCTTTGTGTATCGGAACACGTGGACGAAGTATGAATATGAAGTAGACAAAGATTTTTCAAGCAAATTAAGAATTAACATAGACATTACAGTTGCTATGAAGTGTCAGTATGTTGGAGCAGATGTTTTGGATTTAGCAGAAACCATGGTTCTGTCCAGTAGCGGGCTGATTTACGAACCGGTAATATTTGATCTTTCGCCCCAGCAGAGACAGTGGCTGAGAATGCTGCAAGTAATTCAGAATCGCCTGCAGGAGGAGCACTCTCTTCAAGATGTAGTTTTCATAGTTTTCAAAAGTGCTGTCAAAGGTGCTTCAACAGCTCTGCCGCCAAGGGAAGACTCTTTGTTGCAACCTCCAGACGCATGCAGAATACACGGGCATCTGTATGTCAACAAAGTAGCAGGGAACTTTCACATCACAGTTGGCAAGGCAATTCCACATCCACGAGGCCATGCACACCTGGCAGCACCAGGCCCGGACTGGCCGTTGAGGTCACCGGACAATTCCCCAGTGGGCCGCATGGTTGGGGGCCGGTTTTGGGCCCCTGGGGCCGTTTTTGTTACAGGGCCGTTATGCTGCAAAAACGGCCCCGTAACAAAAACGGCCGAAAACCGGCCCTGTCACAGAGCGCGGTCGCACCTCTCCCCCCTCCCCTCTCCTCCCGGAGGGGGAGGGGGGCCGGCCGAGCACTCTGCCAGGGCCGGTTCTGGTTCCCAGTCCGGCCCTGGGCAGCACTCGTCAGTCACGAGACATACAACTTTTCTCATCGAATCGACCATATGTCATTTGGAGAGCCGATTCCTGGCATTATTAACACCCTTGATGGAACGGAAAAAATCGCCTCAGATCATAACCAGATGTTCCAGTATTTTATCACAATTGTGCTAACAAAACTAAGAACATACAGAATCTCATCTGACACTCATCAGTTTGCAGTGACAGAAAGAGAACGTGTGATTGATCATGCATCAGGCAGCCATGGCGTATCAGGCATTGTCATGAAATATGACATTAGTTCACTGTGGAGAAGTGTGGCTCAGGGGTTAGAGGCGGCAGACCCGGAAGCTGAGATCGGCCCTGGACCAGGGTTCAATGCCCCGCCTCGGCGGGTCTTGGGCTCAAAAATTCCACGGACTCGATAATTCTTGTTCCGGTGCCTTCTCAACTCACGGGTTCACACTCTGCGACTCTGGGCAATAGCTTGCTTAATCTCCACAACGGCCCCTCGCGGCGGGATGCCTGGCTTTCACCTTGTGGATACCCTGCTGGGGTTATCTCACAGGGGAATACCAGGACGGGTTCCCTAAGCAAGCGCCGGGAAACCCTTTGTGGGTAGCTGTGCGCTATATAAGCTCAAATACATTTACAATGGTGACTGTGACAGAGTCTCATATGCCATTTTGGCAGTTCTTAGTGAGATTGTGTGGTATTATTGGTGGAATTTTCTCAACAACGGGCATGCTGCATGGAATGGCAGAATTTATTGTAGACATCGTCTGCTGTCGTTTCAAGCTAGGAGCTTACAAGCAGCCGACTCTTCCTCTGCACCATGGAGACACAAATAACCACATACTTCTACTTGAAGAAAACAGTACCCATTGACCAATACACCTGGAACCATGTTCCAATTGTTGTGATGAAAGCCACATTTTATTTCAATAAAATACCAAAAACATTGTGCAGTATATTTCGGAAAATGAAAAAGTACAGGCTTTCCATTGATAAAGCACAGCAAATCAACCCATAACAAAAATAATCCTGTTGTGAAACAGACCTTTTAATGAAATTAATGCAAATGGGCACACTTTGAAAAAACTTGCATTTAACCTTAAGTTTTTCGATCAGTAGCAGAGGCAGCGTTAGGTTTGGGAAATGGTATTAGTCTACATCCCTATTCAAAAGCGAGAATTAAAAGGAGCTGAATAGACCAAGATCACACAAGGCCGACTAGTATGGAACTTGAAGCTTTCACCCTATTGGGCTATATCCTCAGTGACTTTGTCCTATATTTGCTGCATACAGTTGTTTCAAAGCGAATGTTGTTATAAACTGGAAACGCGCTTTTGAGTTACTGAGTATACGAGGATGCACACTGCACTAGAGAACATTGCAGTGGTCGTATGAACATGTACATTTGTATTAAACGTATTGCTATGTGAGTTGTGGGGGATATACCATCGGGAAGTGAATTATTTAAAATGGTCTGAAAAGGCTTTTGGAGTAAATATGACATTGAATTAAAGAATGTTGAGACTCCCGACCCCACCCCCTCCCTCTCCCTCCCACCCCCCTTGAAAGGCAGGGGCCCTGGGCCAGAGCCCACCCCGCCCGTGCCTCAAACCCTCTCTAGGGAAACCTTCTCTCCCTTCTGGGAAGAGCTAACTCTCCCAGGAGGGGGCCAATTCACGGAGTCGACAGCTTCAGCTGCAGTGGGAGGCAAGGGGTCTCCTCTGCTAAAGCTGAAAGCGTGTCTGTTTGTTTGCTTTCGTTTTTAGCATAGGAGACTCCTTGTCTGCACTGCAGCCGAAGCTGTTGACTCCATGAATTGGCCCCCTCCTGGGAGAATCACCCCGACAAAGTAACGGGCACAAAGGGAAGATCGGAGTGGAGCGCGCCCCCCCTGGGATGGTGCCGCGCCCCCCCAGGGGGTGCGCCCCACAGTTTGAAGAACCCTGCTCTACATCCTTCAAAATACACCATTTCCAGTTTCCCCATCATATAATAGGGAAATAGAGACAGAAGTACGCAGCCTCCTATGGGAGGGAAAACCGGCCCAGATAGCCATGAACAAATTGGTCAGAGGGTGGTATGATGGGGGTATCACACTTCCCAACATACAGATGTACTTTTGGGACGCTCATCTGGCTGTCCTTAACCATTGCATTCATTCTCCTCAGGTGGAACTCGCATTCTGTATGGACCGATTTGTCCTGGGGGAGGGAGGGGCCATGAGGGTACTTTAATACAAGACTCTGGGGAAAGGCCTCACGGGACCTACTGCACACACAGTCTATATATGGCATACCACCCACAAGAAGCTGGGATGGTACAATATGACAACTCCGTTCACTCCACTTAGGGAAACCACAAAGCTGGGCCCGCTGAGCAATTACAAAGGATTCAAGCAATGGGATCTAATTGGGATCTCCAAGGTTGGTGACCTCTGGAACAATTGGAGAGTTATCTCATTTGAACAATTGCAGAAAAAGTCTGAAATAGCAGCAACAGAAAAATTCAGATATCTCCAAATTCGGCATGTAGTGATGGCCACCATCCAACCGGAGACTGCCCTTCTGGAGGCCACACCCTTGGAGGATAGGCTTCTTACGGACCGAATTAATCTAAGGGCCATCTCCTTGACGTATCAAAAATTAATTAACAACCAACCAGACCCCACAGTAAGTCTCTGTGAGAAATGGCAGGTAAATGTGGTGGAACTAGTTGATACACATTGGCAGGAGGCACGAGAATCTCCTAAGGTGGTGGCAATACCTGCCATACTAAGATTGGTGCAGCTCATAGGGCTCCACAGGGTGTCATTTTCCAGGCTGACTTTAACCAACATGGGGAGAGCTAATGACCAGCTCTGTCTTTGAGAATGTGGGGCTATAGGAACTTTCTTTCACACAGTATGGGACTGTCCCAATATTCAAGCATACTTGGAAGCGATCATAGATACAATATCAAGAGTCAGTGGTGCTCCGGTGCCACCAGAACCTCAACATTGTATTTTAAACATATGGGAAGTCACTACCTCAATCACGCAGCCCAAGACTGGGCAACTCTAGGCATGACAATAGCTAAACATAATGTTGCCCAACACTGGGGAGTTCAAACTGTGCCAAAACACACGGACTGGGGTAACAATATGGACTAAGTCATGGTGGCCGAAAAGGCAGTATATATCAACAGGGGCTGCCCTAAGAAATGGGAACGGATATGGGGAGAGTGGAACAAATTCTGGGGGAACATTTGTACACTGTCTACGGGGAGTCCCGGATTAGAAAACAGCTGAATGATGAACTGTGCTCGGAGTGGGAGGGTGGTTGTGGGTGATTTGAACTTCTAAATGAACAACCAAGTCGAAAGCGGGAATGTAATATCAAAAGTCAACAGGGATTGCATATACAAACCTATGTCAATTATGCTCTCAAGTCGTATATTTAATGAACAGAAATAAAAAAATAAAACATGAATTTTATGTGCATTTCCTACAATACTTTATCTCATCATGGCAGGAAGCCTGAGCCCATAGACCCCATAAATTCACCTAAGGTGCAGATGAAGGTGAGTGATGATCAGAAGTTAGTCATGTCCAGGAATTGTTGAGCAAATGTTAAGACATGTACAGTGAAATGTAGCTATTTAGAGTGCAAGGGAGGGTATCTTGACACTGAGCAGGTGTGAGCCTAGCCAAAGGTGAGGTCTGGTAGGTCTACTTGACAAGACAGGCCTTTGTCTGCTTGTGGTATTTGAGAACTGAGAAGGTGACTCCAAAGTGTAGTGTGAGGTTGTTCCACACCTTAAGAGTTTTTTTTTCAAAATGCTTTATTCGGTATGCATGAATGCAACCATATAGCAACAAGCAAAATAAAATTATAATACATCATACATTTATATCAGTATTGGTTTACCAAATGCCATCCTTACTCAAGAACAATATACATTTAGCAGCACATGTCAGACAGTCTTAAAGTGCTTATTAGTGCGTTTGTCTAGTAGTACATGTGCAAATTAGCAGTATAAAGTGCAATATTATCTATGCCATCTTTACTGAAGTAAAATATACATTTAGTAGCACATGTCCGACAGTCTTAAAGTGCCTATTAGTGCATTCGTCTAGTAGTACATGTGCAAATTAGCAGTATAAAGTGCTATAAGTGGTAGAGGTACTCAGTTTCTGACACATGTGCAAAATTAGCTATGTTAAAACAGTTAATCAGGTGCAAAACCAGCAATAATAAAGTGCATACGGGTCGCAATCATGAATTGAATTCATACAATAATTGATTTCCGTACAGAAATACATTTTAAAATATAAGTGGCCACATGAAAACATATGTCTGGGGTCTCTAAATTAAACATCAGTTGCATCGCTGTTTTTGTACTACGCATGTTATATTTTAAAAAGATGGGTTTCAGATAACATTTTCTAAAAGAAGTATAAAAGTTACAAAATAGCATAAAATGACAGCCACTCTGTTTAGATTTACCATCGCATGGGCACAAACAAGTCCCGGGTTTCTTAATTGTAGGGAATGCCACTAAATGGTGCACAATTCCCAACCGTAAACGGGTTAGTACAAAGCGGTGGGAACTGGTGCTAACAATGGTGAGGTAGGTTTGAAAGCCTTCTTTAATGTTATATTCAAAATAAAAATTAAACGTACTTTGTTTTACATATCTGTTCATTCTGGTCCTATCTGTATATTTCAGGAATGTGACTTTAAGCTCCTGCTTTGACAACCCTGTCCCCATTGTTGAATCTTTAAAAATGTCACGGCCATACAGTGTCTTATACTAGAGTTGTATGTGACATAACCAGGGAATGTTTGAGCAGCGGTCGAGCTTTAGACAATTATTAATCACATCCTGAGTACATTTTGTCTCTTCTTTTGCCCAGATTGAACGCCATAGGGACAGGGGGCATAGGGCAATTAAGTCATTAACATGGTTTAAGCCGAGTTCCCTGTGGGCTAACTCATTTGAGGCTGCAGCCGGAGCACAAAGTAATCGTTTCAAGAAGGCATTCTCCTCACGCTGAATTAAGTTAGCACTCTGGGCATGATATCCCCATATCCCGGCCCCGTATAGGGCTGATGTTATGCATCTTGAGTTATATATTGACAACATCTCGTGGATTCTGCGACCTCCTAATTTCGCTGCAAATCTAAAAACACAACTTGTGTTCCTAGCCAGTTTGAAGTGGACACTGTCTTGTTCGTTGGCCCATCTCCCATCTCCTGAAAAAGTGATGCCTAGGTAACAAAAACTCCTTACTGATTCTAATTTCTCCCCTTCTACAAAAAAGGACCTACATTTTCTTGGCTTCTTGCCACATATCATTGTGAATGTCTTTCCTTTGTTAATTTTCAACTTTCTACTCTCAGTGAAAGTGTAAAACTTATTAATCAATTGTTGCAGTCCATTTTGGGTCCTGGAGAGAAGAACCGCGTCATCCGCGTATAAAAGAATTGGAATTGGGTTACCATTGATAATAGGTGCATTTGCATTGATTCGTCTTAAAATTTGGTCTACCTGATTTATAAAAAGGGAAAATAGGAGTGGGGCAAGCACACATCCTTGTCGGATACCTCTATTAATTTTAAAAAAGGGGGTGCACTCTCCATCTGATCCAAATCTGACTTTACTGGACAGGTTTTCATACAGCCTGGCCAGCAGGTGGATGATTTCAATTGGGGCACCCATTTCCAGCATAACAGGCCAGAGCAGTGTGTGCTCCACCAGATCGAATGCTGAACTCAAGTCAGCAAAGCACGAGAATAGGTTACCCTCTTTAGCTTTAGTGTACTTGCTGACTATGAGTTCATTGTTCGCATCTCCTTACGGAACCCGTACTGCACTGGGGATAAGATGTCATTTTCCTCTACCCAGGCTTCCAGTCTCACTAGTAGATCTCGACTGAGGATTTTAACTGACGAGTCCAGAAGTGAGATAGGGTGATAATTTTGTGCTTCTGACCTGGAACCTTTTTTATAAAGCGGCACAATAATGGACTGTCCCCATGTTACTGGAAGCCTTTCTTCTATGGCCTCGTTAAAATAGCGTGTCAATATGGGGGCCCATAAAGTCATATCATGTTTATAAAAATCCATGGGCACCCCATCAGGCCCAGGGGCTTTACCACCTTTACTGTTTCTAATTGCCTCCGTAACATCGATTAGGGTCACAGATAGCTGCATTTTATGCCATTTAGAACATGGTACTGTATCTACAATTAAAATTGGCCCATCTGGATTAAAATCAGAATTAAAAATCCTAGTAAAATGGGCGATCCAAGCGCGGCAACTGACATGAGAAGTAATTTCAGGAATGTTATCATTCTTTAGAAAGGGGCTATTTATAGTTTCCCAGAACAATTTATGATTTTTTGTTTCTGCAGCCATATCCAAATTAAACCACGCTTCATTTTGCAGCTCTTTTTTTCTGGTTACTAAGGCGGTCTTATAATTAAGGCGCTCCTCTCTAATTTTATCTGTGTCTCTGGGCTTGATATCAAGTGCTTTTTTAAGCTTTTTTAGTGACTGGGCACAGTACTTATCAAACCACACAGCTTTGGCTCTCCTCAGCTTTCTGTTTCTTGCTATAAGAGAATTTTCAATTGTTTTAGTTATTTGTAAAACGTTGGAAAGTAAGATGGACGGGATCACATTAGGTGCTAAGCAATACCCTACCTCACTACTGCATTTGAGAATTATATCCTCCAAAAAATTGTGTTGGGTCAATTTTGATCCACTTGATCCTCATACCATTTGATCTTTCAGCCGTGATCCCTTGGATAGGTCTTCCATACACATTAGTTTTTGACCCCCAGACCATTAATTCCAGCGAAATGCTGTTATGATCACTCACTGGCTGTTCTATTATCCAGACATTAGAATAGACAGATCTGTTAGATACCAGGATATGGTCGATGTTAGAATGGGCATCTGTCCCTCTAAATGTTGGGCATTCCTCATTATTTTTATTCTTTGTACATTCTAGTAATTCCAGATCTAATTTGGCTACTAGATTGTTCAGCGCACTTCCATAATTAGTGTGTGGAAAGTGGTTAAAAACTGTGCTACCTCCACTAAAGTATTCCTCACGATGTCCACAGATCCCCTTCTGAGCGTGACTGCATGCTTTAATGTTAAAATCTCCTACCCAGAGTATTACTGGCGGTTACTTGATAGCACAAGTATTTCTTCTATTGCCCGCTCTGTATCCAATACAATCATGCCCCGGTTGGGTCCAACAATATTGTTATAGAAGTTAACTATAACTAGATCCCTACCTTTACTATGCACCAGACGTAAAACTGATGCACACTGACCCACCTCCATATAATCACCAGGGCTGAACTCCGTTAGGGTAGTGGATACCAGGGTCAATAAGCCACCTTTTGCTCTGCCTGCCAATGTTGCTATTGCATTCACACTATAAGTAGTGTATCCTTCAACTTGGATTTGTGCTCTATGCCACGTCTCTTGTAGACATATTATGTCGTAACCTTGCATAAAAATATTATCCCAGAATGGAGTAGTTACTTTAGCAGCAATTCCCGCTATATTCCAGGTAATAACCTTTAAAAAATCAACAGGGTTTTCCTGTAATGCATCAAAATGATCAATCACTTGTGGTATCTCTAGACTCACATTCAAATTTATGTCTGTAATAGTGGTTACATTGGGCGTGATTATATCATCATTTTTACACTGATCACTATTTGTCATGTTTAACACGATGTCACCTTCAACCCCAATTTTACCCCGTAACCCCTGTTCAATTGTGGCTATTCCACCAGGTACAGTGGTTTCAGAATGCAAAACTGTAGATGATTCTTTCACTCAGTCATTCTCCTCTAATGAGCTAAACACCTGGAATCTGTTGGAGGTCGGGATTGTGATATTATCCCATAGATTATACAATGGTGCAGGTTCGTAGGCTACATTAAAATGATTAGGATGCACAACCCTAGGGCGATTGAAAGTCTGCATTGTGACTTGTCTTCCTAACTGTTTCCTGTAGAAATAGTCTAGGGGGAGTAGGGTAGTATTATATTCGTGGTTATAGGGTATAGGCGCATTTAGAATGGAGTCTCTGGCCTGAAACCCTGAAGTTTATAACAAAACAGTCCCCATTTATCTCCTTTTTGCTCGGTCCCACCCAGCCTACTCTTTGCGTGGAAATAATCTGATTTGCCCCTCGCGTTGGGAATCCACAATTTTGGGCAAGCCAGTACAGGGTTTTGTTCTTCAAGGTTTGCTGATTTTCAAATTGGGTGGGCTTAAGTTTAGGGACATTAGCAAGAATAGCTCCATACGGTCTACATTCTGGTGGGAGGTTAATAGTTGCAGGGACTATATTATTGATGTGTCGCGTTGGTGCTGGCATGTTCTTGTTATTGTGCATGAGACCACCTATCTCCCTTTGTCCCGCGTCTGCTTTCTGACCCATTGTAGTATTAGAAACGTTGGTAGGTAGCTTTTTCGGTTCACTTACTGTTGCTACCGGGGTTGAGGGGCTAGATGCTCTAATTTCACTACCAGACGTGTTATTACTGGGTTTCCCATTCGGTTTATTAGTTGCGGATAGCTTGGCTTGTGTGCCAAGATGTTCTAATAGGTCTAAATTGGCTATACCCAGTTTTTCCAGACTCTCCACTTTGTCACTTAGAGCCTTTAGTCTTTCAGCCACTGGGGGAATGTGGGATTTTATCATGCACTCTAGCTGTTGTACCAATCCCTCCATGGTTGTTAGTGTTAGATTTTGCTGAGTGGTTACGTGATTTTCCTTTGAATATTTATTTCCGCTCTGCTGCAATGTCTCTCCCCCCTCCCATTTTCTAATGGTGTTTGGATTAATTTCTTTCTTTTACTTCTATATCTCTTACCCAGCCTATTAACAACCAACAATTTCCTACTTTGAGCGGGTTTGTGTTTGGGCCGGTTGGATCCATGGTCGCTCACGCTACTTAACAGACTGATATTAGATGAATCAGCTATGGGGATAATATCATTAATGCCACAACCATCTGACTCCAATGTAACATTAGGCACATCATTCGATATTGATGGTTGAGGTATCTCGCTTGTTAGCAGGTTCGGGGTTAGTGACAACCTACTCTCCCTGGCAGCAAACACAGTGGATTCTGACAGTTGCTGTGCTTCAACTTGATTCAACCCATTCCCTGGCAAACCTGCATAGGACTGTAATAGAATTGAGTCATGTGATAAAGCTGTTACAATTGAAGTGTTTGCAGTTAAATTTACTTCTTGTGGGGATGGGGTTATAAGACACATGCTCGGTGGTAATGATAGGCGTCTCTCGGTATTTTCGATTGCATTGACAACGACCCCAATTGTTTGTTGTAACATTCTGTCAATTGCGGTTAAAGTAGGCAGTGGGGTTGGCGCCAGGGTTAATTTCCTAGTTGTTGATCGTGTATACATAGGGGTCTTTTTGGCCGTGGCCCTGCTTTTAGCCTCCATCAGTTCCATAGTTGGCCGATATAAGTTTGTACAAAATCGTAAAGAGTGGTTACCTTTGCCGGTGTCTTCGCAAAGCCAAGGGGCGTGGCCCAGCCCGGTCTCTTTCGGCCTCTGAGGGCCTTATAGGGCTCGCCCTTTGCCCGGGCTTCGCCCGGCGCCCCGCTCGCGTCCCGTGAGGCGGGGCTTACAGCACCTTTATGCGCCGCCTGGCGCCGTCCGATGACACGTGTGCAGCAGGGCTTGCTGGGTGTTGTGGTCCCCTACCCGCACTCCGCTCGGCAGTCGGGCGGGTAAGTTGTTAAAACCGGCGAGACAACGGGAGGCAGGTGGGGGGGCTCCGGTCTCAGGGTAGAGATGTGGCAACAGGCTCCCTCGCAGCAACAGCAGGAAACAACGTTTCCCCACTCAGCAGGGGCTTACAGCACCTTTATGCGCCGCCTGGCGCCGTTCGATGACACGTGTGCAGCAGGGCTTGCTGGGTGTTGTGGTCCCCTACCCGCACTCCGCTCGGCGGTCGGGCCGGTAAGTTTTTAAAACCGGCGAGACAGCGGGAGGCAGGTGGGGGGGTCCGGTCTCAGGGTAGAGATGTGGCAACAGGCTCCCTCGCAGCAACAGCAGGCAACAACGTTTCTACACTCGGCAGGGGCTTACAGCACCTTTATCACCTTAAGAGTTATGTAGATGTTGCCTCTACATGTATGCATGGGATGTGTGCAAGTAGAATACAAGATGAGCGGAGGTGTCCGAACAGTGAGTGAAAACTGATACTGTGCCAGTGTAATGTAGTGCCTCGAAAGATTGTCTTGGGAATTTGAACTGTGAACAGTTGTGTGTAGGAATCCATGGCAGAGCCAGCAGATGGGGTGTGAGTATGGTATAGGAGGGTGAGAGTGTATCATGCAGGGAATTTCTGAGTTGCCAACAGCCTTGAGGTGAATGTTGTTTCATATACGGTATAGAGGGGCTTCCATTAGTCTACCTTGCTTCTGTTGATGTTCTGGGTATTGGGTGTGTCTTTTAATTGAAGGGATTGCCCAGCATCCTTTGGGTCTGGCTACATGGTTGCTTAGGCTAGATATGTGTTGGTTTCTGTTGTTGATGTGTGTGGTGATGGTCGGTGTTGGTCTGAGCTTTGTTGCCAACATGGTGGAGTCTGATGGTCATAATCACATCCCCAAAAAAACATATTACCAGCTTAGCCATGGCCTACTTGAAACAGTTGGACTCCAAATTCAGGCATGCAGGCATCATACATGATCTGGGTATTGGACGTCATGTTAGTACTAGAGATGGCAACTTAGTTGTTGATGATGAGGACAGGACGCTGTTGTTATGAGAGAGACTGATGCAGGCTAGAGTGATTGTCTGTACATATTGAAGAGTGTTGGGCTCAGGGAGGATCCTTACCAAAATACTCAGATGAGGTGTGGGAATGTGAGTTGTATACTGTCAATCTGAATATGTGGGTATTTGACAGGAAGCATCCAATACATCAGAGTACATGTCCTTGGATTGTAATGTCATGAATATGTTGGATGGAGATGGGGCGGTAAACTTGGTGCCATGCTGTAGAGAGGTCCTGGAGGATGAGGGTTGCTGTGTCTTCTCTGTTGATGGTCATGAAGATGTCATCCATGGCAACAATGGGGGCAGTTCCTCGACTGTGTCTGGGGCAAACACCTGATTTTGAGTTACTGACCATCAGTACATTTATTGATGTCTGGCTTTGGCTGTGGGCCAGTTCACAACTCCATCTGCACTGGAAGTGTTTTCTGGGTATCATGATCATCTTAGAATCTGAAATCTAACATTTGCAATGTGTGAAGTTGTTTCCTGGCCTGTAGCATTTATCATCACCCTGGTTGTTATCACAGATGGTGTACAAGAGATGACATTGCTTACATTAAACTACATTGCTGTTACGTTTGTACTACAGATCTTTTTGTTAGTTTGTGGGTACCTGTGGTCCCATTTTGTTTCAGCCAAAGCACACTAATTTGGCAGTGGTATGTCACAGTTGATTGTAAGTGTGGGCAGCGAGTAATCTGACTCCATGTATGGAGATTATTTATGGCTGTGACCGATGTAAATCTGAAATTGGACACTTAGGACCTCATTACGATGCTGATCAGACGAGCGTCTGACCGGCATTGTGTCCCAAATTATGATGAAACTGTCTTCATTACTGTTGGACAGTGTATTTTTCCTATTGCAGCTTGTGTTGGGGGCCTCAGTATAAACCGCAAAAGGAAAAATACACTTTTTGAACATCCATGCACATTGTGCAGGCACCATGCGGTGCCTGCCACACGATGCATGGATGTTTAGGACCACATAGCTGAGGTCCACGGGGGACAGGGGCCCTTTCTGCCAGTCTTTTCATGGTCGAAGAACGAACATGAAAAGGCTGGCAGAAACGTGCATTGTTATCCCCATCGCGGTGCTTTAGCACCTCATTTTGGGGATTACGATCCTCCCTCCTCCCCGACTGGCTCCTTGAGCCTGATGAAGGTGGAGTGGATTCCCCCCCGCAGGCATCGGTCGGACCACCTATATCCAAATATGGCAGTCAGACAGATGTCTCAGATGCCGAGCCGACAGCCACCGATGAGCTGTCAGATGACCTGCAGCCCCACATTAGAATAAGGCCCTAATTGTTGGAATAAATATACACAATGTCATGCTGTTATTTATTCAAATGCGTGCTTAACTGTGGAACATAATTCATGTCATCTGATATCTCTTAAGCAAACATGGATAGTGCTGCTGAAAAAGCACAAAATGAGGCTACATCACATAGAGGACATAGCATCACATTTTCGGCATGTTGCTGAACTTTAGTGTGAGCGCAGGAGTGATTAGGGCCTGGAGCAACAGAAGGTCCCAGGACACAAAAACATACAACAATCATGGGGAAAAAAGTCTAGGTCTGCTTCAACAATCCATGAAACCACTGTTGGTGTGTGACGCAGTACACACTCAAGTAGAGTGACATCTACATCCTCTGCCTGTGTGTCAAGCAGAGACAATACAATCCTACTAAAAAAGCTGTTGCGGGAAATCAGAATGATGCAGAAGGCTATGTCCAAATGTGTGAAGCGGAGGAAATTATGTTTTTTAAGTATATGCTGAAGGTGCATTACTGTTACCTGTTGTAACAATCGTAATTTGTACTTGTATGTTTGAATTGACAAGTATGACTGATGTTTACAAACTGGAATTTTAATGGCTTTAATTAAAATTCCTACCTGCAATCATTGTTTCTTGTCTCTCCTTTGTGAACATTTATGTTTGTTGTAATCCACACCAACTTGTTTGAAGTTGATCATGTGATAAGAGTTGTTTTGTGAGAGGGATCATTAACCAACCCTTTTGTATTTTTGTGGGAGATTGTCTTTCTGCCTCGCATAGCCATGCAGCTTCCATGGAACAGCCCCTCGGCATTAAGTGATAGTAACTAGGGGGCATATTTGCATATAGCCAGTGTCTAACCCAGGGTGGTGTGGAGTGCAAAAAAACGATGGATTTAGGCCCAGATCCTTGTACTGGGGTGAATGTATGACATTGTTCTACATTCTGTCCATCAACTGTGTTTTTTGCAATTTTCACCCCGAATGTGCTGGGTATACTCAGACGTGAGTCCCAGGCTCTCCACACCACTGGAGTCAAGCTATCCAGGCTGATGAAGGCTGATGGCATATTAGCAAGAGCCTCGTTAAAATTATCGCTGTTTTAGCGGCAGGAAACTGCTGCCAAAATGGCGATGATGGGCTTGCTAATATGCATTATAGAATTCCAATAGAAGCCCAGGTTAGATGTCCTGCACATCTAACCTGGGCTTCTATTGGAATTCTATAACGCATATTAGCAAGACATTATCACCGTTTTAGCAGCAGTTTTCTGCCGCTAAAACGGTGATAATTTTAACAAGGTCTCTCTCTCTCTCTCTCTCTCTCTCTCTCTCTCCCTTTCTCTCTCTCTCTCTCTCTCTCTCTCTCTCTCTCTCTCTCTCCCCCTTTACTTTGAAAACTGTTTTGTTCCCCTGCCTTCCCCCGTTCCCTCCCGCAGTCCGTCACTTCTCTTTCCACTACAACCCCCCAACCCACTCCTGTTCGGCTGTTCCTACCTTCTTGGACGACCGCAGTTTTATTTACAATGCAATAGGTCTCTCGTAAAAACGAGTTCTATTGCATTTGTAAATGCTTTATTTTCCTTCTGATAGCTGGCTGCATTCGCACTCTATTTTGCCTGACCTAGACTCTTGCATGTGCGCGTTGCTACTCATCATACGCATTCGTGTCACTTTTATTCATAGACAGCGCACGCAGGGGGATCCCGACCCACTGCTAGACACAGCGTCATCTTTTTTTTTATACATAGACACCACACACAGCCGCCCTTGCTTTTCTTCCCCCTGGCTCTGTCTGGCGTGCAGAGAGAAACTAATCTACTGCTCGGTGCTAGTCACAGACAGGGGTCTCTCCCCGCCTGATGTATGTTTCGTTCCTTCTTTGCATGTTCATTTCATTCTTGTGTTTTTTATTGCCCTGTCTTCATTTCAGTCACTTGTAGTGTCTTTCATGTGCCCTTCCGCGCTTGTGAACACTAAAAGAGAGGCAGGGCTCACTCACTACTTTTGCCCGCTCACTTTGATTGCTGTGAAGTGTTACCCCTAGGTTCTGTGCTTTTCGGGCTGCAGCTGGGCTGGGCCTACTTCCACGAGTGACCGCCCCTGCTGCCGAGCAACCCCTCCATAGGCGCTATATGTGCTGTACCTCGGAGATGGGGTATAGTGGCAGCCAGCTGGCAGGGACACAGACACTGGGAAGCAGGTATGCACATGCCCAGCCTTCTCCGCTCTCAAGTTAATAAACAGAATGCCGCGTAGCAATGACCCCTCCCCATTGGCGTTTTAAGGGAAGTAATTCCAACCAGAGCTCAGCATGCTTTCTGCTACAGGGCATCTGTGTCTCCAGGCTTTGAGGTTTGCTGAGGAAGGGTAATGACAGCCTTTCGCTTCTCACAGTGCCTCCCTATGTTTCAGTCAAAGCTTTTGCATGTGCTTCAGTCACAGTGTTTGCACGTGGTTGGTACAGCTTTTGCACATTTGTTCAAGCCCCTGCCACCAACCACTCTGTGTCTGTGTATGTTATGTAATTTTAATGCAATTTATATAGCTCATCATTGCGAGTTGCACGCTACTCCGGAACATGTCTCAGCATCTGTATGCGCATTTTCTGCGCTTGCTAAGATAGCGCCCTGTGTGGAATAAATATGGCATCCTTGCTGCTGTTGGTGAATAAAATGAAGTGTTAAAAAAGCAATGGATTTATTTATTTATTTATTTGATTTGTAAAGCGCTACAGCTACCCAAAAAGGGTTTCCCGGCGCTGGTAGAGAGATTGAGTGCGGAAAAAGGAGGGGACGGATATAATAGCCAGGACAGAATTACTGGTTGAACAGCCAGGTTTTCAGAGATCTACGGAAAGTACCAAGATTAGTTTCAGTGCGCATTTTTAAGGGGAGGGAATTCCATAACTTAGGACCTAGGTAGGAAAAGGACCTGCCTCCCATTCTGGAAAGCCGGACCTTAGGCACATTAAAAAGGCCCTGAGAAAAAGATCTCAGATGCCGAGTGGGAAGATAGACATGAACTAGGGATTTTAAGTATCTAGGGGCAGAACCAAATTTTATCTTATGCATGAAGCAGAGAGTCTTAAATTTTATCCTGCTCTCAATTTTAAGCCAATGCAAGTTTTTTAGATGTTCCGACATGTGTTCTCTTCTGTGGCACTTGTGTAACAGACGGGCCGCGGCATATTGTACACGCTGCAGTCGTTTCATTACAGCTTGGGTTGCCCCGAGATAAAGGACATTCCCGTAGTCAAGCCTAGAGGTGATTAGGGCGTTGACTACAGATTTTTTGGTGTCTTCCGGGAGCATCCATATAATCTTACGGAGCCATCTCAGGATTACAAAACACATGGCAGTAAGTTTCCCGACTTGAGGCTGCATTGTAAGTCCTTTGTCGATAGTTATGCCTAGGTTCCGGACTTGGTCACATGGGATGGGGAGAGGACCCATGCTGGATGGCCAGTGGGAGGCATTCCATAGATCACGGCTGGGGCCAAAGATTAGAACCTCTGTCTTTTCTCCATTGAGCTTCAACAGATTGGTCCGCATCCAGGTAGCGATTTTGACAAGGCCAGATTTCAGGGGCGAAGGAGAGTCTTTGTTTGTACTGGACAGAGAGAAAATTATTTGCGAATCGTCAGCGTAACTAAACATGGTTAGGCCTTCATTTTCCGCGATACGGGCAAGAGGGGCCACGTATAAGTTAAAAAGAAGGGGGCTTAGCACAGAGCCCTGGGGGACACCAAAAGGGGACTGATAGACACCAGAGGTGCCTATGTTGGAGTTAATTTGAAAAGAGCGCTGATCTAAAAAAGAGGTTAGCCACTCGAGAGCAGTTCCCCTTATGCCAACATTAAAAAGGGAGTCGAGCAGGATACTGTGTGAGATGGTATCAAATGCTGCACTGAGATCAAGTAATATCAGTGCAGCAGTGAGTCCCTTGTCAACTAGGCTCCGCAGATGTTCTGTGACCCCCAGCAAGATAGTCTCGGTTGAGTAACCGGGTCGGAAGCCCGACTGAGAGGAATGGAAGATGTCATTTATCTCTAAGTAATGGGCCAGATGGTTATGAACATGTTTTTCCAAAAGTTTGGAAAATGCAGGTAACAAAGAGATTGGGCGAAAGTTACCCAGAACTTTCGGGTCAGCCGTAGGTTTCTTCAACAAAGGTGTGACCTTAGCATGTTTCCATGATATAGGGACAGTGGCAGAGACGAGGGACTGGTTTAAGATTTTACAAATTAAAGACAAATGCCTAGTGTCAAGTTTCTTAAGTATTGACACAGGGAGAGGATCTACCGGGGAGCCCGATTTTAGTTTCCTAACAATTTCTTGTAGATTTTTAATAGTAATTTCAGGCCAGCAAATTAGAGGGAGATGTGTTTGCTCAGATTGTGTTTGCTGATTTTTATTGGCAATATTATTATTTGTTTCTTCCGACTGCTGCTTAGAAATATCGTCATAGATTCTTTCAATTTTGTTTGTGAAAAACTGAGCCAGTTCATCACATTGAACATTGTTCAAAGAGGGAGGTTCAGCAGTAGACTTGGATCCTGCCAATTCTTTAACTAAGTTAAATAATGTCTTTGATTTGTTTGATGCAGCTGAAATAGTCTGGGTGACATAGGCTGCACGAGCTGCAGCACACTCCCTATGATATTGCTTGGATGGTATGCTTGAATTCAGGAAGATCCTTGCATGGCAGTTTGGGCTGGACTGTTCTTAGTGGTCCAGACATGCGTTTAATGATTTAGGGCCATAAGTATCATCATCCAGTTTTGCGATTCTCAAATAGCGATTTTTAAGAAATCACTATTTGACAATCGCAAATAGGTATGTATGTACAAAATTGCTTTTTTTGCGATTTCTTAAAATTCCTTAATTGCGATTAGCAAATTGCGAATCACAATTAAGGAATACTTTCCCATTCATTTCTATTGGTCAGGAGGCCCATAGGAATGAATGAGAAGGTATTCTCAATTTGTGATTCACAATTTACTAATCGCAAATTGAGAATAATTTCAAGGGTGCGGGGGTGTCCAAAGGACACCCTGTTGCACCCCTGAAATATGCATGGGTGCACATGTGGCACACATACATGCCCTCAGGGCATGTATGTGCATCACATGGCACTTTGAAAAATGCAAAAATGTGCATTTTTCAAGGAATTCGCAACTTATCACCAACTAGAAGTTGGTGGTAATTTGCGATTCCTTAAGGACATTTTGAAAATGTTTTGGGCTTCTTACATTGCATTTAAGGAATCGCAAAATGTGTGATTCCTTAAATGCAATTGCAAAATAAGGAATCGCAATTTTTGCGATTCATTATTTTGCATGCAGATTTGTGTGATACATACCATTTTGCGAAAAATGCGTTCGCAAACACCGAAATTCTGCGAATTTTGGCGTTTGCGAACGCATTTGGGCATGATACACATGGCCCAAAAAGAGGCAGAAAAACTTTTTTAGGAGTGATGAGAAGAATCCATCTGGAATGATGGTAGAGTGTTAACATTACAGTAATGTGTGATAATGTGCTGCATCGGTAAATACTTATAAGGTCCCAAATGCGAGACCTTTTGCATTGCAAATGCTTGGTAATTCTGGTATGATTTGAACAGACAAGCTACAGCACAATGTAATTAATGACTTTTACATTTTTGGCCTAGTGATTTGGTACAGTCTCTTGCGTGTCACTTCTAGTATTTTCAAGTTACATTAATCCAAATTTTGAGACAAGTCCTACATGACAATTAACAAAGTAAATGTACAGAGTGCTGCATGTAAAACAACATGAAACTGTATAGCTCATATTTGACAGCACATAACAATAAAGATGAACACATACCAACACATGTCTGAAGTGTCAATAAATATTTCTGTGTTCATATTGCTTTTCACTTTTTTATGGTATTTAGGAATTGTACATGTACATATAGATTCATCTTCAGCAGCACGTTTCTTCAGCTTCTCATTAACCAACTTGTGATTGTTTTGGGCAATCAGTATGTGTGGGTTGAGGTATAGGTGTTGGGTGTGAAGCTGATGCCAAAGAATATGACTTTAGTCTAGCTTCTTTGGCAGCAGAAATTCTATTGAGTGCAGAAGCCATGTCTACATTAATTTCCACCATCTTTACATATAAAGCTATTATTGTTTATAAATCTTCTCTCTGACCATTCACTTTATCAACTAGTTTGGATATCATGTCGTTGGATTGTTATTATTATTATTATTATGCTGTTTTGTTACGTGCTCAATTACTGCCGGAGTATCCTGGCGCATAGATGAAAAAGAAGAAACAGAATAAAAAGGAAACTATGAAGAAGACACCTAAAAAGCCAACCTAATCAGATGTGTTTTCAGTGCTTTTTTGAATGAACCAAAGTTCGGGGTAGCTCGCAGGAATAAAGGAAGGCCATTCCAGGCAGAGGCGGTTTCACCGCAACCGACTGCCCTTCCAGTCGGGAACGCCTGAACCGTGGGACCTGCAGCAGATGTTGCAGGGCAGAACGCAGGGGTCTGTTGGGAGAGTAGCGACTAAATCGTTTCATCAAATATGCAGGACCATGTCCATTTATGGCTTTATGAGCCAATGTAAGAATTTTAAAAATAATCCGTTGTGGCACTGGCAGCCAGTGCAGTGTCTGCAAATGGTTCTGTACACTCACCCGACTGGGAATATTGCATAGAAGTCTGGCGGTAGCATTTTGGATTACTTGGAGACGCCCCACCAGATAGGCCCGGGAGCTGCTCAGCAAGGCGTTGGCATAGTCGAGGCGCGAGAGAATTGAAGCTCTCGCTACAGACTCTCTTGCTGAGGAAGGAAGATAATGAAAAAACTTCCGAAGTGCTTTAAGGGTCCCAAAGCAGCCCCCCGTCAGTTTCTTATTGTGCGCCTCGAACCGGAGGTCTTCTCCGAACCAGACCCCCAACTGAACAGGGCATCGGAAAGCCAACCGGCCAAAGCACTTCTCTAAAACTAGGGGGAAAAAGACCATACAACAAAATTTCTGTCTTATCCTCATTACATTTCAGTTGTGAGGACGCTAACCAATTGAAAATTGAGGATAGACAGAACTGAATCCGCCCTGTGTCTAAGACATCGCTAGGCCACGTAAATAGCAGCTGCGTGTCATCCGCATAGGCAATAATTTTGGCCCCCAGTTGTTCAGCCATCTTTATCAAGGAGGTCAGGTAAACATTAAAAAGTAGAGGCCTCAACGTGGAGCCCTGAGGGACCCCCGTCAAGAGAGGCTTAGCCATAGATGAAAAGGGGGGAAGCCAAACCTGCTGGGATCTGGACGAGAGAAAAGAGCTCAGCCAGTCCAAAGCTAAGCCTGTAACACCAATATCCGCAAGCCGAGCGAGAAGGCGCTGGTGTGGCACAGTGTCAAACGCGGCAGAGAGGTCCAATAAAATTAGAGCTGCTCTGCCGCCACTGTCCAGACACTCCCTAACCGCCTCAGAGATCTCCACCAATGCAGACTCCATGCTGTGAGCAGCACGGAACCCCGATTGTGCCGGGTGGAGAGCCCCTGATGATTCAACAAACTCGTTCAGCTGCCGGAATGCCATTCTTTCACCAATTTGAGCCATGGCCGGAAGCAATGAAATTGGCCGATAATTGGCCAACACAGTAGGATCAGCACCCGCCTTTTTAAGCAAAGGCAGCAGCTTAGCCTGTTTCCAGTCGGCAGGGACTATAGCTGTCTTGAATGAGAGGCCAACAATATGCGCAATTTCCTGCACCACCACCTCAGCTATACCGGCAAGCACTCACGCCGGACAGGGGTCAGTTGGTGACCCTGACTTCAGGGATTTAATCACGGTCTGAGTGTCCGCTGCTGAGGGAGGCACAAACTCCACCATCCTGGGGAGGATGACCCTGAGGGAGAGGAAAGGTCAGATATGCCGTCCAAGGTGTTAATGAAGCCAAAACTGGACTGAATAGCAGCAATTTTTTGCTCAAAGAACAAAGCCAGCTTTATTACATAATTGCTACTTGAGGAAGATGTAGTTGGATCTAGCATGTTTTTTGATGTCGATGAGGGAAGTGTCCATGCCACTAAAGAAGGAATACAGACCTTCTATTTTGTCGGGCACTGACTTTATTGGATTTAGGCATTCTATCATATCCTTAAAACCCTCCTGTAAGCTTGAGAATCCTACCTTCACTGCTTCATGTTTGATCCTGTGATCTGTGTATTATGTCTTCAAATCCATCCATTTCTAATGTTCGGTTGGATCACTGTCTGCATCTCCTTCTTGTCCTTTGAGGACTGGGTTGAATTTCATCCTGTGTGATTCCAACATCATCACTTTGGGCAACAGTCAGTTGTGATGGTATTTCTAAGTCATTTAATAAGATGAACAAGGTTATGTTATCTAGGGGAGCCATGTCGGCACAGAAATCCTTATTTGCATGCTCATCATTTTGTGGTCGGTCAGGCACAGTGGAAATTGCTACACGAAGAAGGAGATTAAATATATTATGGTCATGTTACATTTATACACCTACAGCATAAGGAAACATTGCAACGTCACAGCATAGTGTACATTTATGGAGCAGTGCATTGCTCAAATTTCACTTTCTATGTATATAGTATATCTACATATTGTGTACAAAATCCATCTCTATTATTTGCTACTAACAATATTATGACTCAGTGAGTAAAATGGGTTGTTATTTGATGGGCGTGAGCTGTGGTCAACAGCAACCACAATCATTATCAGGAAGCATAGGCCAACCTTCAATTTACCTGTACTCAACCCTACAGTCAGTTGACACAGAGCATTCAGGTTTCACTTACAGGCCAAGTGTTAATTATTTATACTACATTCCAGACATTGATGAAGTGGAAGACATGTTTGTGCATATCTTAGTTTTTGTTTGCATGCTTGAACTGGCATTTTGGGACTCCACACACAGGCTGCAATGGCATGCCTGAGACATGTTTGATGTGCTACGTATGTGGGTGGCAGACTCAATGCAGGTGCCCCACTAGTAGCAACTGATTTACAAGGACTGAGCCTTGGTTGTGCTACTTTACTGGGGACCTACAAATACAGCAAATATGCTTGTCAGAAAAGGCAAATACTACCATGTTTGATGGTGGGGGAGACGTACCAGTTTTGCACTGGTTGGCGATACTTGTTGTGCATAAACCTAAGAGCAGATACACAAATGTGTTGGAAGCACAAGAGGCTTGGAGGATATACATGTCAGTGAAAGTCACACCAGGAATACCAGGTCTTATTTAGTAGATATTTTGGATAAATTAACGTTGCTGGTCACTGTTCCATGACTATGTTCACTGCTGTGGCTTCTTAGGCACACAATACAAATATGGCTCACAGGCCTGGTACACTGAGCCGAAAGAAGGATGCATAAATGTATATCTCAATTTACTTTTTTTGCTGTTGGTAAGTATGTACAAATGCATGATCTGCAAGTACTGGATGCACAAACAAGGTTTGTCGGACAAAATGTGAGTAGTTCTTGATATTTCGAATTTGTGGACATATATTATAAGTAAGTGAAGGTTAGCACCTTCGCAATTTTGGACTCACCCATATCGTACTCTCTAATGGATTATGCATGTAGAATTTTGGTTCCACAGGTACAAGACACCATTTTATATCCTATCCCGACATGGTGCATTGTATAGGTTGTACAAATATGCTGAATGTTTGAGCTTTGTTTTTCAGCTTTTGTTGTAATTCATCAGCCACGGGCCGTGTAGGGCGTGCCACCGGGCGGTGTGGTGGGGCGGGGAAGGGGCACGGTGGGGGCTTGTAAAATGCGGGATACAGACGACTTCAGGTAAGTACCCAGAAAAAAAAACAAATTTTGTTGCACGCGCTGCATCACATTTCGCGATGCAGCGCGTGCAACAATTTTGTTTTTTCCGGTACTTACCTGAAATCGTCCGTATCCTGCATTTTACAACCCCCCACCCTGCCCCTCCCCTCCCCATATCACCGCCCGGCGGCACGTTTTACACGGGCCGTGGCTGCAATTCATACAGATCTATAGGTGCATGTTACCGTATTTATCACTGTAATATTGATACTGGAGTTCAGGTGTCAAATTACTGTTATCATGTCGGACTATTTTGTGACTTTTTAATTGGTTTAGTAATATGTGAGAACATATATATGGTGCTGATACTCTTACTGGTAGTTGCATTGTCCCCAATCATAGCTATATCTGGCCCTTCAAGTCCTTCAACAAGTTCTGGTCATACTACTGATGCAACTTACTCCTCAGTTGCTGTTAGTGGGACGTGATATTCTTGCCCTCCACCTGTTGCCAGTGCACAATGACGGTTGTGTACCAAATTTTATTAAGTGTGTGCCTCTTGCAGTGTTGCCACTTTTTTACCTCTTCAACTGTTTGCACTGGTGGGGGTTTCTGCAATGATTTGATTTTGGATCTCTCCTCCTTAATGCAGACGTTTTGGCTAGGGGTAGTTTGGAAGTGACAAATAGTTGGTATTGATAATTTGTCACCTCTGCTATTAAGATGTCTACCTCTTCTGGGGTATATTTGAATTTCCATTTCCTTCCTCCTTCATGTGAGGTCAATGCTGATTCTGGCATTTCTTCATTGCTTTGTTTTGGGATCTTGTTGGTTTTCTCCTCTAGCTTGGAACCTATTTCCAACTCAAGATCAAAAACCTCTACGACAACTTCATCAACCATCCACCAGGCATCACAGATGGCCCCCGCACCCCAGAAACATCAGCCAGCCCACTATCTCCAACTGAACACCAATCACGGCCGAAGACTCCACCTCGACCATGAAAAGCATCCACTCGGGGGCCCCCACCAAACTCTGCCCCTGTCACATCTACCACAGGGCTGTGACCGCCATCGCACCCAAACTACAATGCACCATCAACACCACCTTCAAAACAGGCACCTTCCCAGATGACTGGAAGCGCGCAGAAGTCAGATCCCTGCTCAAGCAGCCCACAGCTGACCCCACCGACCTCAAGAACTATCAGCGCATCTTGCTCCTCCCCTTTGCAGCCAAAGTTGCAGAGAAAACAGTCAACAGGAAACTCACATGATTCATTGAAGAGAACGCTGTCCTCGACCCATCCCAATCCAGATTCGGAAGCAACCACAGCACAGAGACCGCCCTACTCGCCGTCACAGATGACATCCGCTCCCTCCTGGACCAAGGCCACTCCCCAGGCCTCATCCTTCTCGACCAATCAGCAGCATTCAACACCGTCTCCCACCACCCACTAGCCGCCAGACTACACAATGCAGACATACAAGGAACTGGATCCGCTCATTCCTCACCAGAAGAAGCCACAGGATGAGACTCCCACCCTTCCTCTACAACCCCACGAAAATCACCTGCAATGTCCTATAGGGTTCATCACTGAGCCCCACCCTCTTCAACATCTACATGGCCTCCCTCGCAGCCATCGTCCGACAACATGGCCTCAACATCGTATCCTACGCCGATGACCCCCAGCTCATCCTCTCCCTCACCAAAGACCCCACCACTGCCAAACTCAACTTCCGGATAGGAATGCAAGACGTCGCAGTCTGGATAACCAACAGCTGCCTGAAGCTCAAGACCTGGCTCTTTGGCTAAACAGATCATGCGATTCCCCCCCTCAGCGCCTTGAGTCCCTCACGGGTGAGTAGTGTGCTTACAATTCTCTGATTGATTGATGTTCCATTTTGATTTGGAAACTCTGCTTTGCGGTGTTTGTTTAAACTTTTGCGCTGCCTCTCATCATTGTTTTACAGCTTAAGTGATGCTATGTTGTTGTGCGCCGGCGTGCCTTCATGTACCTTCAAATAGTAAATTTGACGCTGGGCTGCTGATGTAAACTAGCACTGATGCATCACTAATATTTTTGCCGCAAAACATAAACAAAAAGGGATGTTAGCAAATATACTCCTTTTTTCTGTGTTGAACTATCATTGTGTTGTGCTAGGTGGAGGCTGTTGTGACCTATGCTGATAGAGACTTATGTGGAATGCATAAGGCAGGTATGCTACTATTCAAATACATTAGCTGCAATTGGTGCATATATTTGGTGTGCCAACCCTGGCCAGAGTATCAGGGTGTTTGGGGTCAGAAGATAAACATCAACAATGTAAATATGTTCCATTTAGATTTGCTGTATATAAATACATCTTACTTGCATATTCTGAACTTCAGGCATGGATGCATTGCTCTTGGACTCATTTTGTAACCACCACAGATGCTCCATTGTAGTCTGCGCGGGTCACTATTAGTGAATGAAATAATGAGTCAGGGAGTGGATTAGTAAATGCATGAGTATGAGAATGTGTCACAGTGTACATGAATGATGAGATAAGGCCTTCATTGATGGAGGAATGAGTCAGAATAACAAAAAATACTTTCAGATATAAGTAGGGCTTTTGGTTGTCAGTTAAAACCCAATTATAACCATTAAAACCATACTGAAAGCAATATTTGCTTCTCAACAGAAACCAGAAAGCATTGAATGTTGCTGCACTTGTACTGTTTGGTTCCCTGAGTTGTCAGAGCAGTATAAGTGCAGGTCTATCTCTAATCTAATTTCTATGATATATGTTCCCACAATGCAACATTATTGGCCTATGGTAAGCCATTAAATAAGTCTCTTAAATCATCCCCAAGTTGTCCCCCTTCATCTCTCTAGAGAGTGCTTCAATTGGAAGTCCACCATACCAGTCTGGAGGCAGTCTTTTAAATATCTGGGGATTTGGATCGCCCTTCTTTCCGAACTCGGCTGGTCCCTCAATGTGGCCCCGTTGGTTAAGATGTCTAAGGAGGACCTCCTCAAATGGAAAACGCTGCCTCTGAACCCCTTGGGAAGGGTGGCCCTGTTTAAAATGATGATCCTCCCCAGGTTCCTTTACATCCTGCAGAATACCCCCTTCTGGTTCTACAGGGCCTGGTTCAGGGAACTGGACAGTCTACCAACCAATTTCTCTGGAGTGGAGGAAGGGCCCATGTGGCTCTGTCGGCTTGCTAGATTCTCTCTTACGATGGAGGCATGGGGATGACTTACCTGTATATGTATTTCCTGGCGGTACGCCTGCTAGTAGTCCACGACTGGTTTAATGAGGGCTGGTTGGACCCAGCCTATAGGCTTGAATTGAGCGAATGGGGCTAATGGACATCCAAGCCATGCTGTACGGGGAGACCATTCCGACTCGATTACCCGATGTGACGTGCTCTGTGTTGCTGGCCTGGCGGGCCTCGCTCCGCCACGCGGGGTGGACAGGGAAGGTGACCCAATGTACTCCAGTTTGGCAGGGGGCTTGGCTTCGGGAGGTTAGTGGGTTTGCAGGGGTTTAAAACTTGGGACCTTATTGGTATCTCCCAGCCAGGGGACATATGGGCAAGGGGCCATATGTTGTCCTTCCAGGAGTGCCAAACTTGCTACTCCCTACACTCATCCCAGTTTTATAAATATCTGCAGTTGAGACATGCCCTCCACAAACACATCGCGAGCGACACTGGGCTCCCGAATACAGCCCCACTGAGGCTCAGACGATGATGGGAGACTTGGTTAAGGGGGGGGTCTCCCGCATTTACCGCACCCTAGTCAACAACACTCCCACGTCCCTAGACAAGTTGAGGGCTCAATGGGTGGACTTGGTGGCCCCCTTGACGAAGTAGACTGGTGTGATGCCCTTATGACCCCCAGAATAGTCACCATCTGTGCCAAACTCAAGCTGATTCAGCTATACTATTTACGCGCTGTGTACCTCGCTCCCCTGCACCTGCATCAAGTGGGTTTGCGCCCAGACGCGTGGTGTGCAAGATGTAACCACGCCCCGGCTGACTTCCTCCATATGGTTTGGTTATACCTGACTTGTTCTGGGGATCCATTGAAGTGGAGCTAACGGAGATATTGGGCTGGGAGGTTCCTCGCAACCCACGTCACTCCTTGCTGGGGATCACTGATTGGCTGGATGGGTCCAGGAATGATGAGCTGTTTTTCAACATAGCTATGATGGTGGCCAAGTGGGACATTGCGTCGACCTGGATAAGCCATGATCCACCGACCCTCGAGAGGTGGCGAAGATGGGTGGACTGGTGTGCGACCCAAGATAAAACCATGTACAAAGGTAAGGGGTGCATCAGGAAATATCGTAAAGTGTGCGGGAAATGGTTGGGGAATGTGGAGGGTCCTGATTAATCTGATTCAAGTTTCGCCTTGGTAATTTTATGGGGATCGTCATTGGGGGTACAGTGCTTGTGTGAATGAACTTATACTTGTGATTTCTGTGTATTGGCTAAATTGTTTACATGTTTTTAAAATCAATAAAAATTTGCTTATAAAAAAAAAATCATCCCCAAGGTGCTGGGCCACCAGCATCCACATCCAACTCCCTGTCCCTGCCATTTTGGGAGCATGACCCGCCCCTCCTGGATTCAGCTTGATATTTTCTGCATCCGCCTTACTTCCATGTAATGGCAACACATCAAGATGTGCTTATTCTTTCAGCACAAGGTTGAAAATGCACCAGAACAGTGCATGTGGGTAAACTGCTGCACAGAATAAAGCAGCAGGTGCAACTTTCACACACACCAGGCAGGAGCACAGTTGTGTCCTACTGCTATCAGATAAACATAGGCCCACTCGCCTGGAAGAAACCAGTTCTTTACAGTCTTCATACTGACTTCCAGGTAACACAAAGTTCTGTAGGCATGGACCAACAATTACTACATTTCTACATTCAGCATCTCACCTCCTTTTTTTTTATTATTGAACAACTCCAAATATTGCATAAAAAGTAATAGAAATATACATACACATCAGTATCAAATATTTAAAAAGGCCTTCATTATAAATAAAGTTAATTAGAATAAGCGACTCCTTGTTTTGTTAACACATACCAAGATGACATGAGTATACACTTTAATATAATAGGAACAGTTCATCTTTAAACATTTCTTACATCCCTGCTCCAGGCCACAATTGGAGACCAAATCGTATTCTAAAATTTCGCCCTCTTGCCGCATAGATGGCTTTTTCTTGATTATAGACCCCAAAAAACGAGTTAGACACATTTGAAAACTTGGGGAATCCGCGTCCTTCCAGCGGGCTGCCAATATTTTTCTATAAACTGCTGTACCTAGGAATAGACATGATTCTTCTTCCCTGCTAAGCCCAAGAGTGCTATCATATCCAAGAATAAAAAGAATGGCCGATTCCGCTACTTTATGGCCAAAAACTTCCTCCCAAAATTCTGATAACACTTGTTTCAATGGTGTTAATTTAGCACATTTATAAAACGTGTAATAGTGTGGCAGGACCTACTCCACATTTAGGACACTCATCATTTATTCTTTTACCCCATGCATGTAGCTTAGCTGGGTGTAGTATAAATCATAGATAGTTTTGTATAACTGGGCTTTTAGATTGGAAGATAGGAGTAATTGCGATGTTAACAGCAGGCAAATATCAATATCAACATTGGGATTAGCAAGTTTGCCCGCCCATGATAACTCTTTATGTTCCAAATCATCTTTAAGTCTTTGTCAGGAGCATATCATAGATTGTTCCAATTCTTGTCGAATTTTTACCTATGGTATCAAAGAAGGGAATATTTTCAAGTGTAATTCTTGGAATTTTAAAATTAAGAATAGTATTAACTTGGATGAACTTAAAATAAACAATATTAGGGATAGCAAAATTTGTCTGGAGGTTCAGAAACCTAGTATCTGAATCGCCGCCCAAGAAGTCCCACACTGTGGTAATCCCCATACTTTCCCATTTTTTAGCAATGTCATCGTTAGCTTGTGTTGGCAATAACAAGGAGTGCCACATGGGGGTATATCAATTACATTTTGGGATTGCCATATGTCTAAAAGCCTTCTTCCATATTTTCCATGCACTGGTAATGATTTTGAACTTAAGTTTTTTATAATAGCTTGGTTTTAGTTGTCTCAGCAAAAGTCCTTGTGCTTTTTTTCCAATTGCTAATTCATAAATAGATGGTATTTCAGTGCTCTGTGTGATCTCAATGGGAGAAATTGTATTAAAGAGCGGTGCCATTGGATGGAGAAGAGCAGACCAGAGGTATAACATCATATTAGGAATTGCTAAGCCACCCGTGTGTTGAGGTAAAGATAGATATTTCATAGCCCTCCTGATTTTTCCGTATTGCCAAACAAACTTAGACATTTGGGATTCAATGGATTTGATGATATTATCTTCTATAATTAGAGGGATAGCTCGAAACAGGTATAGTAGCCTGGGAAGTATATTCATTTTTAGAAAGTTTCCCTTACCAATGATTGACAGATGTAGGCTATTAACCCTAGTATGGTCTTCTCTTATAACCCTCATTAGGGGTTCGTAGTTAAGCTTATTAATATTTTCAACCTTTGGCGATACACATATTCCAAGATATGTGGCTTTATCTGCTTTTCTAGAATCGACATATTCAATATTATCGGTGCATAGAACCACAGTTTTATCTCTATTAAGCGAGTATACAGAATAGTAACCAAATGATTGGGTAAGGATTTCTATTTCTGCAATTGCCTCAGCGGGGTTTGGTGTTAATACTGCCACATCATCAGCATAGGCAAGTATCTTGGTTTCATATGCACCAGCAATGATTGGTTTTATTTCCCGGTATTGTATTAGTTTTAAAATCAAAGGGTTAATGTACATGGCAAACAATATCGGGGAACAGGGACATCCCTGCCTTGTACCTCTTGATATATTAATTGTACTGGATTCGATACCCATCACTTGGAGTTTCGCCCTTGGGTCTAGATACATTGATCTGATTGATTTCGCAAATATGGGCTCAAAATTATTAAGCCCAAGCACTCCCCATGTTAAAAAATCCCATGACACTTGATCGAAAGCTTTCTCAGCATCTAGGAGGATCATCGACATCCGGCCCCCAGTCTCGGACATGATATCAAAAAGGGAGATGACTCTACCGGTATGATCCGTTGTGCCCTTGCCGGGAATGAAACCATGTGGCCAGGGGGAGACCAGATGTCCGACAACCCTCCAGAGCCGATTAGCCAAGATCTTTGCATATAGCTTCGAATCAGAGTTGATCAATGTGATTGGGCGGTATGATGATGGAAGCTCAGTAGGTTTGCCCTTTTTAGGGAAAATAATTATGTTAATTTCCTTCCATGATTCTGGCGGGGTGCCACTCCACTGTATCCCAACATAGAGATACAGTAAAAAAGGTAGTATTTGTCCTCCTAGTATTCTATATAATTCTAAAGGAATTTTATTGGGGCCTGCAGCCTTCCCTGAGGCCATTCCGGATAAGGCTAATTGCAGCTCGGTGACAGTGATCTCTTTTTCCAGATCCTCTCTAGTTAGAGTATCAATGGCCTTACTCAATCCAGTGTCAGTTAGAAATTCCCTTAGATATTCTCTGATTTCATTAGAATCAGTTATGCCATCGCTTTGATAGAGCTTTTGATAATACTGTCAAAATACTTCAACAATATCACCTGGTTTTGTATATTCCTGACCGTCTATCTTGATAGGGGTGATCGTATTATAAGAAATCTTTTGACGAGTATGCAGGGCCAGCTGCTTGCACACCCTCTCCGCATTTTTGTAAATAGAATTTTGATGTGACTGAAAAGTTTCTGCTGCTTTCTGGGTCAGCCCTATATTAAGCTCTGTTTTAAGAACCAACATTTGGCGCATGGTTTTTTTCCCGCCTTCACCCCGAGCTATATACGTGGTATGTTCTTCCTCTACTCTAGCCAGATCTTGCATCAATAGGTAGTTAGCCTTTTCTTGTTGTTTTTAACGTCTAGCCACATAGCTAATTGTCTCTCCCCTGAGGGCGGCTTTAAAACAGTCCCACACAACCCCCCTAGATGCACTAAATTGATTAATATCAAAGAATTCCTGTGTCCAAGCAGTTATATGGTTTATATAGTCTCTGTTACCCAAAAGTTTGCTATCAGATGTCCAGTTTGAACGTTGCCTGTTAAAATTAGCTATATTGATTGTAAGGATAAAAAGAATTATGATCAGAGATTGTCTTCGGGCATTTCATAATTTCTGCTTGAATAGAGTGGTCTCTTGATATTAATATATAATCAATTCTAACATATTTATTATGGGGGTGTGAGAAATATGTATACCCAGGGTCAGATTAATTTTTAACATCCCAAATATCTATAAGATAATAGCTATCGATAAGGTGACTAATAGCTCTAAATACCTTAGGTTTGCGGCCTGAGTATATATCCTGCCTCTGCCTTCTACATGTGGGCCCCAGGAAAATTTTAAATCACCACAGAATATGAGCGTTCTTGGCCAAGAGGCGAGCTCTAATTCTAAATCTTCAAATATTTGTGGGTCATCCTGGTTTGAGCCGTAAACTGAGCAGATAGTGATACCCAGTTCCAGTTCTATATTAACCCACCTTCCGTGAGTGTCCACTGCCTTACGTGTAGCTTGTCCGAAGGAAAATTTAGCTAAAATGGCTACCCCACAGGTATTTGATGTTTGTGTAGTACAGGCAAGTAAAATTGTATCCCGCAACTTTTAATAGGTCCCTTTTATCCCTTGGGCAGGTGAGTCTCTTGGAGGCAGATTATATCAAAAGAGTTTTGTTTAATTATTTCATGTAACTGGGCCCTCTTACCCCTGTCATTAGGTACAGCCACATTCCAAGAGCATAACTTTATTTTCCCCATTATAGCTTACTGGGTGATTTCCAAGGGATCCGTAATCCTCTCATTATTACAAATGTTCCCGGCATCTTGATATTTTGTATATCTTCTAACTATATTATCCAGTTAGTTACATTGGCTATTTTCTTAATTTTAATATTGGAGTTGTTTTTGTTATTGCTTTTACCCCCTCCCTTCCCACCACCACTCCCCCCTTCTCCAAACCCCTCCTCCACGCCCTCCCCCCAACACCCAATGTGAGGCATACAGACTCCATTAGAGTCTGTTTTGTGATGGATATGCATCACATGACCAGTGCTCTATCTAAACTCTCAACTACATGAGCATACAGATAAAGTTAAACTACATATATTTACACACACAAATACCGAATTACTCTATTTCATATATGGTCCCATACTTAATCTCTTCACCTTAATCACCTTAATCACATTATTATACGTTATACATATTTCAGCACTTGCTAGATCTATTTTAGCCCATCAAGGTATTCTTTAGCTTTATTTCAGAAAGAAAGAATTTTGTTTGACCCCCATAGATCACTTTAAGCTGAGCAGGGTTATTAAGATAGACCTGCAACTTTTTGTCTTGAAATGACTTAATTAGCTGGCGTATGCTCCACCGCCTTTCGACGGTGGAGTGGCAAAAATTGGGGGTCACAAAATTAGAAATCCCCCCTCTAGCGTGCCTAGCTTCAGGCCTAGCTTTCTCAAAATTTGCCTGGCGGAGCAGGAAATTGCTAAAAAAGACAAGAATGGCCCTGGGATATGCCCCGGGTTTCGCTGGTTGTTTTGGAGTAAGGGGTACGCGATGCGAGCGCTGAACTTCTGTGGCCCAGTTCCAGCCAGAGAGTTCTGGCAAAGAGTCACGAAGAAGATCCATCACAAATGATCGAATGTCTTCCCACTCAGCAGCCTCCAGCACAATTAGAATGCCTAAGTTATTTCTACGCTGGCGGTTTTCAAAGTGCTCTAGCTTCCATCTAATGTCTGCCAACTCAGCCTCATGAGATTCAACCCGCTCCTGGTTCACAGCAATCTCATTTTCGTTGAAAACAATTCTGGATTCCAGATCGGTCATTCGATCTCCAAATGTGTTAACGGTCCTAGTCAGTTTGCGCACCACCACTTGCACCTTTTGTAGGGCTGCCTGAGCTTTGCGCCCATCTTGAGATGTCTCCTCGCGATGTGCTGCGATGGCTTGGAGAACAGTGTCACGGGTAGGCGTAGTTGGATTTAAATATGCCGGGCGGTCTGGATGTTGTGGTAAGTTTGTCGAGCCAGATGAGTTAGCAAGCTGAGTGGACGTGGTGTAGTCCCAGGCCAATTCTGCTGCCCATGATGGCTTTTTTTATGTTTCAACACAGCTTTTGGTTTGACCCTGGGATCTTTGATTTATTCGCCACTACTGCTCTCATCAATCAGACAAGACTCGGTATCATCAGACCATTCAAGTTCATCCGAAAAAGAAAAAAAATTGCTGGGGTACTTCTCTGGTTCAATGTCCTTGCTATCTATATTACTTGAATTAGCCACAGTAGTCTTATCGATATTGATCGCTGTCTTGGGGTCAACTAGGCTTACTTGAGGCGTTTGAGGCTTGTGAGCAGACCCCCCACAACATGTTGCTGATCGGCTTCTCCAGCTCTAGCCCTATTGTCAGTGCTGGGCCTCCCCCCTTCATCTCCCATGTTAGTATCAGTGTTTGTATCTGACTCTGCCATCGTAGGGAGTAATGGAGGAGGTATACCTTCTTTATCCCTGATATCACCCTCAAAATGGACCCTCGTGTTCAATTCTGGTGTTAGGCTACTATACTCCTCCTGGATCAGTGATTCAGGGACACCAGGGGTGCCAGAGATATTGGGAACATCCACCAGTGTAGCCCTAGTGTCAGGATGCTCGTCTAGAAACAATGCAGCAGCAGCCAATTCTGCAGAGTCACCTGCCGAGTCTCCTGCCTTGCTCTTTCCTCCATGACCCGGAAAGAGTTTTGCTGGGGTTCTCCGCAGGAGGTCCTCCTCCGATGGGCCGGTCACACTCCCCTTCCGAGCGGCAACCCCTCCATGGTTTGGTATTTTGGAGCCCAGGGCGGCCTCCTCTGCAGCTCCTACACCTGGCTTGCCCGTCGGCTCGTCAGTCTCTCGCTGTGCCAGTCTAACCGCTCTTGCTTTGGCTGCGGCTGATGTCGCCGTGTTCTTTGGAGCCATAGTAGCGTCAGCTTCTCCTTCACCACGCGCAGAAAGGTAAGCTTTGATTCCTGTTCCTTCTTGTATTTTAAGGTTTTTGGGTGTCTCTTTCCATAGATATCGGAGTACCGCGAGGCCAATTAGGGTGCCTAGGGTTAGTAGCTGATTTCTAACCAGCTTTATTTCTTCCAAGCAAAGCTCCGCAACCATCTCCTCTCCTCCACTCCTCCGCCTGCCAACTCTGTTTGTTACTTTGTGGCTCAATGATTAGAGCGGCAGACCCTGCTGCAGAGGTCTAGCCCGGGACCAGGGTTCAATTCCCCGCCTCGGTGGGTCTTGGGCTCAAAACTCCATGGACCTGATAATTCTCGCCTCGGTGCCTATTCCAATCATGGAGTCCAACTCTGGGCAATAGCTTGCTTAATCTCCACAACGGCCCCCACAACGCTAAGGATGCCTGGCCTCCACCTTGGGGGTGCCCAGGAGTAGACGCCTCACTGGGAAAGCCAGGATGGGTTCCACAGCGGTATTCGTACAAGCGCCTTGAGACCCTTGCGGGTGAGCAGTGCGCTATACAAGTATCAATTTAATTCTTTATGCGGCTCAGGTTTTCAGCACTGTATTCTCAGCATATTCTCACTAAGATTTTAGTAAGTTATCGGTACATGTATCAGCATAATCTGTATTGTTACCAGAAAGCACTGGTCCATGTGCACTGCGGTCTCACACAACCGCCGTCTTGCCTCCCTCTGGAACTCTGTCTTTTCTAGGTTCAGGAATGATAAGCTGGTTATCAACATACCTATGATGGTGGCCAAGTGGGACATTGCGTCGGCCAGGATAAGCCATGATCCACCGACCCTGGAGAGGTGGTGAAGAGGGGTGGACTGGTGTGCGACCCAAGATAAAGCCATGTACAAAGCTAAGGGGTGCGTCAAGAAATATCGTAAAGTGTGGGGGAAATGGTTGGGGAATGTGGAGGGTCCTGATTAATCTGATTCAAGTTTCGCCTAGGTAATTTTATGGGGATCGTCATTGGGGGGTATAGTGCTTGTGTGAATGAACTTCTACCTGTGATTTCTGTGTATTGGCTGAATTGTTTACATATTTTTAAAATCAATATAAATGTGCTTCTAAAACAAAAATCATCCCCAAGGTGCAGGGCCACCAGCACCCACATCCAACTCCCTGTCCCTGCCATTTTGGGAGAATGACCCGCCCCTCCTGCATTCAGCTTGATATTGTCTGCATCCGCCTTACTTCCATGTAATGGCAACACATCAAGATGTGCTTATTCTTTCAGCACAAGGTTGAAAATGCACCATAACAATGCATGTGGGTAAACTGCTGCACAGAATAAAACAGCAGGTGCAACTCTCACACACACCAGGCAGGAACACAGTTGTGCCCTACTGCTATCAGATAAACATAGGCCCGCCCACCCACCTGGAAGAAACCAGTTATTTGCAGTCTTCATACTGATTTGCAAGTAACACAAAGTTCTGTCGGCATGGTCCAACAATTTCTACATTTAGCATCTCACCTCCAATGTCGCACTAGTTGACTTAATTCATAGTGTCACTTAAACCTTCAAATAACCAAAACCTGCTGTAAATCATGAATATTCTTTACTACTATGTTTTATTTTATATTGCAATGCAGTTTGAGGTCACCAATGGTCGTACGGGTAACAAATCTGCCTTTCCTACATGGTAACCCTAGATTTTTTCCTTTTTCCGGCTCCTATGTGTGCTGGCCTTTAAACTCTATACACTTTACCTCTGCTAAATAGGATTATGGTGCCTGTGCTCCCACTTTAAACTTGGCTAAATTGTCTTACTTCTATTGACATATTGACATATTCAACTTGAGTATAAGTCCCTAGTATATGATGTAGGAAATCCACTCAGGGCCTGGAAGTTAAATTCTATGTTTGTATTGCAACGTCTATTGTGTCATCTACTTGATGGGCCTGTAAAACAAGCTTCAATCCTACCCCATGTAGTCTAACTGCACCCGCCTAAAACCCTGGTGTCAAACCTGTCAAAATAACCATTTTATACAAGCAGGAAACCCAGCTTCAAGATATTAATAAATCACTCCTAAGTACACCTTGTGGCACACAAGGAAGGGAGCCCAATATTTAAAAGTTGAACATGTTCAAAATTAAAGTTGGCATGTTTCTCCAGGTATACTAGAAAACAAAAAGTTATTATCACTTTTAGGGTTGTGGTTGGATCCTAGAAATTGTCAAAGTACAGATTATAAACTTTAATCTGTAATTTTTGATAGGATATGACAGAAATACTCATTCAAGAAATATGTTTCATACTTATTATAGAAGCACTTCACTGGTGAAGTCAAGGTGGAGTACTCCAGATATAAGCGGATAGGACAGGCTATTTTTTTATGTGTAGAGTCTCTGGTACGAGTGAGGAGAAGTAGGGGTGGGTGAAAATGCTGCTTCGCAGACAGAGTAGGCAGGGTTTTGCCCACTCTGTGCTCTGCTTGGAACACATAGCTCCATTAAAACTTTGCCAACCACTGCACGGTGGAGTTTTTATTCGCACGCAGCTCACCAACGTTAAGTTGGCCAGCAAGAATTTATGTGCTCTAGTGTGATTTTGGGCATTAGAACTCCCGGTAACATTGCCGTTTGTACTGATTTTACAGTGCGGAACAAGCTCCGGATGCTAAACATTAGCGTAACCTGCCAAATTCTGCTTGCACATGGAGCTCAGTAAAATCTTGCGGAGTTATTATGTAACTCAGGGGAATTCCTCTGAGTGAAACTCCACAAGTTCCAGCCATCCCTAATGAGGAGTCTCCTTAGTCGTAAAATGACTATTGGTAAGACTAAAGTCATAGTTTGTGAATACCCCAAAAAATTGTAAATTTTTCACAGAAATGTAAGCTTACTTTGTGAATCAAGCCCTGTGTGATAAGGTAAATTAGATGGCAGAGACAAATCCACTTGGTGTATCCGACCCGCTCTCCATTGGAGTCAGCCTGAAATCACACCTAGGTCCAAGTCTACTGCTTATCATTGGCGCTTAGTGATTTTTGGCACTATTAATACTGATAATTTTAAAAACTCACATCTCCATCTCCCCTTATTGGTTTTTTGATGTTTTGGTGCCATTTTATTTATTAAATTTTACTCTATTTTTATTGTATGGTGTTTTGACTTTCTTACTGTTTTGGCGATGCATAAATACTGTACATATGGCCATAAGTTAAGCATATCCTCTGTGCCACAGCTACCAAAGGGTTAAGCAGAGGTTAAGCTTGTGACTCTAGGGTTGACCCTGACGAGTTAGTAGTATTATTACCAAGTAAGCATATACATTGTTTTGCAAGCTTCTCCCTTTTGACCCGGGTGAGCAGGAAATGTCCCCCGGTCAGACAGCATTGATACATGTATTAGTCCATTCTTGTAACCGTATTGTCAGACAAATAAAGGACAATGTAACATTGGTTTGCAATAGTGCTGCACAGAATATCCCATAACAAATAACTCATGTCCCAAATAGAAAGTTCTCTCAGCTAATCATTGCCGCTTGATTAAAAAAAGAGTAGGATTGAGTGTTTAATACCCATCATCAACCTTTTATCTACTGCAATCAAATGTTAATGAGGTGCAAACATTTCTAGCTGCATGTGCTGCAGACGTCACTTTGTCATTGGGAGTGGGCCACAGCATGCTCTAGCAGTGTTGTGGTGCCTTGGGGGGTAGGGGGCGTGTTAGGTCTATACAGTACATGTGATATGCCAACCAGTGGCAAAGATTATGCTTTACTCTTTACTTCAGGAAACTCAGCAACAGGCAGAGCCAAAGGTTTACAAAGTATTTGTAATGTAACTGTAGCTATCCCAGGGTTCCAGAGGAGAACTTAAGTGACAAAACAGCATGTGAGTCAAAGAGCCGATCACTGCAACTAAATCTCCCCAAGACCCCTTGCTTCATCAATGATAGTTTCTTTCTTTGATACTCAGCAGCCAAAGAAAAGTACTTTCAGGATTTACCTGTGATGTTATGTGGCATTTATTTGCCATAAAGAACATTCTTGAGCATGTTTTGTATAATTTATTCATCTTTGTTGGACTTGGGCCTTTTTGGCAGGTTCACCCCTAAACTTTTTGCCTTTAGCCTCTGGCATGGTGGTAGTGATTTTAGGCCTCTGCGCACTTTAGCACTGTGGGCCAGTGTAAAGTGCGTGCGCACTCTGAGTGTGTGTGCTGAGATGGTCTGCCCTACCATAGGAATGCATGGGGAATATATGTGTCCATGGTAGTTCCTGGTGTGTGGGGAGTGCAAGGTCGAGTTTGGTATGTGCAAACTTGTGAGATTAAATGCTGCGCGATGATGTGTGCAGATTTATTGTATCTAGTGTGGAAGTGCCACTTCCAGAATCTGGCCGGCCTGTGCAGTAAAAGTGAATTGTCTGTCTGGCTTGTGATTGGCTGGAGCTGGTTGGTGTGCCTGGCTCCAGGAGTCAGGATGGGTCTGCCCCGGTGGTGAATGGAGAGATCTGCATGCTTGATGGCATGGAGGAGTGCACCTGGGACCTGAATAGGGCTGGGCCTTTCCTCCACAATGCTGGCTCCACCCCCTGTGGTGCGTCTGATGTCCCTGGCCTGTCTTGTGAATAGGGAGAGGGGCTGACCAAAACAAACTGCTCAAGAACCAGTTGCATCTGGTTCTCCCCTTGCCTACACTGCTACATCAAAGGATTTCTGTGTATAAAAGAGGGGCTGTGACCCAAAGTAAATGTTCTTGTTTGCGGACTTGAAACTACCAGGGGCGTGCTGCTGCTGGAGCTCAGGGAAAGACTTACCTCCCTGGGCTCTGCCCAGTCCCTGGATGCCTTGGAGGACTTCTGACTGGGGAACCTTCCCTTGCCCTGAAACCCTTTTTGCTTTGCCTTATAAACTTTCCATGACTTTTAGCTTTATTTTCCTTGCCACCAGGAGCTTTTGCTGCCCTTTGAGTGCCCTTGGAGCGCTGTGCTCATTTCCTTGGTAGCCCTGTAAGAAGGAATCCCCCAGGGCAGGGATTCCCCCCGTGGCCCCTTCATTGCAGGTGCCTACCCTGCATCATGTCCGCTTATTTATTAATTCTAGAGCGGGTGCCCACTCTGCCTAATTGTGTGCCTTAGCGGGTGCACTGGACGTGGGCAGGCCAGTGATCTGGCCGGAAGGTCGCCAGAGTGCTGTCTCCTATGCGGGGCTCCCGGGTGATAGAAGGAAGCCCCGCGCTGGGAGGAAGTGAGGCTGAGCGCATTGTGAAGGCGGGGCTCTCGTGAGGAGGGAGAGCCCCGCAGAGCGCCACAGCCTGTTTCTTGTGGAGGGGTGCGAGGCACATTGCCGGTACTTGCCCCTGCCGCATCCACAACGAGCGAGAGCTGCGAGGAGTGGGGGCTCTCTGTTGTACCGCCGAGATCCCCAGTGAAGTGGAGAGGATCCCGACGCCGGTCCTGAATCTGGAGGAGACCGCCCCCACAGCCGAAAGAGAGCCTGGTGATTATGGAGGCTGAGGGGAGGTGAGAGCAAGGCACCGATGCCGGTGCCCATCTCCTGAGCGGCCCCACTTGGCAGCGGCCCGCTCCAACGGTGCTGGCATATTGTTCTCAGGGCCCGTGTTCCCCTAGAGACCGTGCGTGGCTCCCAGGGGGGCCCAGTTATTTAAAAGCACAGAATTTTGGGGGCATGAAGATTTCAGGAGCCAGTGCGCTCCCCAGGGGCAGAGTGATCCCAAGAGCCCGAGAGGCTCCCACCTGTTGTTGGCCCCAGTATTCCTTGAGCCTAGTTAGCCACTGTGCATTATTGACCCCCAGAGCCTAGAGGGCTTTTAACATTGGCATATTTATTTAAAGGTCTACTGAGACCCCATGTCGCAGTTTGCTGATTCCCAGCTGCCCAGCAATTAGTGGGCAGCTGCACCGTTTAGGTTCATTTTTCTTTTAGGGGGACCTGTACTTTTAATCCAGGAGTGAGACGCACTCCTTCACTCCTACCTTGGCCTGCAAAGCTGCGCAGCAATTAGTGCCAGCTGCAACCTTTAGGCCTTCATTGAACTTCCCAGCTGCCCAGCAAGAAGTGGGCAGCTGCCCCGTTTAGGTTTGCACCAAGTGCGCCCTGTGACTGTCGCTGAATTGACAGCGCGCCCTGACTTTATGGACAGAGGGCATTTGAGCCCCTTATAGGTGGCCAGTTGGCCCTGGGGACTATTAGGTTTGGTAGGGCGCAAGGCCCTAATGTCATTCATATAGGTGCTAGGAAATGTAATGTTTGTAGAATGATTTATGCGCCTTGATTTATGCTCATAGATGTGCTTTTGTGATTATTAGGTTTTACCGTATGTTTTAATTATCTACTGTGGTCTAGGTTTATTCCCTGCTTCAGGTTATGTGCTTTTATACTTGTTCGGTTTTACCTACTGTCCTATGCTTTATTTTGATTCTCTCCTGTGGTCTAGGTTTGATTTATTCCCTACTGCAGGTTATGGTATTAAGTGTATTTCCTGATGTCTAGGAGAATATGGTTTACCCTATTTTTAGCTTATGAGGTGGGCGCAGAATAGAGTTCTCGCCTTATGTGTTACTGTGCCTGTTCTGATTTACATTACAGGCTGACGCTGAGTATAGTGTCTGCCAGTGATTACTGTCTGCGTTCTAAGTTCATATTTATTCTTACTGTTTACTATTCTCTACCAAGTGCTAATTCTGACAGTGGCCCACGTGGCCCTGTCATGTGTAAATAATCCCTTGTAAATATTGCCCGTGCCAGTTGGCACAGTGTATATTATGTGATGACTATCTGATGTGTTTTGATTATATTACAAAGGCTATTTTTAAATAACCATGTGTGGAGTTCCTTTTGTGGTGTGCCTAGAGTGTTGTTACTGTGTGTATTGTGCAAATGCTTTACACATCGCCACCGAGATAAGCCTAACTGCTAGTTCCAAGCTACCAAGGGGGTGAGCAGGGGTTATCTTTGGCGTGTAACTCCCTTTCCCTGACTAGAGTGGCGTCTCTGCCTGGCTTTGGCTCAAGCCTTAGCCAACCAGAGATCCCTATTTCTAACAATCTTGCACTTGTCTCTTTGGTAGGCTGTTACTTTCTTGATGTGGCTTTGTGTAGGAACAGGAACATCCCCTGCATCTAGCATGTATTCTTGGCATTAGTCCCCAACTGCTAGTGTACCTGGTATCTTGATTTTTATTTTGGCGCTGGCATTATGCTAAGCTAGATTGTGCACAGAGTCCTCAGCCTGTCCCTGACAATAGTAGGCCAAATACCATGAGAGGCACACCAAGCGTGGTGCTAAAGCAGACAAAATGCTACTGTGCCTGTCATGCGTTAATGAAAGAAAGTAGTGGTGGCAATGTACCATATATTGTAACCTTATAGCTGAACAGATGTTATTTTAACTGTGCCATTTAAAATGAAGCTGGTGCAGGGATTCTGCACATACACAGAACTATGTGCAGGAAACCAGGACCTCGGTGTGCAGTGGTTACCAGAAAACCCTCCTTGGTGCCCAGAACCCCAATCCAACTAGCTATAGTGTCTCATTTGTTCTCCGTACTACAGCAAAGCTACCAACGATTAGACATCCTAGAACATGTCACTCCTTCCCTTTCAGGAATCGTGGGAAGAACACTGTTTCGTTCAAACAATCCTACTTGTCCACAACGTGAGTAAACACAGATACGGCATAGTTTAAAATGTTTATTTTAACTAACGTGCTCTATAATGCAGTCAACGAGCCAATAATAGCAGCAAACTGCATAGGAACAATATAATCAGCATGGTTACAACTCCATAAAGCACTAAAGGGGAAACCATATTATTATGACAGTGGAAACATGGCTACAGCACCTTACTACCCTCACCATGCTCTAAGCTAGTTTATTATAATTATAGAAGACCTCTTGGCTTTGTCAGGGAGAACCCATACCTCCAAGTTTAGATGCAAGGAATTACATCTCAGGACAATCACAGCTCTTCTTTGTTGGAATTAATCTCTCCAAGTGCTTTTTCATGCATGCAATGCCAAATTGAAAGCACCCGACTTTCAGTAGTGCAGCTGTGTTTTCTATGTTGTCTCTATGGGTGTGTGACTGACCAAAGTGAATCAACAGCGTACATTGTTTTTCGACCTTGAACACGCTGTGCAGATGAGGAGCACAGTGTACAGCTAAATGTGTGAAAGGCAGACGGTTCTCATGCGAAAATGCACCAGCAGTCTCTCCACGAGAATAAAGCCATATAGTAACGCGTGCAAAAGCAGCAAAATGGCTGCCAAGCATATACTAACTAATGCTAACTTAGCAATATCTGCAGCTAATCCCATGACCTCACTACAAAGCCTACTAGCCCCTTATAAAAAAAAGAGCCACTGTTATGTGAAACCCACAACCATGCACTGACATCCTGTCTGTATTAGAGGTGGGTGGAACTCGCAGAGTTTCACTCCTTGGAAATCCGTGGAGTTACATAAAATCTTTGTGAGATTCCGTGGAGTTTTACCTACCTCCAGTACTTAAAAGTAGCGAGACCTAGAACACCTACGAAGCATCAGACAGAAGGTAGTGGTAGCACAGGAAAGCCACAAGGGAGCGGTTCTTGCAAAGACCAGGTAGAATGGTCACAGTCTGTCATGTTTACAGCATGTTCACCTAATTGAGATGGAGGCAGCCCCGGCCCTTACATCAAAGGTTAACAATAATTGAAGCTGCCCTCCTCCTTCTGACAATCAAGACCGGACTTTTGGTGTCTTAGAAGTGTGGTCCCTGGTCCGTGCTAATTGAGGTGAAACTGGGTGTATAAGCCAAACTCCCCTGCAATATGACATCAGTCAGGCTCACTGTATAGACAATAGGAGCATCAGAGGATCAAAATACATGTCAAGTCTTTCAATCGTAGGCGACAAACCTTCAGTCATGGAAGGAGGGCCAATTATCATCCAAATTATGGGTACATTTACCTGTGCTAAAAATATGTTACAAAGTTCACTGGTAAAACTGTGTACATTTGATGGAAAACATTACCTACATGAGGGTGGAACTAATTCACTTGTTTACCTCCTGAAGAATCTCTCTAACGGAAACCAGACAGCCACTGGATTCTCACTCTGAGAACCGCAAAATCAACTTTTTATGGGTGATAATTAATGTGATGTACGTGTGGTGTGGGAAAACACTGCAGTTGAGGGGGAGTCATTGTTTACATCGCATGCGATACATTGCATACCATTACTACGCGGTTGTTACTACAACAGCATTATTACATTGCAAACCATTACAACAGAAGTCGTTATTACTACTTGGTGTAGGGGGCAGAAGGTGTAGGATTTAAAATCCAACACCTTCCCTCCTGTTGCACGGAATGGAGTAGGAATACAAAATTATGCTATTCCAACATCCAGCACCCCCTACAGCAAGTTGTTGCAACGATTTGCATTGTAATGGTATGTGATGTAACAACGCAGTCGTTGTAATGACTGCATTGTAATGGCATGCAATGTATCGCATGCAATGTAACATCACATATTCCAGTTCAGGTGTGCTGCAAAAAGTAATATAATCATGAGGAAGAGGATAATGTGTACGCTGACCAAGCACATTTCGCAGCAACCTAGTGTAGTGGTCCACAGCCCCGACAATAGGACTCACCAGTGAGTATCCCCAGCGCCATAGAACCACGGCCAAAGCCCTTCACCACCTCCCACTTACAGAATTATGGTAACCTGTTAATGGTAGCAGCTCAGAGGGTGTCTGGGAAGTACATGCGCTGTCACAGCACAGAGCGATCTGTCAAATGATGTGACTGGGTATTGATAGTGACAGGCAGAGGTGGCATGATGACGCATTGTACGTAAATCATTCACTGGCACAAGTTGAATGTCAGACATGCCCAAGACTCTAAGAAAGACTAGACAGCCAAAGTTACTGTTCACTTCTCCAACTGTGGCCATCTTGCATTACCAATTATCTTCTCCCGCTAGGCATCTGAACAGAGATGAATAATCGATTCTGCCGTCGGAGAGGAGGAATTTATTAGTAATTCAGCATTACAAGAGTAATGTGGAAATACTGATTTCCCCCAATTCCACCAGTAAAACTAAAAATCCGCAGACCCCTAGTCTGTTTGTCAAATGCATTTGCATCTGTAGTTTGCACATATTTCAAGTGTGGTAGTAGGACTTAGTGTATGAGTCTGAGTAGTAAACTAGTGGGGTTTGGATGCTGCATGGCACCTTTGGATGAGGACAGCTTCGACAGACAGTGGAAATTATTACCTTCTTTCCAGTGGCTGGTGGGTGGAAATCTGGACACTGAAGTGAGGAGGATGGTGACAGGGCTATCCTTAGAAATTCCATGAAGATGTTATTAGCAAGGAGTTTCTGATTAGAGCTTCCTGAGCACTGCAATTTGGTTAAAGGGTGGGGGTGAGTGGTGGGACCGCAGTTTCTGTTGTGCAAGGATTGGAGTTTCTTGGTGAGGTCTGCCCATTTGTCTGCCCCGATTACTGCTTCAGAAAGGCAGTTGACAGTCAGGTACAGACATCTCACACATTGTTGTGACCATATTGTTGGTGCTCCAGCTTGGAAACAGCACCAGACCTACATGCAGTGAGAAGAATCAATTTACAAAAAGCTGCATCTGAAGAGAAGCCTGTAAAGAACACTTGAAAGAGAATCACCCTAAACTGGTTCTGAAGTTTGGGACAGTGAATCCACATCGCCTGTCTATAAAATATTCATAAAAGTGGAATTCAAACCGTCCCACACGCTTCTGTTCCAAGTTTATCATGATCAAGGAAGGAGGTTTGCCACAAAGTACTTGAAAGTCTGCTGTGTGACCAGAGGTGAGGGGACATCACCTGAAGCCTGCACGTTTTGCTGGAAGAAGCTGAGGGTCTGCCTATTGCCTAGAAGCTTGCCTGCCTTCTCAGAGATGGAAAGAGTCTACCTGGCCCAGGATAAGAGGATATTCAGGGCTTTTTATCCCAGTGTAATCTGAGCTTGAAGAGAACCCTGAGAAGGTAGGCTGTCTGACAGAGCAAAGTTACCCATACTATAGTCTCCTGGTCTTTCTCAGCAGTTTCCATGGAGAACTGCATCAAACTGTGTTGAGTTTTAACTGCCTTGTTGTAGGAATTGTGATCTGGCTAATTTTGGGCTACATCAGCATGTGTGTGTGTGATCTCTGCCCTGGTCGAAGCTGGGTTGCAACTGCATTACTGTGTAATCAAAGCACTGGCCTGAGGAGGGCTGAAACTGCCTTACCATGCGCTCTGTCTGGCTGGCTACAACCCATAAGGACTCTGGTACCAATGCCCAAGTGCCACTGAGTGTTGTCCTTCTATTTATTAGAGAAGATACTCACATCAAAATGTGGGCTGTTCCTTGCCTGGGACCACTACAAGAGCGGAATGCAAGAAGCACAGGTATCTGCCTGTGGTTTGGACACAGTCACTGCATTGTTCTGAGATGTGTACCAAACATGCGACTTTCCTACTGACTAAAAAAACAGGAAAAGAACAAGAGTGAATTCATTATGTATTTGAACTTGAATGGAACTATATCTGTGCCTGTACCGAATTTACACTACAACCAAAGATTATTGGGCTATAAGTGCAAAGGTCACCCTGATGATAAAGAGCATAGAGATAATGAGGGTGTAGGGTCCAGAGGGGAGTAATGGTCAGGAGTATTATCCTGTCCTCTCATATTAGATTGTGTAGTTTTTAGAATTGCTGTGTGAGTAAAAGTACCTTAATTTTCAAAAAGACAAATACTGGGTGGACATTGCATTATTGTGTCTGTTGGATGAGGATTGAGTTCTGAGCTTACTCCTCTATGCTACCTCTCTAAGAAGCCAGTGATTGGTCGCCTACATTACCCTGAGAGTCAAGTGCAGCAAAGATTGTACAATGCCAGGCCACAGAGCCATGGTAGGATGGCCTAAGCACACCATGGGCAAATGACCTCAACCTCGACGACTGGTGCCGAATAGCCAATCTGCCCCTGTGGTCCTCTCAAATGGGGTCTGATATTGTGTTTTCTGCTAGTTTCAGTACTGCAAGCATGCTGGTCAACTCATACATTTCTGGATTGGGTGCATGTCAGAAAGGTGAAATGTGTGGCGGTGGCTGAGATACCAAATTAATTTCTATTTAAGTACTTGGGTACACAGGAATATCTCTTTTTAAAGTTCATCTTTAAAAAGTATACTCTTAGCAAATTGTCTTGATGTCCTCATCAACCAATGGCCTTGCTAGACCTCAATGATTCTCTCTAAAAAACATAGTCCTCAGATGTCCTTATTTCACCCTTACATTCATTTTACAGAATGATGGTTCAGGAGTGTAACTTTGTGCAGTGCTATCCCCACAATTCCTAGATGATAGCATCTAATCTTGTAACCAGGCAAGTATAGGCAACAAGGGGATCCGTTTACTGCACCACCATATGTGTTACCAATGTATTCAAAATACATTTGATAATTGCCCACCTCATATGGCTAGCCACCAATATAAGCCATTTATCATTCAATTTGTACAATGTTCTCAAATGATGAAACTTTCCATAATTTTATTTAACTCTATTATTTACTGAGGACAAGGATCTCAAAATGGTCTTTCGGGAAGGTTCTGCGTATTGTTTACAGTCGCGATCTATTGAATTTTTACTTACTCCATTCTTGTGTGTAGGGCCGTGTTCAGGCATTGTGTGACACATATTCAGCTTTCATCAAAACTCGATTTGTTCCATTTTGAGATCCTTGTTCTCTGTGAATTATAGAGATGTACATAACTTGATCTGTGCATGGACTGTGAGAAGTTATATAAAGTTTTGTCATTTGAAAACTATGTGCAAGTAAACTAAGTTTCTTTCGGCCCTAAGGAAGCGCAAATCGGGTGGAAAGCATTGGCTGCCCAGAATGTGCTGTCTTGCAGTCAAGAAGACCTTGATTAAAAGAACTATAATAAGCAGGAAACAGAAAGACATCTCGATTCATCCTTCTTGTTAATAATACAGCAATGTGTTTTTACATATATCATTATTCGAAGTTTCCTCTCTCCTCTTGTTTGTACTAATCTTGTAACCAGTTGAAAATGGATACCCTATGAGATGACCTATGCTATCTTTGAAAAAGAATGTCTCGCATTATAATGTGTAATAGAACCCCTACAATACTGCTCCTTAGGGTGATATTTTACCATCTTCACAGATTATGCTCCATTACAATGATTGGCGACCTACAGGGTTGACAACCACAGAGTCCTGGCCCAATTGAAAGGCTTTTAGAGGGGCATATGTCACGAATCTGGGAAAACCAGGCCAAAGGTGGTGCAGCTGCCTGGCCAGCCTAAGTGGGAGGAGATATTTCCTGAAGGACCGTGAATTGATGGTATGGGCTCATCACAAGCTAGTTTAATATCCACACAACAACAGTCGCTTATATGAGAGAAGATGAAGCAGGGCTTTTCACAAGAGGAAGCCAGTTTTTCTGCCTTTGTTAGCTTTTATCAAAAAGAACAAATGATGGATGGAATGCTGAACAAATCAAACAGTCCCTACCAGTCACACATGCTAGTTTAATCCATCATTTATTTGCTCACCATGCCACATTAGTTTGGACCCAGCCATATGCAAATCAGTCTTGAGCCTGCTCCCCATGGGAACAGTCCTGTCCGAACTGCCAGGTCAAGCATCCTGGGACCTGTTTCAGGGTATCACCCCTCATCAGCCAGGCTAGCTTTAATCCAGTGGCACAGTGAGCACAGGACCCACGTCTTGGCATACACTTCCCACTTAGGGGTATGCCCAGTCGTGGGTCCCGTATGAGAACCCGTTAGTATCTTAAGCCCTGGTCACTTTTCTCTTAGCAGAAATGAATCTAAGGAAGGACCTTAGATCTGTGAAAGGGGGTGAAATTGTGACCCTCTAATTGCACTATGTTGCCTTCCTGGCTTATACGTTTTTAATGTAATCTATTGTGTTTTGGTGTTAATCCATTCTGAACTTTAGGTTAGGTGTTTTAGGTGGATTCATTGATTATTGGATGAAACTGGTTGGAGATTTTGTGTGCTTTTCCTACTATGTTTACTATGTATATGTTTTCATCCTGATGGTTTAAGATAAATGGAAGTATTTGATTACGTATTGTATTTATTGCAATTTATGCACTTTTTATGCAATGGAATCATTGCAAAATAAAGTTTGAGAATGAATGAAATGACAGGATGATGGCATCAGTGATGTAATCATTTATGTTGTTTGAGGCATCATCTGTGATGTCATTAATGATATATTTTAACTTGTCACAAGTGTTGTAATATGTGAGGTCATAAGTAATGCATGGCTCAGGCTCATGTTATAGTTAGCTCAGTAAACAATCACATATGCATTTCAGTATTTTTTTAATCATTCATTTTTATCTCAGTCATATGGATGGGGTGCAATATATGGTTAGGTCAGTAAACTATGGCTGGTGTATTTCTGTGCTTTTTTTAATGGTAACTCAAGTCTCATTCTAACACTTAACAATAATGTGACTTTAACCATTGTTTTTTTCAGTGAATTTTTGTGTTTTGTGAAGTCTCCTTCTTATATTTAACAATAATGTGACTTTAAACATTGTTTTTTTTCAGTGAATTTTTGTGTTTTGTTTAACATACGTTAAGGTCTTATCACCTAAGCTAACAATGATGTCACTATAACCATGTCTGTCAAAATGTTATTATTTTAAAACAATGGAGATATTCAGCCACTGAGACGATGGGTAGGTTGAGTAAACACAGATGAGGAACGGGGGTGATCTACTTATGCAGGTGTTTCTCTCTTACACCAGTTTTAGTCCCATTATGTTATGTGTAGAAAATTGGTTAGCCAATTCTTGTCAGGGTGATACACAAGGAAACCCCAAATTACCCTTTGCTTCACCCTCTGGTGGCTTGGCACTAAAACAGTCCGGCTTACCTAGAGGCAATGTGTAAAATATTTATGCAGTAGTTCAACTAGTAATAATGTGAAAACATAAGACAAGAAAAATCCCGCAATTTAGAAAAAAGAGTATAATTTAGTAAATTATTTAACACCAAAAATGACAAAAATCTAATCAGTAGAACCAGAGATATGCAATTTTAAAGAATGTATTCAAGCACAGCGCCTATAGCAACAAAGCGCCAGTCACAGGTATCTGGTCGTGTGAGACCTAGTGAAATTCACAAGTTCAAGCCAATCATTATGGAGTGTGGGTCGGATACCAGTGACCCGGTTAGACCTGCTGAAAGAGTTACCTTCTAAAATCCGACATGTAGAGTTCCACTCACGATGGAGGGGGTTATGAGGAGCAGGCATAGTGTTGTGGATGGTTGTCAGTGTAACTTGAAGAGCAGGCTGGGAGTCATGGACAGTCATTCTGGAGCATGAGGATCCTGTTGGACATCGCAGATTGATAAAGGGTCACATTTGCTGTCAGTGCTGTAACACAAAGTGCAGATCATGCATTGCAGATTGACGCTGCAGTCGCTGTAGTGGAAAAAGTCAGATTAATCTGAGCTTTATGCTGGTGGGTAGCACAGTGGCAAGATCTTTATGCGAACTGGCCTATTCAGTGTTGTAATGAGGTCAAAACTTCCGAATTTCTTCTTTTCTTGAAAAAGGGGCTCAACTGATGCCGCATAAGGGATCCAGGACCTGAGGGGTACCTCTTGGGGGATCAGGAATTCATTCCAGCAGAGGCGAGCAGGGCTCAGGCAGCTGGGAAAATGCAAAAATGCATGTTGAGCTTGGTATGTCCCAATAGCTGTAACAGGAGGTCAGTCAGGAGGTCAGTTAGTTGACCCTTAGAGACACTTCAACCTGAGATGAAGGGATGAAGATGATGATGGGTGCAGGTCCAGTAATAACTTTCACCAAGCACGGCAGTGGCAGGGATGCGGAGTAGTGGGGCAGCTGAGTAGCAGTCTTTCTTCAAGCAGAGCAGCACACCAGTACTACTTCTGTAATATCCACAGGTCCAGAAGTATAGTGAAGAGCTGGGTCTGAGTATGCAATATTTATACTTGGTGCCAGCTTTGAAGTAGGAGAAATGTCTAGAGGGTTCTATCCCACGGAGGAGTTTGGAATTTCCTTCCTACCTGCCCTGGCCACAGCTTGTCTTGGAGCACATAAGACTAACGTGGAGCCCATTGTGAGTGTGCTGGGGAAGAGGCTTTGTATGTGTGGTAGGTGACAACTCCACCCCCTATCAAGTCGAGGTGGCCCATTCATCCCTCTTCATCTCACTGTCTAGGAGTAATACACAAAGACCAACGGTCAACTACACCTAGTTTTAAATCACAATTCTTTAGACATCAAAACTGAAAATTCCTACCTGCTCCCAATTGAAAGCTATTACTTATTAAATGTTATAAGGTAACTCAATGTTATCCTATGGGTGACATAGGCCTTGCAGCAGTAAACAACTAATATAAGAGTTTTTTACTACCAAGACATGTAAAAGTACATGTCCAACTTTTTAAATATACTGCACCCTGCCCTATGGGCTGTTTAGGGCCTGTCCTAGGGGTGACCTAAATGTATTGAAAACAAAGATTTAACCTCTCAAAAGTTTTATTTTGCTAGGTTGTAATGGCAGTTTCAAACTGCACGCACAGTTTGTAATGGCAGTCCTGGGACATGTTTAAAAAGGTTACTAAAGTGGGTGGCACAATAAGTGCGGCAGGCCCACTGGTAGCATTTAATTTACAGGCCCTGGGTATATTAAGTGCAGTTTGACTAGGGACGTACAAGTAAATTAAATGCACCTTTTGGGTTGAAGTTTATTCTGCCATGCTTGAAGGAGAGACCACAAGAACTTTAGCAATGGTTAGCAATGGTAAAGTGTTCAGAGTCCTAAAGACCAACAAAAACGGGTTCTGTAAACAAAATGGCAGTCATAACATTTGGAAATGTCCCGTCAGAGAGGGTCAAGTCCAACATTATGTTATGTTATATGTTTTTGTAGGGTGCAGCCCTGACTGGACCTATTTGAATAGCCAGTTTTTAAGTTTCTCATGGAATTTAAGAACTAAACAGGTAGCTCTGATATGCAGGGAGAGGTCCTTCTGGGCTCTGGTACCCAGGTAGAAGAAAGGTCACTTGCCAGCTCTGGCTTTTTGGAAGCGGGGGACATGGGTTAGAAGGAGGCCAGCTGAGCAGATGTTTCTGTTTGGTGTGTGGAATTTTACATCTGTGAATGAGTAGTTTGAAAAGTGTATTCTTGTGAGCTGGGAGAAAGTGGAGGTTTGTGGTGATAGGAATGCAGGATGGGAGTTTGAGCATGAGTCTGGATACAGCGTTTTCAATGACCTAGGATCTCTTAGTGAGATCAGTGGTGATGGCCACATAGAGTGGGTTCAGTTTGTCCAGCTTGCTAGAGACCAGGGCCTGTGTGACAGTTCTGTATTGAGTGGGAGTCATCTAAAAAAAATTCTGAGGAATTTATTGGTGAGGAAGCAGGAAGAAAGAACCATGTTCATCTGCCTAGTCATCGAAAGTTGTTTATCCACTATAATCCTGAGTTTCTTGGCTTGGCTAGGAGGGTTGGATGCTGGTCCACTGTTGGCAGGTCACCAGGTGTGACTCAACAGTGAGATGTCCTTTCCCAAGAGTGCCACCTCTGTCTTGTCGAAGTTGAGCTTTAGGCAGTTAGTCTATATCCACTTGGCGACTTCAGACATGTAGGTGGTGAACCACATCCAGGGTTTGGGGGCAGTGTCATCAGAGAGGGAGAGGATGAGCTGGGTGTTGTTAGCATATCAGATAGTGTTTGTTCCTTGATTGTGAAGTGTGTTAGCAAGCAGTGCCAGGGAGAGATAGAATATTGTTGGGTTGAGTGGGGATCATTGGATAATCCATATATCAAGTTGGTGGCAGCAAAAATGTATAGCCCCAGGCTGACAAACTGGGTTCACCCCGTGTGGAAAAAGCTGATCAATTGGAGGTGCGTCCTGTCGTTTTTGTGGAGGCTTTGAATGTTGTTGATCATGGCTGAGGGGTCTAGCAAGATTAGTGCCTCTGTATAGTCCCTGTCGATGATCATGTGGATGTCATTGGTGGAAGAGATTAGGGCATTTTTGATGCTGTAGTTGGGCCTCAGGGCACCAAAAGTAAGGTGATGGATGGAATGGAATGCTAATTACAGTTACGGGTAATCACTTGGTCCACATCCCAAGCCATTGTTTTTCCGCAACCATGACACCTCAGTTTGGAAGCAGCCATAATGAAATTAATCCTGACCCTGCACCAATGGGAGCAGCCTAGCCCAAATTGCCAATCCAGCTATTCCTTGAACTCGAACACATAAAACCCTGGACCAATTTATTGTCATTATTGGGCTAATCATCTAGGTATAGCTTGGTTCCAGTGGAACAGTAAGCTTGTAACCTATGTTGGGGCACACCCGTCACACTTAGGGCATCAAAAACAAGGTGATGGTGGAATGCTTAAATTAATCTCAGCCACTGGCAATCGCTCAGGCCGCATCCCAATCTATCATTTTTCACCCACCATTGCACATCAGTTTAGACCAAGCCATATGTAAATCAGTCTTAACCCTGCTCCAATAGGAACAGGTCAGCCTGAACTGCAAGACCAGGTCCTCCCTAAACCAGAACACAAGCAACCCAGGGTTGGTTTTGGTCCTATTAGGGCTCATCAGCCAGGCATGGCTTGGTTCCAATTGCACACTGAGCACAGACCCACGTCTGGTCATACTCGGCACATTGAGGACATCAAAAACAAGGGTATGAATGAAATGTCTGAATTTATCTCAACCACTGGCAATTGTTCGGCCCACATCATAACCGAACACCCGCGCAGACTCAATGGCCCTTACTGGACATTACATTTTATGTTATTTTTTGTATTGTTCATGATCATGAGATCTGGCAGGCAGCAAAAGCTACTTTTGGCCAGTTCTAACTTAGGACAATTCAACACATTCTTCTTGTATTTTTCCCATGTGCCTAACTTGCTTTCTTGCCCAGACTTGTTTTTTATTCCCCTGTGCCTGTACTTGCTTTCTTGCCCAGACTTGTTTTTATTCCCCTGTGCCTGTACTTGCTTTCTTGCCCAGACTTATTATTATTCCTCTGTGCCTGTACTTGCTTTCTTGCCCAGACTTGTTTTTATTCCCCTGTGCCTAACATTATTTCTTGCCCAGACTTGTTTTTATTCCTCTGTGCCTGTACTTGTTTTCTTGCCTAAACTTGTTTACCTTCCTGTGCCCAGTTCTCCTGCGGCCCCACCCATTTTTCCCACTGCTGCGTCCCTGCGGCCCCGCCCACCTGCAATCCCATTCGCCACCCGCTCCCACCTCCCAGCTACTCCTCCCTCCCACATCCCCTCATATGGACGCGGCTACTCAGCGGGCGCGCCGCTGGCGCGCCACTGGCGCACCTAAAGCAAGCCCGTCTGTGCCCGTCCGTGCCTGGACCACGCCCAGTGCCAGGACCCCTGGACACCACGAACACTACAACGCCCCACACCGCTACGATGCCAGAACCCTCTACGCACTCAACACCGGACAATCACACACCTCCTTCCTGGCTGCCCCGAAGCGCACACACTGAGCTTTCACCTGCCGGAACTGCAGCTTCACAAGCATTCACCCCACCATGCTGCCGACCAGGAAAGAACACAACCACCTCAGATGCATCCTTCTCAACACCCGCTCCACCCGAAAACATGCCTTGGAACTCTGGGACCTACTCGACTCAACCTCCCCAGACGTCGCCTTCTTGATGGAGACCTGGCTGAACCCCGCCTCGGCACCCGACATAGCCATAGCCGTCCCGCAAGGCTACAAGATCACCCGCAAGGACTGCACCAACAGAGCGGGTGGAGGAATCGCCATCGTCCACAGGAACACTATCAGAGTCTTGACCAACACCGACGACACCCTCAGCACCGCCGAACACCTGCACTTCCAGATCCACACCGACCCCAACACCACCCTCAGAGGAACCCTCATCTACAGACCGCCCGGACCCCGACCACAGTTCAGCGACTCCATCATCGACTTCGTAAGCACACACGGCCTTGCCTCCACGGAGTACATCCTCCTCGGGGACCTGAACTTCCATCTCGAGAACAATGACGACAACAACTCCACCACCCTGATCGACAACCTATCCAACCTCGGACTCATAGAACTCATCACAACACCCACCCACTCTGCAGGTCACAGGCTTGACCCCCATCTTCTCCGCAAGCCCCCAAATCTCCTTCAACCATACCACTCCACTGGAGCGACCACCGCTGCATCCACTTCACCTTCAAGAAACCCACCACGCACCACCGCACCCAACAGATGCCTCAACGCTGCTGGAGCAAAGTCACTGAAGACCAGCTAACCACCACCCTTGCCCAGAGCCCACCCGCCGACCATACCGACCCCTACACCACCGCCTGCAACCTCAGACAGTGGATCAATTACTGCACCAACACCCTCGCCCCGATCAAGAAACCCTCCAACAATCATACCAACAAGAAAGCCAGCTGGTTCCCTGATGACTTTCGGGACTCCAAGCAAACCTGCCAAAAGCTGGAGAAGATCTGGCTCCGTGAACGAACACCGGACAGCCATGCCGCCCACAAGAATGCCACCTGCAGACACCATCACCTCATCAGATCCACCAAAAAGGCCTTCTTCAAAGACCATCTAGAGAACAACGCGCACAGCAGCAAAGAGCTCTTCAACATCGTGAAGGAACTCCCCAACCCCAGCTCCAACACCAACGACGTCCCAGACCTCTGCGACTCGCTGGCCACCTTCTTCCACCACAAGATCACGGACATCCACAACAGTTTCAATGCCACGACCGCCACGACAACCACTGAGACCTCTGCTCCCACGACCACCATCCGCACCAACCGCCTGCTCTACTGGACCAACATCAACGACGATGACACCATCAAAATCATGAACACCATCCACTCCGGATCTCCGTCAGATCCATGCCCACACCACATCTTCAACAAAGCCAGCACATCCATCGCACCCCATCTCCGGAAACTCATTAACACCTCCTTTGAGACAGCAATCTTCCAGGAGAGCTGGAAGCACGCCGAGATCAACACCTTACTCAAGAAACCCAAGGCGGACCCCATGGACCTCAAGAACCTCCGGCCAATCTCCCTGCTCCCGTTCCCAGCAAAGGTCATCGAGAAGACCGCCAACGAACAACTGACCCGCTACCTCGAGGAGAACAACTTCCTGGACCCTTCCCAGTCCGGGTTCCACAGCAACCACAGCACCGAGACTGCCCTCATCGCCGCCACCGATGACATCAAGTCCCTGCAGGACAATGGAGAAACGGTGGCCCTCATCCTCCTGGACCTGTCAGCCGCCTTCGACGCGGTCTGTCACCACACACTACGAACACGCCTCCACAACGCTGGGAACCAAGAGAAGTCCCTGGACTGGACCACCTCCTTCCTCCCTGGCAGAACACAGAGCATCCGCCTTCCCCCTTCCGCTCTGAAGCCACCGAGGTCATCTGTGGCATACCCCAGTGCTCATCCCTAAGCCCAACTCTGTTTAACATCTACATGGCACCGTTCGCCAACGTCACCCATTGGCACAACCCTCAACATCCTATTCTATGCCGATGACACCCAGCTGATACTCTCCCTCACCAAGGACCCCCACACCGCCAAAACCAACCTTCACGAAGGAATGAAGGCCGTTGCTGAATGGATGAGGAACAGCCGACTGAAGCTGAACTCGGACAAGATGGAGGTCCTCATCCTCTGATCCAACCCTTCGGCCTGGGACGACTCCTGGTGGCCGACCGCACTGGGAACCGCTCCAACACCCACCGACCACGCACGCAAACTAGGGGTCATCCTTGACTCCACCCTCTCCATGACTAAACAGGTCAACACCGTCTCCTCTTCCTGTTTCAACACCTTCCGCATGGTCGGTAGGATCTACAAGTGGATCCCCACTGAAACGAGAAGAACAGTCACCCAGGCCCTTGTCAGCAGTAGGTTGGACTATAGAAACGCCCTCTACGCAGAAGCCTCGGCCAAACTCGTGAGACGGCTCCAACGCATCCAGAACCCCTCTGCATGCCTGATCATCGACATCCCTCGCCGCAGCCACATCACACCCCACCTGAGAGACCTGCACTGGCTCCCAGGCAACAAGAGGATAACCTTCAAGCTCCTCACCCATGCACACAAGGCACTCCACAACACCGGACCAACGTACCTCAACAGACGACTCAGCTTCTACACCCCTACCCGCCAGCTCCGCTCCGCCGACCTCACCCTCGCTACAGTCCCTCCCTTCCGAAGAGCGACCTCAGGTGGCAGATCGTTCTCCCACCTCGCAGCAAAGACCTGGAACACCCTCCCCATCCACCTACGGCAGACCCAAGACCTGCTGACCTTCGGAAAACTCCTCAAGACCTGGCTTTTCGAGCAGTAGCAGCATTCCCAACTCCAGCGCCTTGAGAGCCTCACGGGTGAGTAGTGCGCTTTACAAATGATATGATTGATTGATTGATTGATTGATTGATTGATTTAAACCCCACATGTTTCTATTTAATATACATAAAATGTTTGAAAACAATCTTCACATCTTAAAAAAATAAGAAACAAACAAAATGCAAAAAGGAAGAAAAAAATAAACAACGGAAAGCAAATAGTAGGGTTAGTTGTGTACACAAACTCTTAATGTAGACATGTGTTAGTGTAGTCTGCCTTTGAAATGCTACCCTACAAGTTCATTCAACATTGATACAAAATCAGCACAACAACAATTGTGAAAGAAATCGAACACACAAAAGCATCATTTACATACTGAGCTTACTTTGCCAAGAATTACCAAAGTTGTCGTAGAAGTTGGTGAAGTTTTCTTGTTTCATTTTGCTGGTCCTTCTTGATTGTGCATTGATAGAGTACATGTTCTTCTTTGACGTAAATTACAACTTCTGAGACGTTGAACACTTATTATGTTTATTGTTATTGGTACTATTGTTATTGTTATTGGTACTATTTCTTTTAGTGTTCGTAATTTTGCTATATAATTTGCAAACTTCTCTTTCCTGATCCTTGTTATCCATACCTTATGTCAAACGATTTGTAAAAGGTAGCTTCACAAATATTTTTTAATACTGTGCCTGCCTAACAACCAATAAGGCCGAAGCCTTTTAGAAAGTAAAATTGTGAAGATAAAGGCGCTCTCACACTTAACCTTAATCATAAACTGTCTTAAACTCAGATTCCCACTCACTTTCACTCTCATTGACAATCTCAAGTACATTCAAACACACTTTAACTCAATCTCAGTTACTGTCAATCACTCCCACATACACACACTTGCATAGAGCAATTTTTTTTAAATGTACCTTGATTTCTTAGATGGCAACTCGGAAGCTCCATGACGGAAGAAGAAGAGGATTATCGTACTGGGCATTAGCCCCAGCAAGCCATGATTTCCAACAAGGAGTTAGAAAGAGAGGCAAGAGCAGGATAAAGAGGAAGACCCACGTTAAACCCTTTCTCAGCTTCTGGTTAGGACTGAAAGCACCGCCCTATGGGAATCTGGGACAGTGCTTTAGATCCTTTCCCTGCTGCACCTTGTGGCTCCTCATTGGCATATTGGATGCACTGATGGACTCCGGGAGTCACATTTTAGCAAATTTACTATGCAGCCTGAATCATGCACAGTATGTCTGCTAAATAAAATGAATTGCTCCTGTGCATGGGTACCCTAGTTGAACTATACCGCTCAGACATACGCCATCCAGACATCTGCCTACAGAGTGTTGCATTTTAAAACAACACTCTGTAGCTGGATTGTGCGTCAGATTAGGGGTGGGCATTATTTCTGCCCCACCAGCAGAGTTTACGCAGTTTGCCCACTCCGCGTTAACACAGAGTTCTAGTAAAACTCTGCCAACCACTGCATGGAGCAGTTTTGTCTGACAGGTGTCACACCAAAGTTAAGTTGGCTAGCGAGATTTGGCGTCCCCTAGTGGCATTTTCGGGTGTGAGGACGATACTCTGGGAGATTTTATCAATGGGCAGCCACAACCATTTGCAGTGAGAAAGCTGCTGCTCGCGATGAGAAAGCTACTGTTTGCAGTGAGAAAGCTGCCGCCTGAGAAAATCTACTGAAGTGGCCGCAAAGAAGCAGCGTGCACGATGTGGTGCTGTTCACGATGATTTTGCAGCATGGAATAAGCTCCCATTGCTAAAAATCAGTGCGACATGCTGATTTTTCCCACTCGCAGAGCTCCGCATAATATCACTGAATTTTTATGTAACTCTGTGGAATTCCACCTAGTGAAACTGTGAGTTTTGCCCACCCCTACTTCAGACCCCTCAGCCCCTCATGCTCCTCCTGTCTTCAGGAGTCTAGAGAGGAGGCCAAGCTGCTCAGCTGCTGCATTAATAGTGTTCATTACAATATGAAACTCATGCTTCTCTTTAGTAGCAGAGGCAAGGGGCAGAGGGTCGCTAATGACAACGTGCACATATGCATTAAAAAGTGTGCTTCAGTTTGAGGGATATATCCTTTTTAGGTCGAGCCTGGGCAGTGCATGCTGTATTGAGGTAAAGACTTGAACCTCTGCTCACTCTCTGCCTATATTTTTCATTGGCATGGGTCATTGTCCACTCTAAACTGTGACTGTTCAATGGTCAATAGGCTTAGTAGTCGCTCCTTAGTACTGCCTTGTCTCATTTTGTAGCGTCCCAAGACGACACCCCCTGTTGCATGTGTTGTTACTCATTAGGCTTTAATTACACCTTCCAAGCACTATTATCTCCAATAGCTTTGTCCTGCCTGCTGTTGCAGGCAGGACATGCTCTCTCCTAATGCTTTTTTAAACTTTTTATAGCACAGGCGCTGAATGCATTTGCAATGCAATATATCTACATTTGCGAGAGTTTAAGCTATTGGCATTGTAAATGACAATGCCTTTTATTTATCTGTTTTAAAAACAACACATAAATAAAAGGCATTGTCATTTACAATGCCAATACCTCAAACTCTCGTAAATGCGTGACCTATTGTTGCGTTCTAATCTAGGACCCTGATCGATACTGTGACCTTATGCCCCTATACGGCTATAATCCTCTTGTACCCCTATATTGGCATAACCGATCAAATGCAATATTCAGAAACTCGTCTCTGGCCTCACACGAACAGAGCCACATTTCAGAATCGCTTCCTCTGCCACTTCCTTTGCAGCCAATTAGTGCAATGACATAGCAGAAGTTACTATCTAAGATTCCTAGATTAACACTCCGAGTTCTTCAACAAGATAAAAACTCAGCAACCTGGGAAAGCCCTGCTTGCTATGTTTTGATTAGTAATAGAACTTTAATGAGCACTGATAGACGATCACTTCCTACTGACATCTTTATTGACGTCTTATGTCCAAAAACTTACGTCAAACAAGGCACCTTTCAGGTATAAATATTACCAACGTTGCCTTAAGCAAACGCTGCTGTTTTCGCTGATGCTGCTGCTGTTTCACTGAAGCTGAAGCTGCTGTTATGCTGATGATACCATAGCTGCTATCGCTACTGCTATCGCTGCTAACGAGCGAACGATGGTGTGGTGAACTTAGGAGCTGAACAGCCGTCCCCCTGCAAAGAGCCCAGCAGATGCAAGCTGCCCGCGGACGCTGCCCCTCCTCCTCCTCCTCGACGCGCTGAGAGAGACGCTGTCTTTTCTCTTGCTGAGAAATCCAGCTCCGGCGTTTCCAGTCCACTCTTGCGAGCGACTGGGATATCGAGTTCCCTGAAGGAGATACCAGACCTCCATCATTCTATTCCAGAGGTATGGTGTTGACTAAACCCTTAGAGAGAATTCTTGAAGCAAACCTTGGCAAAACCAACTTAACTTAAAGCTACTTACTTACTCCCCTCCCAAGTATTAGGCTTAGGTCAGGTACACTAGGGTAGGCGTAGTTAGAAGCACCAGTTGAGTATTTTAGTCTAATGTATATATGAATGTATATATGTTTTATTCATTTTAAACCATTGTATGGCTAAGAAACCATATCAATGCTTTTACAGTATTATTTCGTAATACTCATCTTACTGTACGTACTTTTTATAATAACAAGTCTTGCAATTGTGGCAATTCATTTCTCTTGTACGAGAAGAAAGACTGTTCAATAAATGTTACCCTTTATTGAAAACACCCGTCTCTCTATTCTCTACATATTGTGAAAGTAATCTGCTCTACAACTGACTGAGTAAAATAACTGTCTATTGTTCAAACGACTCTAGAGATTGACTCTTATCTGAGGAGCAAAGTTGTCATGTTGAACGGTTGTTGGAAAACTGAATCCCTTCTTGTCTGTACCAGGGAAGCTGATCACTTCCTATTCAGAGAAGAAAGTTTCCAGTGACCTCTGAGCTAGTTGGTAACAAACCCAAATAAGTTTAGCATAGTCAGTAGAGGCCTGGAAGATCCGCACTTCTACGTCGATACTACTATTTATGTTATTCCAATGCGCAGGGCCTATTGGGAAAATAGGAACTACACTACATGGCGCCCAAACGTTTGGTAAGGCGATAAACTAACGCAAGACGTTAGAGTAACTCAGTCGTGCATTTTTCACACAGACCCCTTTCTCCCGTAAATACTCCAATAGACGTCTGGAGTGGGTGAAAGGTTAAAATCCGCCCGAACTCAGTAGGAAGAGATTCCTATGTAAAACTCTGGTTTATTCAACGTTGAAGGATACAGTTTTCCAAAATATTGTGACCTAATCTTTGTCTCCTTGGAGACCTACTCTGCAAAACCTGCATTTATAAAATGTCAGTAGAAAACAATGGAACTGATGCCGCAGCAGATGCGACTCAGCAGGGTCCCGACGGGACTACTGAACCGGGTGCAATAATCATCCCGGCACATTTAAGAAAATCTATAACTTTAAAACTTATAGAAAACGGACTGACACCACAAGGTGGTACAGGGATTTTCGTCATAGAAGCACACGAATATCGGCAGACAGAGGTATTCTATTCATGGATAAACTTTCCAGCGGCAAACGCTAGAACAAAAGAGTTTCACTATTGCAAAATAGAGAAACCACCGGATGAGTACGCTCCTTTCGAGGAGACTGAAATCCCATTAAAATACCAAGAACATTTACTTTGGTTTAAAGGCGCCCTAAAACATAATGATCATATTACCAGGCTCGGTCCACTAGGTAGATCAGGAGCAACGTGGCCGGTTCTAGCCAGCTACACACCACATCCGGACATTGCAAAAATGTCTAAAGAAGAACTCTTAGTTAACATAAGAGAATTAACAAAAGCATATAGAGAGTTAGTAAAATTATTTATTAAAAATAATTCAAACACTCCTAAAAAGAGCTGTGATGGAAATAAACAATGCACTCCCAAGGAAAAAAAATTCCAGTCCAGAGGAAGGTCTCCTGGACGGAGGGAAGGAACTCCGACTCGAGAACACCAGTCTCCCCAGAGCGAGCCCTCTGAAAAAAGATATAACCTTAGAAATAGGGATAATTTGAAAAAGCCTGATGGATATCAAAGTATTGATACACGTTCCTCTCGATCTTTTTCGCAGAAATCGGAAAGAAGAGGACGGTCAGACTCAGGAGAGCACACCAAGTCCAAAGACAAGGAACCTGCTCAGAGTAAAAAATCTCAATTTCCAAAAAAGAAGGTAGCCAGTATTAGAGTAATCGAACATGCCGAGAATACTGAGGACACAGTTGAAAAACGGGGAGTGGGCACAGACAATGCTAGACAGTGCAGCAGAAATCACTATAGCCCACAAGATCTTGATGAGTCATCTGGAGACAGTGGACACGAATGAATACATTCAGGTTGAAACTGCCAACACCAGACTTAGCGAGCCCCATAAGATATACGAAATAACATTGCGTATAGAGGGTGATAAGACTAGGAATATAAGAGGTCTATTTTGGGATAAACTCTCAAAAGTCTATGATATTCTGTTAGCTGAAAAAGATTGGCCCCCAGAGTTTGTCAGGGAGTGCCCTCGTGGCGAAGAAATGATTATGCCTGCCTTCTCGAATCACATTCCGATTCACAAAAAATATACTTATGCAAGGAAATGGGCAGTGGCCCAGGCACTGGCATTATATAAAAATCATGTAGGATGGGATGAGGACTCTCCTCCCCACAAAATCCAATTAAAAAGTGAACCAACTGCACAAAGGCAGCATCCCATTAAGCAAGAAGCTAAAAAACAAGTCAGGGAGATCTTATATCAACTTGAATACCAGGGGGTGATTGAAACATGCACCTCTCAAATGAACAATCCTTTGTTTCCTGTCTCCAAGCCAGACAATTCATATCGTCTAATTTAGGACTACAGACACCTTAACGCATGTTGCAAAACTTTTGCAGTACAAAATTTGCATAGTGCTGCACTAATGAACAACATAGTTAGGAAAGAATATAAAACGACATTAGACATATCTAATGGTTTCTTTTGTCAAAACATTGCACCAGAAAGCAGGTATTTGACCGCTTTCTCCGTAATGGGGTCTCAGAAAAATTTCTGTAGGCTCCCACAGGGGTTCAAGAACAGCCCAGGACTATTCTCAGCTAGACGACTTGGATACTCCCTTGAAAAGAGTGAACACCATTATACTTGGGTTCGCAGCAGAGGGTTACAAATTCAACTTTAAAAAGTCCCGAATTGCCCATCTGACAGTATTATTTTTAGGATACGAATTATCAAGTGAAGGAAAAAGCCTAGCGGACAACTTCTTAGAGAAGTGCGCTGTACTCCAAGCTCCAAAAACGCTGAAGAATTTACAATCGATACTAGGCTTTCTGAATTTCGGTAGAACTTACATTCTAAATTACGCAGAGAGGGTTAAACCTCTCTACGAACTAATTAAACCTGATTTTAAACAAATCACCTGGACTCAAAAACACACAGATATTTTGAGATCACTGCAAACAGACATGTTAGCAAAAACAAAATTAGATACACGTGACAACACACGCGATCTTGTAATCCGAGTCATCCCAGGAAGATGCGGATTCACTTACCTGACCTCTAATGAGGGAGAAAAGGTACCAATTTCAATTAAATCTCACTTGTACACACAAGCAGAAAAAACATTCAGTCACACAGAAAATACTGTGAAAGCAGTGCAAATTGCGTTGGCAAATGAACGAGAGCTAGCACATGGTAAAAGGATTAATATCCTCACAGCGGAATCCGCCTTCGAGGCGCTATTCAGCCCAATAAACCTGCCTACAGTGTCACTGGATCCGAAATGGATACAGTGTGTAGATTCTCTTAGAGCGGAATATGTGAAATACTATTTCGCCCCGCAATTCGAAGAACTGAATGATTTAGAATATGAAGAAGAATATCCTCTGCCAATCGAACTTCTGCCTCTCCCACAGTACGCCTGTATAATCTATACAGATAGATTTGTACAGCATTTCAACGTAGAGAGCAAATCCTACGATGCAGCCTGTGCGATTGTTAAAGGTCGTTGGCTGTGCAGTAAATTCAGACCGAAAATAACAAAAACTGAATCAGTAAGAAACTGTTCGGCTCAGAGAGCTGAAATCAGATCTTTAAAGATGGCGCTTGAAAATGCAGAACGTGAATTCCCGACACTAATCGTGTGCGATTCTCATTTTTGCGTCAACTCTTACAATAATAAGATGCAGAGCTGGATTGAAAACGATTACAAAGATGACACAGGTGCCACAATAAAGCATAAATTGCTCTGGAAACAGGTAGCTCTTTTACAGAAAGAACTACAAAAGACTCACGTGATACACGCACAGAGTCTTCAACGTGATGGCGTTCACGTTGCAGGGAATTCATTGGCTAACACAACCACAGCGGAAGCAAGTAAACCGGCTTCCGTAGCCACAAAAAAGCGTGCAGAAAAATACATAGACGGAGAAACCATGCTGGCAGTAAAAACAACCGTAAAAGGCGACTGTGCAGCACTGCCCGTGAACTATCCACTCAATTATGCATACGTAATCGGTGCAAACTCCGTTCCTTTTGCTCGAATCCCTGGAGTGGGGGATAGGGTAATTCCAAACAGGGACCGGAGGGGCTTCCTCACACAGGAAGCACATATGGGGTTGGGTCTGAGACACCAAACAATCAGGGACTCTCTGAGAGAATTAGAATCAGAGTACTGGTGGCCGGAAATGAGTGAAGGTATTCATGAGTTTGCAAAAAACTGTGAAGACTGCAACAGAGATCGCAGTGGAGAACCGGCCAGTGTAGTGTCAGAAGCCCTAATAGAAAGCATTAGGCAATCTATCCGCGCTATCAAAAAAGAGAAACGCGTCCCATTGTACATCCTTAAGGCTAAACACACTTAAAAAATATGGCCTACAGCGCTCGGCTGACGCCAGAACGGTTATAAAAGATCTGCGAGTCTTTATCGGCACATACGTAATTGCCATGTTCCATTCTGACCAGGGTCCTGCTTTTAGCTCTCGAGCTTATAAGGAGGCCATGGCCAGCATGGGAGTTGGGTAGCGGTATTCTTGTCCATCACACCCGAAGGGAATAGTGTGGTAGAAAGAAAAAACCGGGACATAAAGCAATCTATAACAGCGAAGGTATTAGGTTCAGACGCTGGGTGGGTCAAACATTTAATAAGTGTCCAAATCAGTCTTAATAATTTGCAAAGTAATTCTCTAAAAGGTTTCAGCCCATACGAACTATTGTTCGGAACTAGAATGAGAGTTCAGGACTTAGATGGTCAAGTATCAGTGGTACAAGAAAAGACAACAGACTTTGACATCAAAGATCGTTTGGCTGTTTCACAGGACTTGAATGAAACAAGAAAATCCTTAAGCAACATAAAGTTAAAGCAACAGCCAGATACCACTGACGAGGCACCACAAGCAACAGCCCCAGCAAGGCCTGTCTGGATTCCAAAGATTGGGGATCTAGTCAGAGAAAAAATAGCGGTGAAGAAGGAATTTGGGCCTTCTTACAGAAAAGCAGTACCTGTCTTGGCAGTCACCGGAACAAGATCAGTAGTACTACCGCCCCTTGCTGGTAAAAAGGAGAACAGAGTTGTATCAATCGACCTGGTAAAACCACAAGCATGTGGCCTATAATCAACAGTAGGCCCAGTGGACTCCAGAGAAACAACAGAATACCCAAACTTGCAAAAATCCAAGAGGTTCAAACTGAAAGACTAATCACATTCGATCAGCCTGCAGTGCACAGAGAAGGACTATGCAATAATGCATGGAACTCGTGCCTCTTGAGACACAGATTGAAACAGTTCATCAAGAAACACCCGTCTACAATGATGTGGCATCAGAAAGTGCTACCGAAAGACAAATTGAAAGAACAATCCCAACAATTGAAAGAACTGCCTCTGGTTATTTCATCGACTTCGACAACTTTTCCGAGGATCAAAGTAACCCCGAAGTGATGCCAGAAACAAAAAAGACTTTTAAAGAAAAAGCAACAGAACTCTTTCACCAACTGAAGGAAATCTACCTTATTTCTCCATGGTTAGAGTTCTGGTTTGGTCTAGGTGTATTTTTCCTCCTGCTTTGGCTCATCATGGTACTTTGTTTGGGAAAATTCATTGAGGGAAAATACAGTACAATGGACACAGCAAGTCAGAACATCAACTTAGTCCTCAAACCACACAGATCATCCCACGTGAAGAAAAGAGAACTGTCAACAGTAAATGTCACAGCCATTCCAATACCCGGTGGGGTAGTATGGGAGAAAACTGACTATGAGATCTATGGTCCGGTCGAGATCCTGAAGTATCCTCATCAACTGAAGGTTTCCTTAAGTGACTTTGTAAAACCTAGTACATTCTCTGATGATTGGGACTTTGATAGTATTAATAATATGATGTCTGATTTGGTAATGTCAGCTAGATTCACAGAACATGATTATTTACAAGGTTCGTCTAGATATAAACAGATGTTCTGTTTTAAACATTATGGCGATCATTATTTGCATAAATCTGCACAGTCTAGAAATGTTTTTAAGTATAATCAATGGGAACATTGTGCTACACCACCTAAAAGCAGTTCTAAAACATTCTTTGAGAAATTCAAGTACTTCTCAGGGTTTAACACCAGTGATGCAGAAACGTTTTATTACAAACTGTTAGATAAAACAGGATTGAAAACAATGCTGACAAACACTAAATTGATATATTCAGAAGCATTTTATGAAAAAATTATGACATTTGGTTTTGATTATTGGAAAAATAACATTGAAACAAAAACTATCTGGGGAACGAAAGATTGGCAGGTACAAGGCCTAGAAGCACTATTCAGAACCTGTCTTGGCCTAGCTAAGATCGAAGACCTAAACAAACCGTCTATTCCAAAACCAATACCTGAAAATGTAACGACAGATATTGAGATAGACGTATCTAAAATTTTACATTTTAACAGAACACATCCTGATTGGAAAAAGTGGTTAATCTGGCCTACTGACACAAACAACTGTCAAGATAGATTCCTGAATAAAACACAGGGGTTAAAAATGACCAGACAAGACCCTAGATACTCCCAGAGACAACATCCAGGGATAGTAACAACATACAGTGTAGGGAAACTCTGCCTCGAATGGCTAGGATCATCCACACTGGCTGAAATTAAGCAACACTTGTCTTTACTTAAAGAGGGTGCTGATTTGCGCGATTTTATTATGGGACCACGCAAACAGCGTCAAAAGCGTTTCATAGCGGCCAGCATCTATGCTGCATACAACGAGGCTTGGAAAGTCACACAAATTGAAACAGCTGAAAAAATACGAGAAATTGATCGTATTAATTTGGAAAAATCACTTTCTGTAGTGGACAATGGGTTAATGACTCTGTCCTCCAGAATATATTCGTTGGACAATATTGTATCCTCTGCCTTTGATATAATAGACAGAGACTTGCTAATGTTACAGCATGGCCAGTCACAATTACGTTCTATTGTACAATTAGGCTGGACGCTGCAAAATCTTCGTTCAGGCTATGTGCCTTGGCGTTTAATCAACACAACGTCATTGTTTTCCATTTTTAACCTTACTGATAAACAAATCAGCTTGGCACAGAAAGGAGCAGACTATACAATCCTGAGCATCGAAAAACTTGAGAGATTACCATTGACAATGTCAGAAAGTCCTGTCATTGAATGGATAATACACGGAATTATCACAATTCCGATAACAACTTTCCGATTTAAAAAGTGCCTTGAATACATATCTACTGGCCAGTATGAACGATTAGGTAAAGGTTATGTTAAGTCAGCATGGAAATTACCATACACACATTCATGCTATAGTGACAGCGACAAAAATGTATTTCTTAGTGGTGATAACTGTAAACGTTCACTAAGCAGTATACTTTTGTGCCAGGGTATTAATTTACACGGAGCCTGTGAAGGTAATTCTAATAACCTTTCATGCCACCAGCTTGTCACACCTGCAACGCAGATAGAGCCTTTCTTTATGCAACTCGCGAATGGGAGTTACATTATAAGAACGGATCACAGATGTTGTGGCCTTTTGCCAGGAAAAGCGTATCTCGTAAGCGTAACTTCCATGGTCAAATGCTGTATGCAAGCATTGTTCCCGAGCGGCCCTGGAGACATAGAGACTCCCATCTGGCCTCGTCTGCATTTCTCTTCTATACGAATTGATACTTTAAGCAAAATGAAGTCTGTGCTTTTGCAGACAACAGTGCCCATCACGTCATCAAAAGAGACGTATGATCTCCTAGTTGCAAGGACAGCTACGGAGGTTCATGACCTTTTATCAACAAATTGCCCCGTGCATTTCGTAGAAATGTTGAGCCAACTCCTTAACATGTCTAGTGCCACAGGCATCCCAGGCATATTTAAGACGATTTTTACGGGACTGCTAACACCATTTCAAGCAGTTCTGGGAATCGTTTCAAATTTTGTCCACTCTGTCTTTGGCGGCATACCCCTATTTTTGGGACTTGTAGCAGGGATTTTATTTTTGACCCTCCTGCTCCGATATGGCAAGCCACAGCTCAGACATGACTCCTATAGGAATGGAAGAAACAATCCTAGCAGTGCGCTACCGGGACAGAATAACTAAAGTCCTTGGATTGGCCAGGCTGAGAGATCTAAACATGACCTGGTTCCTTTCATTCAGACCGATATGGCAATCCTGCATCTTACCTGTACTACGATGTATGCTATGCGGAGATGAGTGCGTGTTGGACACCTGTCTTGCACTTCCATCAGCAGTACCAATGGATATCGATACTTTGCTCAGTCCGATAACGGCTCACGCATTGTGTTGTCCCCAGCGGCTACCAATCCTGATGACAGCATTCGTTGAGACTCCTGTACTACGACTAGGTGGTAACAGTGGAGCGAGTGACAAAAGCAACATCACCCAGGTACGACCTTCTGTGAGCATTGCTGATCCAGCCTTTGATGACAGCAATCATTCTCACACCTGCCAAGTTACAGCACTATCAAATTTGGTTGAACTGTCACCTGATTTTGTAGACCAATTCTTTGAGAGCCTGTCTGATATGATGTTCTCACCCGAACAGAAACAATAACTTTAGAGAAGCATTCCGACACACAGCGTTCCCATGAACTCTGAATTCGGCCTTCAGTTTTGAACAACGAAAACTGCTAACAGCGTTGGAACTCTATTTTCCCCGTTCAAGCAATAATTCTTTTGAATTGAACACTTTTTAATATTCACCTTTTTTCTGGCACGAAAATTCTTTGCTTAAAGTAGAACTATTCATAGAGAACAGAAGCTTCCACTTCTATTTTTTACATCTAGAGACATGATAATTTTACACCAGCCTCTAGCACATTTTACTGCAATGCATTTATATGTGATGAAATTATCTCGCCCTTCCTTTCTGTATTCAGAGATATTTCATGTGTAATTCTTTTTGCAAAATCGTTCATTTATTTCATATGCTATAATTTTTAATGATTTCTATGCTTCAAAAACGTACAGTATCTACATTTTCACGTATTACGAATATGCCTATTTCAAATGCATATATGTATTTTGGGGTGGGCAATGTTACACATGCATCTTATTGCTCTAGTTTTAGTAATTTGATGGACATGAATTCGTGGAGTGGGTGTTGCGTTCTAATCTAGGACCCTGATCGATACTGTGACCTGATGCCGCTATACGGCTATAATCCCCTTTTAGCCCTATATTGGCATAACCGATCAAATGCAATATTCAGAAACTCGTCTCTGGCCTCACACGAACAAAGCCACATTTCAGAATCGCTTCCTCTGCCACTTCCTTTGCAGCCAATTAGTGCAATGACATAGCAGAAGTTACTATCTAAGATTCCTAGATTAACACTCCGAGTTCTTCAACAAGATAAAAACTCAGCAACCTGGGAAAGCCCCCCTTGCTATGTTTTGATTAGTAATAGAACTCTAATGAGCACTGATAGACGATCACTTCCTAGTGACATCTTTATTGACGTCTTATGTCCAAAAACTTACGTCAAACAAGGCACCTTTCAGGTATAAATATTACCAACGTTGCCTTAAGCAAACGTTGCTGTTTTCGCTGATGCTGCTGCTGTTTCACTGAAGCTGAAGCTGCTGTTATGCTGATGATACCATAGCTGCTATCGCTACTGCTATCGCTGCTAACGAGCGAACGATGGTGTGGTGAACTTAGGAGCTGAACAGCCGTCCCCCTGCAAAGAGCCCAGCACATGCCAGCTGCCCGCGGACGCTGCCCCTCCTCCTCCTCCTCGACGCGCTGAGAGAGACGCTGTCTTTTCTCTTGCTGAGAAATCCAGCTCCGGCGTTTCCAGTCCACTCTTGCGAGCGACTGGGATATCGAGTTCCCTGAAGGAGATACCAGACCTCCATCATTCTATTCCAGAGGTATGGTGTTGACTAAACCCTTAGAGAGAATTCTTGAAGCAAACCTTGGCAAAACCAACTTAACTTAAAGCTACTTACTTACTCCCCTCCCAAGTATTAGGCTTAGGTCAGGTACACTGGGGTAGGCGTAGTTAGAAGCACCAATTGAGTATTTTAGCCTAATGTATATATGAATGTATATATGTTTTATTCATTTTAAACCATTGTATGGCTAAGAAACCATATCAATGCTTTTACAGTATTATTTCGTAATACTCATCTTACTGTACGTACTTTTTATAATAACAAGTCTTGCAATTGTGGCAATTCATTTCTCTTGTACGAGAAGAAAGACTGTTCAATAAATGTTACCCTTTATTAAAAACGCCCGTCTCTCTATTCTCTACATATTGTGAAAGTAATCTGCACTACAACTGACTGAGTAAAATAACTGTCTATTGTTCACACGACTCTAGAGATTGACTTTTATCTGAGGAGCAAAGTTGTCATGTTGCACGGTTGTTGGAAAACTGAATCCCTTCTTGTCTGTTCAGGGGAAGCTGATCACTTCCTATTCAGAGAAGAAAGTTTCCAGTGACCTCTGAGCTAGTTTGTAACAAACCCAATTAATTTAGCATAGTCAGTAGACCCTGGAAGATCCTCACTTCTACGTCAATACTACTGTTTATGTTATTCCAATGCGCAGGGCCTATTGGGAAAATTGGAACTACACTACACTATTGCATTGCAAATGCTTGTTTTCTGTTTTATATCAAAAAACAACGGCTCCTGTGGACTAGTACTCGAAATATATCATTAACTATATAGCTAAATAGCAATTCAAATCGCATGAAAAGGGCTATCAGGGATGTCAAAAAAGGCTGCACCATCAATTTGAGAAAGTACTCAACATTGTTTATAAACCAAGACACTAATCACAAAGTTGTACAGTTATATACAGCTTGTCACATAATCATGTGAACACAAAAAGAGAAAAGGTGCACAGTGTCCCAAGTGTACATGTGAAACCAAAAACATAAAATACATAAACAACATATATTGATTACATACACAAAGGTTTCTCATAACATAACAAGTAGAAAGGAAAATGACCAAAATGTTAATAATAAATAAATCGTAGTGTCTATGTATAATCCTAGACGGCTGAAATGCCAGAAACCGGTCCCCGGTAGCTTGTCTCCTTTCAGGTGAAGAATTGGCTTGGTAGTTTAGTCTGCCCTGTTCCCATGATGCACTGGGCCAGGGACAGACTGATTTGCATATAGCCAGGTTCTGAGCTGGGATGGTGCAGTGAGATAAATAACGGTGATGGATCAAGCACTGATCTTTGGACTGGGTAAGAGTGGTCTGCTTAATTCAGACACTCTGTTCATCACCACCCCCTTTTCTGAATCGTTTTTGGCCGCTATAGGTGTGGCAGGGTATACTCAGACATGAGTCCCTTTCTCACTGCACCATCAGGATTCAAGCAAGCCGGGCCGAAGACGGCTGAAATGCCAGAAACCGGTCCCCGGTAGCTTGTCTCCTTTCTGGTGAAGAATTGGCTTGGTAGTTTAGTCTGCCCTGTTCCCATGATGCACTGGGCCAGGGACAGACTGATTTGCATATAGCCAGGTTCTGAGCTGGGATGGTGCAGTGAGATAAATAACGGTGATGGATCAAGCCCTGATCTTTGGACTGGGTAAGAGTGGTCTGCTTAATTCAGACACTCTGTTCATCACCACCCCCTTTTCTGAATCGTTTTTGGCCGCTATAGGTGTGGCAGGGGATACTCAGACATGAGTCCCTTTCTCACTGCACCATCAGGATTCAAGTAAGCCGGGCCGAGGACGGCTGAAATGCCAGAAACCGGTCCCCGGTAGCTTGTCTCCTTTCTGGTGAAGAATTGGCTTGGTAGTTTAGTCTGCCCTGTTCCCATGATGCACTGGGCCAGGGACAGACTGATTTGCATATAGCCAGGTTCTGAGCTGGGATGGTGCAGTGAGATAAATAACGGTGATGGATCAAGCCCTGATCTTTGACTGGGTAAGAGTGGTCTGCTTAATTCAGACACTCTGTTCATCACCACCCCCTTTTCTGAATCGTTTTTGGCCGCTATAGGTGTGGCAGGGTATACTCAGACATGAGTCCCTTTCTCACTGCACCATCAGGATTCAAGCAAGCCGGGCCGAAGACGGCTGAAATGCCAGAAACCGGTCCCCGGTAGCTTGTCTCCTTTCTGGTGAAGAATTGGCTTGGTAGTTTAGTCTGCCCTGTTCCCATGGTGCACTGGGCCAGGGACAGACTGATTTGCATATAGCCAGGTTCTGAGCTGGGATGGTGCAGTGAGATAAATAACGGTGATGGATCAAGCCCTGATCTTTGGACTGGGTAAGAGTGGTCTGCTTAATTCAGACACTCTGTTCATCACCACCCCCTTTTCTGAATCGTTTTTGGCCGCTATAGGTGTGGCAGGGTATACTCAGACATGAGTCCCTTTCTCACTGCACCATCAGGATTCAAGCAAGCCGGGCCGAAGACGGCTGAAATGCCAGAAACCGGTCCCCGGTAGCTTGTCTCCTTTCTGGTGAAGAATTGGCTTGGTAGTTTAGTCTGCCCTGTTCCCATGATGCACTGGGCCAGGGACAGACTCATTTGCATATAGCCAGGTTCTGAGCTGGGATGGTGCAGTGAGATAAATAACGGTGATGGATCAAGCCCTGATCTTTGGACTGGGTAAGAGTGGTCTGCTTAATTCAGACACTCTGTTCATCACCACCCCCTTTTCTGAATCGTTTTTGGCCGCTATAGGTGTGGCAGGGTATACTCAGACATGAGTCCCTTTCTCACAGCACCATCAGGATTCAAGCAAGCCGGGCCGAAGACGGCTGAAATGCCAGAAACCGGTCCCCGGTAGCTTGTCTCCTTTCTGGTGAAGAATTGGCTTGGTAGTTTAGTCTGCCCTGTTCCCATGATGCACTGGGCCAGGGACAGACTCATTTGCATATAGCCAGGTTCTGAGCTGGGATGGTGCAGTGAGATAAATAACGGTGATGGATCAAGCCCTGATCTTTGGACTGGGTAAGAGTGGTCTGCTTAATTCAGACACTCTGTTCATCACCACCCCCTTTTCTGAATCGTTTTTGGCCGCTATAGGTGTGGCAGGGTATACTCAGACATGAGTCCCTTTCTCACTGCACCATCAGGATTCAAGCAAGCCGGGCCGAAGACGGCTGAAATGCCAGAAACCGGTCCCCGGTAGCTTGTCTCCTTTCTGGTGAAGAATTGGCTTGGTAGTTTAGTCTGCCCTGTTCCCATGATGCACTGGGCCAGGGACAGACTGATTTGCATATAGCCAGGTTCTGAGCTGGGATGGTGCATTGAGATAAATAACGGTGATGGATCAAGCCCTGATCTTTGGACTGGGTAAGAGTGGTCTGCTTAATTCAGACACTCTGTTCATCACCACCCCCTTTTCTGAATCGTTTTTGACCGCTATAGGTGTGGCAGGGTATACTCAGACATGAGTCCCTTTCTCACTGCACCATCAGGATTCAAGAAGCCGGGCCGAAGACGGCTGAAATGCCAGAAACCGGTCCCCGGTAGCTTGTCTCCTTTCTGGTAAAGAATTGGCTTGGTAGTTTAGTCTGCCCTGTTCCCATGATGCACTGGGCCAGGGACAGACTGATTTGCATATAGCCAGGTTCTGAGCTGGGATGGTGCAGTGAGATAAATAACGGTGATGGATCAAGCCCTGATCTTTGGACTGGGTAAGAGTGGTCTGCTTAATTCAGACACTCTGTTCATCACCACCCCCTTTTCTGAATCGTTTTTGGCCGCTATAGGTGTGGCAGGGTATACTCAGACATGAGTCCCTTTCTCACTGTACCATCAGGATTCAAGCAAGCCGGGCCGAAGACGGCTGAAATGCCAGAAACCGGTCCCCGGTAGCTTGTCTCCTTTCTGGTGAAGAATTGGCTTGGTAGTTTAGTCTGCCATGTTCCCATGATGCACTGGGCCAGGGACAGACTGATTTGCATATAGCCAGGTTCTGAGCTGGGATGGTGCAGTGAGATAAATAACGGTGATGGATCAAGCCCTGATCTTTGGACTGGGTAAGAGTGGTCTGCTTAATTCAGACACTCTGTTCATCACCACCCCCTTTTCTGAATCGTTTTTGGCCGCTATAGGTGTGGCAGGGTATACTCAGACATGAGTCCCTTTCTCACTGCACCATCAGGATTCAAGCAAGCCGGGCCGAAGACGGCTGAAATGCCAGAAACCGGTCCCCGGTAGCTTGTCTCCTTTCTGGTGAAGAATTGGCTTGGTAGTTTAGTCTGCCCTGTTCCCATGATGCACTGGGCCAGGGACAGACTGATTTGCATATAGCCAGGTTCTGAGCTGGGATGGTGCAGTGAGATAAATAACGGTGATGGATCAAGCCCTGATCTTTGGACTGGGTAAGAGTGGTCTGCTTAATTCAGACACTCTGTTCATCACCACCCCCTTTTCTGAATCGTTATGTATAATCCTAGGCACTAATTATTGATTCAATTCCTTGTGGCGTCTACGGCGTTTCGACCCATAGGAATGTGGGTCTCATCAGGACAGGACAATGGGGGACATCTGAATGTTAACTTGTTTTCTCACCAAGCGTGATAAAAAATGTAAATGACTTACAGGTAGCCCAGCCGGGTACACTGTAGTGGTCAAGAAATTTCCGAGGCGTGATGCTTTTAAATGCGTAGAGGGCATGGACTTATAAATTTGAATTGGTGCCTGATAGCGCACGATGTGTCCACATCATTGGACTGGATATGTAGAGAAATTCGGACAGGACGGTGCCTGAGTCGGTAACGGTTCAGAAAAGGGGGTGAGTGTCTGAATTAAGCAGACCACTCTTACCCAGTCCAAAGATCAGGGCCTGATCCATCACCGTTTTTTAGCTCACTGCACCATCCCAGCTCAGAACCTGGCTACATGCAAATTAGTCTGACCCTGGCCCAGTGCATCATGGGAACAGGGCAGACCAAACTACCAAGCCAATTCCTTTACTGGAAAGAAAACAAGCTTCCGGGGACCGGTTTCTGGCATTTCAGCCGGCTTCGGCCCGGCTTGCTTGAATCCTGATGGTGCAATGAGCAAGGGACTCACATCTGAGTATACCCTTCCACGCTTATGGTGGACAAAAACGATTCAGAAAAGGGGGTGGTGATGAACAGAGTGCCTGAATTAAGCAGACCACTCTTACCCAGTCCAAAGATCGGTAACGGTGCCACTCAATGGCCTTTCCACAAACACGCGTGGTTAGTCTGATGTTTTCTGTTTTAGTCAGCCTTGTTTGTTTAAACTATATTGTTCTTGTTACGGTACTTCAATGAGAAGAATAGATTTTTTTTTGCACCAATGAGAAATTAGATTTTCTTGTGATGACCATTAAAAGTAAAATTAGTTCCTGTACCTGTTCTATGTAAACTGCCTGCTAGGAAGCAACTTAGTGTACTGTAATGTAATGTAAGGCAGATTTGTAGAGGGCGACTTCCAGGCGCTGCATGTGGTGAGGCCAGGCCTGAGTAAAGGCAGTCTTAATGGTCCCTCAAGAAGACTATTTGAAAAGCCAGGTTTTCAGCTTCTTGCAGAATTCAAGAAGTGAGGAGGAGGCCTGATGTGTTGGGGTAAGGTGCTCCAGGATTTGGCCGCTTGGTAGGAGAATGATAGACCTCCTCTTCTGTTTTCTGTGGTTGCAGGTTGTGAGTGAGAGTGATGCAATTGAGGTATGTAGGTCCCACGTTGTGTAGTGACTTGAATGCGCATGTGAAAAGATTGAACTGGTATCTCTTCTCGATGGGGAGTCAGTGGAGCTCTGAAGAGTGGTGTGGTGTGGGTTTGGCACGAGAGGTCGTGCAGAAGTCTGGCTGCAGTGTTTTGGATTGTTTCAAGTTTGTGAAGAAGAAGGGTTGGGCAGCAGATATACAGTGTGTTGCCATAGTCTAATCTTCTTGTGATTAGGGTCTGCGCGATGGTACAGCTGGTGTCCAGTGGGAGCCCTTTGAAGATTTTATATAACGTGCAGAGGATGTGGAAGCATGAGGAGGTGACAGTGTTGACCATGGACTTTATGGTGAGGTTGATATTCAGTATGGGGCCTAGATTTCTAGCTTGGTTGGTTGGGGTGGATGTGGGTCCAAGTGCGGCAGGTCACCAGGTGGAGTACCAAGGTGCACTCCTATTTCCGAAGGTCAGCACATCAGCTTTGTCAGTGTTGAGCTTGAGGCAGTTTTTTTCCTTTAAGTTAGTCACACTGGCCATGCATTATTTGATGTTTGTCTTGGTGATTACAGTGTCATCTGAGAGAGAACAAATGAGCTTGGGGTCATCAACATAGGAGATGATGTTAATTCTGTGTGATCTGATGATATTAGCCAGAGGAGTCATGTACAAGTTGAAAAGTGTGAGGCTTGTGATGATCCTTTTGGGACTCCGCAGATGAGATGCTTGGGTTCTGATGTGAATGATGTAAGCCTGACTAGTTGAGTGCTTCCAGAGTGGGAGGAGGCTATTTATTTGAGAGCTAGCCCTTGTATTCCCACTGTGTGTAGTCTACCGATGAGTGTGTGGTGGGGTGTGTTGCAGATGGCGGAGAGGTCGAGTTGGATGAGGGCAGCATTTTGTCCATGGTCGAGGATGGGACATCCGAAGTTTGTGTCAGCAGTGAGTGCTGCTTATTATTACTATATATTACTGTACAAGTTCTACAGAGATTTGGTCTCACTTCCTCCATCGACCCCGTCATGACTATGGGAAACATTCAATTAACGAAATAGCAAGGCTACGCCCTCTACCATTCTGGATGCGCCTGAGAAGGACCCCAGAATTGTCCAATTATGCTACCGCCCTTAGCGAGTTTGTCCGACTTGACACGGGTAACAAGATCAAATGGATATCCAAACTGAAACAGCTTGTTGAGGATATCGGACTGGCAGAGGCATTGGAAAGTCAGACTCTGCCGCCAAAACAAGCAGTTAAGAAAGCTTATTGGGAGTGGGTCCTTGCAGAAGCCACACTGAATTCCAAACGGGGCACCTTGATGGACCAGTTCCTAGACCATAAGCCCACTTCTAAATTGGAACCTTTTCTCGATTACATTCAATCCCTGAGAGAAAGGCTATTATATCTGAAGTTGAGGTTGGGAACACTCCCACTCAATGACTTTACAGCTGGGTGGAAGTCAAACACTGCGAAAGGTCTTATGTGCCCTGGCTGCGCAGCTTCCACTGAATCTATCCCTCACTTTCTCTTTGCTTGTTCAGTGTACAGACACGCAAGAAGACAATGCCTGAAACCTGTTTGCATCAACCTGGGAGCTAAGAACTATAGGGAGGCGTTGCGCATTTTAAAAACCGACACATCCTCCCTTAGTACAATCTGTGAAACAGCTAAATATTTGGGTTGTGCCTGGATAACCAGAAGCAAGTTACTGAGGGATAACAATACTAACAATCAATAATACAAGTGAGGCCCCCCTATCTAAACTGCTGTTTTTACTGTATATGAACTGTTTTTATCTCTGTATTGATTTTATTAATTATTTATACTTTTTATAACCTTACTTTTTAAAAAAGTTGCTTGTCTTCTTTGTACTGATTGTATGACAATGAGATATTGTTCCCCTTTCTATTTAATATTGGCATGTCCTAAAGTGATAAAATTGGGTTGTTCATACTTTTATGATATTTTATATCGAATAAAGTCATACAAACAACAACTATATATTACTGTTCAATTAAAATTGTATGTGAATGTTCATTTAAAATGTTTTCTTTTTAACTCTTTTCTTTTTGATTTTGCGGCAAATGCCTGTTATAATAAAAAAACACAAATTCGCCCACGACTAGCTATGTGTCTGTTTCTACCTTTCTAATGCATGACTGCGGTCACTGTTGGAGTATGGATGCTGTCAAAGTGAATAGAAATGTTTCAGGTGGAAATATCTCTTTGACAGTAAAGACTTTATTTTACAGGCCTGTATTTAATTTTGTATTGCCTTTTACAATATATATATATATATATATATATATATATATATATATATATATATATATATATATATATATATATATATATATATAATTGACTAGACCATCCTCTTCCAAGTAATACATTACAACAGATTCAGCATTTCTCCTCCCCAGCGGCAACAAAACAGCCTGACTATAATTAGGCCTTTATTTGAAGCCTTACCTCTAGTCCCGGATGGCATCAGGTAGGTTGTGATCTAGATGAACCAGCAAATGACAAGTGGCATCGACATAAAACGAGAATGTAGTCTAACGGCTGAGTAGTCTGCTTTCTTTGCAGTGTTTGCTTCAACTCACTCTAGGGAGCCATGAACTTCTCAAATAGAATCAATGAAAATGACTGAATAGAAGTGTGCAGTGTGCCATATGAGCCTCTGAGCAGTGACTAAAGTGACAGTTTAAAAGGCACATATTTCTTGAGAGGGAATGCGCTTAAAAATACGTGGCTTCTAGGAACCATGAAGAACATGTGTATTGATTTCTTTTTTTCAAGTCACATTGCGGATTCTTCAAAAAATAACACAGACAAGTAATGAGATATTTCAACACATAACTAATTGAGTACGGTTAGGCGAGTTGTGGACTGTTTTACATAAAAGATCCCAAATGACCTCCAGAAGTCCAGCTTTCAGCTAAGCGAGATGGAACCTGTCCTGATCCCCTTCATATTTAATTTTAGTGCTCAGATTACCTTGCATATATAACCAATGAAGCATAAAACAGTGGTGTGATTATCAGCGGTTTGAATGTTTTGAAATGGGAGAATAAATTGATTGAGTAGGACTACTGAGTTGCTGGCGCTCTCCACAGCTGTCAGCCAGAGCGGTGGAGTAGGAAGCAGCTCGAGGGAATATTCATGTTGTGGCATTGGTTGAAGGACAATGGTGCAAATGATGAGTAGGTACCAGCAGTTAATGAGCAGAAGTTAGTGGTGGCAGCTGAGTCAGCATTTATACACTATATTCAAGAGGAGCTGGATGTGCATTAATTTTATTGTTATGTTATTTGTAAAGCTCACACTATCACCTGTGAGGGTATCCTGGTGCTGATCAGGCGTGTGTGTGTGGCCCTGCCTATGGTAATATGGTTCATTGAAAAGCCAGGTCTTCAGCTTCTTGCCGAAGTCAAGAAGTGAGTAGTAGGCTCTGATCTGGAGTACTGGGTCTTTCCCAGCTTTATGTGCAATGACTGTCCTCCTGATCTGGTACTGTGTATGCATGGGATGTGTGCGAGTAGGAGTCCTGCGGAGTGGAGGTTTCTTGGTAGTTGGTGGAAGGAGATCTGATTGTTCAAATAGGTAGAGCCTTGAATGTGCCTGTGAGGAATTTCAAGTGTTCGTGTTTGTGTATCAGGAGTCAGTTTAGCTCCCTGAGGTGTTATGTGATGTGATTTCTGTGTGGGAGATTGAGGATGAGTCCAGTGCCTAATTCTGGATGGTTTATAGTAGTGGTTAATTTGTAAAAAATAAGTGCTGGTGCTCTCATCAGGAGGAAGCTTGCACCAGTCCATTTTTCCTGTTAGCTATTGCCTAAGACAGAACCAACTACTAATCATGAAAGTGGGGAGAGAATGTGGCATAATGGACAGAGATCTCAACTTCAGAACTAGGGAACCAGGTTTGAGTCTCTGCATTGGCTCAACATCCTGTGATTATGGGCAAAGCACTTAATCTCCCCGTAAATGAATGTGTCCTTAATTGGTGCTCATGAAAAGTGTTGGTGTTGATGACTAAGTGTCGGTGCTGAGCACCGGAGACCACTGGCTAAAAATCGGCACTGGTTTGTAGTAAGTTGTTTAGTGATCCCGACATAGAGGGTGTTCCCATAATCCAATTTACTGGGGATTAGTGTGTAAGTGAAGGTTTTTCTAGTGTTGCTTGGAAGCCATTTTAAACTCTTCTTCAGCATCTCCAGGGTGTGGGAACAAAATGCAGTGATGGCGTTGACTTACACAGTCATTTCCACTTTGTTGTTGATAATGATTTTGAGGTTCCTGGCATTAGAGCTGGGTGTGGATGTGGGTCCTTGATTGGCCGCTACCAGCTGGAGCCCCATGGTAAATTGTCCTTGCTGAAGGTCACTACTTCTGTCTTTGTTGGTGTTGAGCTTGAGATGGTTGGTTTTCAATCAGTTAATGTTAGACCTGTCAGCTTCAGCTTGACCTTCCCCAAAATGTTTTGCCCGCACCCTCCTATGTTTCCGTATTTGTTTTTGATGGCCTAAGGACTCTATGAACTTTACCACTAACCAGTGTTAAAGTGCTGGTGCTCACTCCCTAAAATATGGTGAAATTAACATCTAACTGATTGGCATACTTAATTTAGTTATAAGTCCCTAATAAAGTGGTATACAATATAAACAGGGCCTTTAAATAAATGTGGGCCTGCAGCACTTGTTGTGCCACCCAGTTAAGTTGCCCCTTAAACCATGTCCCAGGTCTGCCATTGCAGCCTGACTGCAGTTTTTAAACTGTCAATTTGACATGGGAAAGTTAAACCCCTTGCCAAACTTTAAAATCCCTTTTTATTATATATATGTCAACCCTATAGTAGGCCCTAGGTAGCCCAAAGGGCGGGGTACATTGTAAGTAGAAGGTTGGTTATGTACTCTTAAGTTTTACATGAGTTGGTAGTGGAAAAACTCTTAAATTCATTTTTCACTAGTGTGTAGTCTACCTCTCCCATAGGATAACATTGGGTTGCCTTATTACAATTAATAAGTGTTAACATGTGATTGGGAACAGGTAAAGATATCATGCTTGGTGTCTAAGAAATTGCAATTTGAAATCCTCTTTAATGGTAAAGTCAGATTTTAAGTCATAATTTTGCAAATTACACTGTTAGAAAGCTATTTAGAAAAGGGGGTGGTGATGAACAGAGTGTCTGAGTTAAACAGACCACTCTTACCCAGTCCAAAGATCAGGGCTTGATCCATCACCGTTATTTATCTCACTGCCCCATCCCAGCTCAGAACCTGGCTATATGCAAATCAGTCTGTCCCTGGCCCAGTGCATCATGGGAACAGGGCAGACTAAACTACCAAGCCAATTCTTCACCAGAAAGGAGACAAGCTACCGGGGACCGGTTTCTGGCATTTCAGCCTTCTTCGGCCCGGCTTGCTTGAATCCTGATGGAGCAGTGAGAAAGGGACTCATGTCTGAGTATACCCTGCCACACCTATAGTGGCCAAAAACGATTTAGAAAAGGGGGTGGTGATGAACAGAGTGTCTGAGTTAAACAGACCACTCTTACCCAGTCCAAAGATCAGGGCTTGATCCATCACCGTTATTTATCTCACTGCCCCATCCCAGCTCAGAACCTGGCTATATGCAAATCAGTCTGTCCCTGGCCCAGTGCATCATGGGAACAGGGCATGTTATGTTAAATGTTATGTTAAAAAATTTGTACCGCGCACGTACACCGATACGGTTTCTTGGCGCTCATAACAGACATAACAAACTGAGGCAGGGAGCATTACTCAACGGCCTGCTTAAAAAGGTGGGTTTTCAGGGTTTTACGGAACAAATCATAAGTAGGGCAGTGACGGAAGGGCACAGGAAGAGAATTCCAAAAAGTGGGGCCCAGAAAGGAGAACCGGAGGCCACCGTGTTTTTTTCGGCGAATCGAAGGAATGCAAAGGAGATTGTCGGCAGAGGATCGAAGGTTGCGGGATGGGAGGTATCGCCTGAATTTGGAGGAAATGAACTCGGGGGCGAGGTTGTGAAGGGACTTGAATACGGTGCAGCCAAGTTTGAAGGAGCACCGTTTGGCCACAGGGAGCCAATGAAGGCTCTTCAGGAGAGGGGAGACATGCTGATGTTTGGGTTGACGAAACACCAGGCGAGCCGCCTGGTTCTGGATGAGCTGGAGTTTTTGAAGCTGGTAGGCGGGAATCCCCGCATACAAGATGTTAGAAAAGTCAACCCTGGAAATGACCAAGGCTAAGATGGTAAGAATGAGTGCCTCTCTGGTTAAGAATCTACAGATCTTGCGAATCCTGCGCAGCTGGAAGAAGCAGGACGATGTGACTGCAGAGATCTGAGATTTCATGGATAGATCCTCTGAGATGATCACTCCTAGACTTTTCACAGTACTGACTGGACGAGGGGGGGCACCAAGGGAAGATGGCCAAAAGTTGTCGTTCCAGGGGTTAGTGGAACCGCCCACCAGAACGAGTTCCGTTTTGGACGGATTCAGCTTAAGTTGGCAGACTAAACTACCAAGCCAATTCTTCACCAGAAAGGAGACAAGCTACCGGGGACCGGTTTCTGGCATTTCAGCCTTCTTCGGCCCGGCTTGCTTGAATCCTGATGGAGCAGTGAGAAAGGGACTCATGTCTGAGTATACCCTGCCACACCTATAGTGGCCAAAAACGATTTAGACCCTCACCACCCCTTGTTGTAAATATTTTTGTCCACCCTAAGCGTGGAAGGGTATTCTCAGATGTGAGACCCTTGCTCATTGCACCATCAGGATTCAAGCAAACCGGGCCGAAGACGGCTGTAATGCCAGAAACCGGTCCCCGGGAGCTTGTTTCCTTCCCAGTGTAAGAATTGGCTTTTGTAGTTTGGTTTGCCCTGTTCCCATCATGCACTGGGACAGGAACAGACTAATTTGCATACAGCCAGGTTCTGAAACTGGGATGGTGCAGTGAGCTAAAAAACGGTGTTGGATCTAGCCCTGATCTCTTGACTGGGTGAGAGCTTTCTGCTTAATTCAGAGACTCTGTCCCTCACCACCCCTTGTTGTAAATATTTTTGTCCACCCTAAGCGTGGAAGGGTATTCTCAGATGTGAGACCCTTGCTCATTGCACCATCAGGATTCAAGCAAACCGGGCCGAAGACGGCTGTTATGCCAGAAACCGGTCCCCGGGAGCTTGTTTCCTTCCCAGTGTAAGAATTGGCTTTTGTAGTTTGGTTTGCCCTGTTCCCATCATGCACTGGGACAGGAACAGACTAATTTGCATACAGCCAGGTTCTGAAACTGGGATGGTGCAGTGAGCTAAAAAACGGTGTTGGATCTAGCCCTGATCTCTTGACTGGGTGAGAGCTTTCTGCTTAATTCAGAGACTCTGTCCCTCACCACCCCTTGTTGTAAATATTTTTGTCCACCCTAAGCGTGGAAGGGTATTCTCAGATGTGAGACCCTTGCTCATTGCACCATCAGGATTCAAGCAAACCGGGCCGAAGACGGCTGTAATGCCAGAAACCGGTCCCCGGGAGCTTGTTTCCTTCCCAGTGTAAGAATTGGCTTTTGTAGTTTGGTTTGCCCTGTTCCCATCATGCACTGGGACAGGAACAGACTAATTTGCATACAGCCAGGTTCTGAAACTGGGATGGTGCAGTGAGCTAAAAAACGGTGTTGGATCTAGCCCTGATCTCTTGACTGGGTGAGAGCTTTCTGCTTAATTCAGAGACTCTGTCCCTCACCACCCCTTGTTGTAAATACTGTTAGAAAGCTGGCATTTTTCTGAACTAGCGATTTTATGCCTGCAGCCTGTTTCTGTGTCACATGACTGTGTGTAGTTGGCATTTGGACTTTTTTATTCCTTCCAGGCAGCTACACAATAGAGGCATTAAGTGTGCCCGGAAGGGCCATTACTGGCAGGAAGGGGGGGCACAGCTGACAGTTAATAGTCTGTGCCCTGCTGTCATAAAAAACTAACCACCACTTCATTGCTCATTCAGCCAGCTTGTAGCCAGGACAGGGGATGCAGGGAATTCCAAATACTTTAAAGGAAGATCTGTAGAAACTTCTCCTACTTCAAAGAAGGAACCGGGTATAAGATTAGGGCCATCAAACTCACGCTTCACTTCACTTTCTGGCTTGCGAAACTGACTGCTGCTGTGGAATACTGTGTACCTCAGAAGACTGCTTTGCTGCATGTTGAAGGACTGCTCTGCTACCTGAAGCCTGCCTTAAACCCTCCAGGCTTGCCCTGCTGCTTGAGCCCTGTTCAGGTTCTTGAACCCAGGACTAACAGAGAGGCTCCTACGGCTAGTTGTCTGGCCTCCTGATCAGAACCTCAGGGACAGAAAGGCTCCAACCATCCTAAACCTACACCTGGACCCAGACTGAGTGAATCCTAACCCTCTAAGTGGTGCCTCCTCAGTCCCGGGCCCTTGTGAGTTGTGCTAAAGGTGCCTAGATAGCCAAGATCCAAAACGTGGGACTTGTACATGTCTTGCTAAGACTGCTTTGAGAACCAAGATGAGACGGGGATCAATCTGCTCGTCTATCCGCCCAAGGTGCATCGCCGGTCGACCATCTTCATGGCAGCTCCTCTTACTTTCTTTTCTGCTGCAGCAAATCCTGTTTAGAGGTCCTTTGTAGAAGGGGTATCCAGCCTTGTGCAGCCCACATTGGCTACAGCCTCCAACCTCATCCCGCTGAAGATTTTCAACTTCCATAAAAGAGACTAGGTCCGAAAATGGAAATCCTCACTGTGACTTCATCCAGCGGCTCCCCAGGATGACATCTCTTTCTTGGACACCACCTGCAGACTTGCTGTGCTGAACTTCTACCTTCCCTGAAAATGTCATAATGGAACCTATCCTCTTTTTGTGTACTACATGCGCTCCATTACAAGCAGTCCTATTTTTCTAGAAGGACCATAGATTTTGGGTCAGTGCACTTTTAGGTGAAAGTTAAAGATTTCCGAGGATGAGGCACCCTAGGACCTTTTCATTTTCTGTGGAACCTTCCACACCTCATACACTGCAGACTCACAACATTAAGATCTGCTATTAGTTGATATATTATTTAGTCTTTCCCACAAAATTATCCTCTCCACTTGGAAGTCATTAGGAAACACCTCTAATAACACCTGCTCGGAGTGGTTAAGATACAATAGTGGTGTTCACTTCATCCTTTTTATTCAATACCCCTGGATCTTGGCCAACAAGGCTCTATGGTAAATTCTAGATAAATACCTGGAAGTAATTTACCCCATAGATTTTTTTATCATCTCTTCAATAACCAAACCAATTGACACCTCTCCACACTGGTTCATATTGGTACCCCAATCCATTGCGCTGAGTTGCAGCCACTTCCTTACATGTCATAAACAGTATCCATAACACATTCTAGAGACAAGGTTGGGTCATCAACACTCTCTCTCATCCCCTACCTCTCAGCCTCCCTCTCTTTCTTTCTTTCCCTTTCTTTCTCTCCTCCACTTTCCCTTCCTCTTCTTTCTTTCTTCTTTTATTTTGTACCCACTACATGGTTGCACAATAGTAATATTCATCCCTAGCTGAGCCACAGGTGTCCTGTTTATCAACATATGCACCATCTAGTAAACTATGCAATTGTGCATCTTTGATTAATTATACTCAGCTCTTGTCTACATGTCAACTGTGTGTTTTGTATATTTGAAATCTTCAATAAGAGTTTTTAAAATAAAAAAAAGATCACCAAGGAGGATGAAGGTGCTGGGGTTGATGAGAGATAGGACGAAGTCTGTTATATCGCTGCTGAAATCGGTGCAGGGTCTACTATGACTATTAAGAAGCCATTAAGATGAAGAATGGGACTATGTTATCAGTGGGTTCATTAACTGTTAGACTTGGCATCATTGGCGTGAGTCTCCTTTCCATTTTTAACTGATTTCCTCCTCTGTTTTTTATATGTTTTGCTGGTTATATGGTTTGGGCACTGTGTCACTGCTATTCAATGCCACAGTGCAAGTGTTCCATATGTTAAATTGATGTACTGATTAGTGACTCCATGATTGGGTTATTTGATTTACTTGTCAGACCCTAGTACAGTGCACCATGTGTGCCCAGGGCTTGTAAATCAAATGCTGCGGGTGGGCTTGCAGCACTGGTTTTGCCACCCACATAAGCAGCTTGCAAAGTGTGCCTCAAGCCTGCCATTGCAAGGCCTGTGTGCAGTCTGTGACTGCTATGTCGAGTTGGCAAGTGCACCCACTTGCCAATCCCTAAACCTTCCCTTTTCTTCATATCAGACACCACTAAGGTAGGCCCAAGGGCAGGGTGCATTGAAAGTATAAGGTAGGACATGCCCTGATGTGTGTAGCATGTCCTAATAGTGAATTACAGCCATTTTCGTTTTTCACTATTGCAAGGCTAAAAATTCTCCATAGGCCAGAATGGGCTGTGAGATTATTACATCTTATAATCCTAACTGACTCAGGGAACATGGTAGAAATTCGAATTTAATATTCCTGAACTCGGAAGGATAAAATACATATTTTAGTAAAGTTGGTTTTAACATTCTGTGTTTAAAAATACTTTTTTTATGCCGTAGGTATTTTCTTGTCTAACTGTCCAAGCCTGCCTCCGCTAGGTTGTGTGTTCCTTGTCTGGAGTTTGAGTGACAGGGCTGGGAGATTCCAGTAGACAGGCTGAGGCAGTCCAGTGGTGAATAGAGAGATCTGCATTGAGATGGGAGGGAGGAGTTGCACCTGGGACCTGAATAGGGCTGGGCCTTCCCTCCACAAAGCTGGCTCCACCTCCTGTGGCGTGTCTGATGTCTCTGCCCTGCACTGTGAAAGGAGAGAAAGAATCATGTCAACAAAGTGCTCCAGAACTAGTTTGGACTAGGCAAAGGCCTCTCTGCCTTCAGAGAACAAAGGATTTTGGGGTGTAAATATTGGGACCCAGACCCAAGAACTTTAGATCACTTCTGGGAACAAGACAAACCTTTTGCCAAGGAGATGAGCCAAGGAAGCTGCAGGAGTTTGGACTGCCCCTCTGCCAGTGTGCTGTTTGCTGACCTGCAGTGGTTTCTTCATTGTCAAGGAAAGGAGAAGGCACTTTTGTAAGGACTTTCATAATCTTACAGAATATTCTCCAAGGGCTTGAACTTGTGCTTGCCTCCTGCTGAGGTCTCAGGGTCAAAAGACTTCATCTCGAGCTCCCCCCCTGAATTTCCCTGCTGGGAATTCTAACTGTAGGCTTAGTGTCGCTGGGAGCTGGAAGTGCGATTCAACGAGAAGAAGCGTGACGTCACCGCAGCTGAGATCATCGCATCACCGGAGAAGCCTGCCACCGCTGCATCTCCCAGGAAGCGTGTCTTCGTTTGAGCTGCCTGCAGTTGCATCACCGGATAAGCATGATGCAATCGAGAGGGTCGCCATCGCATCACCGGAGAAGCGTGTCGCAGGGCCTGTCACTGCTCCAAAGTACAGAGTCATCGCAAGGCTGCCAGGGCGTTTACGCAATATCCTTGCATCGCCGCAACAAGGGCACCATCTTCTCGTATCGCATCAGGATTGTCGCATCGCATCGAGGCGCCATCTTGCGTATCACAAGCAGGCCACAGGCCGAGAATCTACGCATCATCCTGCACCTGTAAGGATCACAACGCATCCTCTACTCTGCTCAAGCATTAAGGTGCGACGCATCATCTCCCCGGAGGACGGAACCAACACATCTCTCTTTGTGAGCCTTTTGTTTATTTTGCGTTACGCATCCAGGTACTTTGTTGAGAACTTTGTCGCATTTATCATCAACTTGAACTAAGCTACTTTTATCATCTTGAAGTCCATTTTTATAAAACTTGTGTGGTGTCCATCTGTAGTGTTTTCACTGTATTTCTGTGTATATTCACAAATGCTTAACACACTGCCTCTGAGATAAGTTTGTCTGCTCGTGCCAAGCTACCAGGAGGGTGAGCAGGGGTTATCTAGGCTTGTAATCCCCTTGTCCTGACTTAGAAGTGTTCCAGCGGAAATCCCACGGTAATCTTGCTTTGGAAAACCTAGGAAATGTTGCACCATTACCTCTGATTACTGTTACCCTGATTTCCGCTGAAGGTCAATGGATCTTTGCCACCGTTTATGACCAGGGAGCTTCTACATAAACATGAGCAATTCATAAAATGCAAATAAACATTTTAGCCGATTAAGAGAGTTACGAGTAGTTTTAAAGGGATTTATTTTCCAATCAAAATTTAAGAATCTCTGACTCTTTGTTCAATGGTCAGGTATCAATCAGGTTACAGAATTGATAACAGAAAAATCAGGTTAGCACAAAGCATCATAATTTGCAAACAGCGGGTTCCATAAGAGAAAGAATCCTTATTCTAAGACAATGGGGCTCAAAAGATGTTTATTTTTATTTATTTTATTTTGAAAGTTTTATATAGCGCAAACAAGATCTTCGCAGATATCAGAGCGCTTTACAGAGGAGGGGAGCATGTATACGCAGATACATCAAACATGTTAACCGTACATTGAAGTGATATCATAAAACAATCAAGTAAGTCAATTTCAACGTCAAAGTAAAAGTACACGGGATCGAACAAGTAGTACAGATGAGTATCGAGTCTTTGTATTTTTTCCCCAGTAGTGGTTCAAGTGTATTTAGCCATGAGGATGGCTTTTACTTCTCTCTTGAAAAGTATGGTAGAGGTGATGAGCCTTGTTTCAGGGGGGAGCGAGTTCCAAATCCTGGGAGCCATTCCTGAGAAAGAGCGTTTATAGGTTTTTTCCTTGCGGAATCTTTTAGGCTTTAGCAAAAGATTGTTTGTGCCTCTAGTGTTTCTGGAGCCTCCAGAAATCGTCAGCTTCTGAGCGAGGTATCTAGGTGAGCTCAGGTGGACAGCCTTGTGGGTCAAACAAGCGATTTTCAGGTGTATTCTGGCTTCAAACGGTAGCCAGTTCAGGGATTTGAAGTCAGGGGAAATGTGTGAGTGTTTTTTTGATCCTGTGATAAGTCTCGCTGCGGTGTTTAGAGAGGCTCTTATGGGTGCCGTAGTAGCTAGGGGGAGACCGCAGAGGGCGGTGCTGCCGTATTCTATTCGAGGTATGACTAGTGATTGTACCGCAGTTTGGAAGTCTTTGGCTGGAAGGAAAGGTTTAAGTTTCCTAAGGGTGTTGATTTGGTAGTTTGCTCCCTTAGTTGCTTTGTTGATGTGTTCCTGCATGCTGAGCTTGGTGTCAAGTGTTATGCCCAAAGATTTCGCTGAGTCCACGATGGTGGGTTGAACATTGAGTGCTGTTAGGTCTTTAAGCCAGGTTTGTGCGGTAGAGATCTTCGCGGGAGGTGAGATCAGTCGGAACTTCTGAAAAGTTCCTAGAAGTGAGAGTGAGTTTGCATAAGCCAATCAGTAATTAATAATTGCAGAATCTCCCATGAAGGGAAACAAAGAATACAGCAAATAAGCCTTGTCAAAGCCAATGAGTCAAAGCACAAATCAGAATGGAACTAAACCTACAGACTAATCTGCCTAGGTCTGCCTACATTCTGCTCTCCATCAAAGGTCTGCCCTCTACTTCACTGTATCTGTAAATCACTTCTGCCCCCTCCCTTTCTGCATCAGAGTCTGAAACTCCCTTGCAGCCTTGCATCTCTAAATCTCTGTCTGTCTCAAAGGGCTCCTAAAGTCTTCTGCCTGTGTTCTGAAAAGCATCCTCTCGCCTCCTCTTCTCGCTCCTCTCTCCTCTCTCCTCTCTCCTCTCTCTGCTCTCTGCTCTCCTAACTAGGAATGCGTTTATCAAATTATAATGTTACAAAGCATGTGGCATGACTTTCTCTTCCTCCAACTGCAATACAGCATTCTCCAAAAGGAGGCCTCAACCCATCTGCAGATTTCATAGTCATCTCTCAGACAGACAAAGTTCCTTCCTACGGTACATTCTGCATCTTATTTAATGCAATTTAATCTCCTGACCTTCCTTTTAAAAGATACATTTTATTTCTAACTACACACATAACATGAGCTGCAAAAGAACCTTTTTTAACTAATCATGAAACATTAAACTTGGTAATGCACTTTTAAAATACATGAATTTCAACTCTTAATAAAGCAAAGAATTTAAAGAGGCTTTGTTTAACATTTCCAGCAACTACAGAGATAAAACTCAGACCAAGGACACAGCTGCAAATCATGCCACTGTTCTCACATGAAGAGCAAAATTCCTTTGCTTATTTTTAAGGTCCACAGAAACTAACAGAGCAAGCTGAATCACAAGCTGGTTCTGTTTTCTACATTATAAATGTTGTGCTAATTCAAATGCACAAGTTATTTTCTACTAAAGCACATTTAACAGTTTTCACAAATTAGAGTCACATTTTCATAGTATGAACAACATCTAACTAAACACATTTAAAACAAGCTTTGAATTACTTGCACATGGGTTACATAAATTGCTAAATAAAAGTGTCTGGCTGAAATCTGCGAATTTCAAAGCTCATGTTTTCACTCTGTGGCACAGAAATGTGCGTGTCACCTTTCAAATGCAGTTCTCTATTCCTGAAGCAAAGGCAGGGTTTCCATTAGTAAAGAAAGCACAGGTTTAGGCTCTTTCAGAAGCAAGGGTCCCTATTTGGTCAAAGGTGTACACCATTGCCAACTAGAGACCCCCAGTTCTAACAGTAACCAATACTACTACTGATGTACCAAGGTATATGACAGAAATCAATCTTGTCCCTCTAGGACAGACATTAACAGAAAATAGGAAAATGTTGTGTGACTGTGGTGGTACTTCAACATTTTTCTCATCCTATGATGTTATACATAATATTTGTATGGATATGATATAGTGGAACCCTAGCTGAAGGGCAGCCTATCTCCCTAGAGGGTTGAATAAAAGTTAATGAATGATTGGAAAGGTAGGGGGATTTTTAGAGTAGAAGTGTATTCATACTTTGCGATGATGTAAAGGTTGCCAAGCAGTTTTGTCTTACGCTGTTTCTTAATTCAGAGAAGTTTTGTGGCAGTTGTGATGCGCACAGGGATTTCTTTGCAGATTCTGGGTGCATAAATGGAGAATGCCTGTTGCCTTGTTTCTAGAAAACAAGCCAGAGGCGGTGTACACCAATACCATTTGCTATTGTGATTTCACACAAAGGCCCTTTCTTAACTTCGTTTTTTTCTTTCGTTTTTTAAATATCCCGTTTTTTGCCGGGATATTTTTACCTCAGGCCTCATGTGCTTTTGCTTACTTGGGCAACACTTCAGCATAGTGCAAGTGACAGAGGAGAACATCAGTAAAGCCTAATACAATACATGTCAGGCTGGTTGATTGTAATTTTAACTATATTTATTAAAAATCCAAATAGAAAAGCTTGAGTTTAAGGGAACCCCCTTTTCAGGCTATAGTGCTACTTCTGAAATTTGCCTCACGAGGAAACATCAAACCCTGACCAAGTCCATCTTTCTGCCGAGCTGGGCTCTTCGTGCTTGTGGACAGAGAAGTTCTCACAGAGCAGTATGCATGATAACCTCTGAATTTGATTTAAATTACATTTTAGTTTCTCCCTGTTGGCGAAATCCACATCAATACAATTATACCAGATGTTGAAAATTGTAGTTTTATATCAGTGAGCCAGCCAGTACATTTTTCTTTGTCTGGAAAACACTGCATAATGGTATCTGCGTATTGATAATGTTGTTTGGAAGCTTCCTGGTAGGAAAAAGAACTACTCTTAGGAACACCCGTCAGGGTGATAATTAGCACTGTTTTCGGGCTATTGTGCTCAAATAAACCAGGCCAAGCCACAATGTTCAGGCCCAAACTGTTGGTTATCGCTCACTGCTGTCACATGGGAGCTTTGATTGGAAGTGAGAGGGGAAGGAAACAAAGGAAAACAGTTCTCTTAACCTGGAGTAAGGGAATGTACCAATTGGAAATGGTAGGACAAGTTGAACATTTTGTGGTCAATAGTTTTTATTTGTTGTTTCATTTAAGGAGGTACACCTTTATTATTATTTTACTGTCCTTCTTTTTGAGTGACTGAATAGTTGCACTTGCATCACCTCCCTCAGACGACGAATTGTGCTTAGCTGATTGTGCCTAAGCAAGTAAAACTACATTTGCATAGAAACCAGGGAGAAAAGAGGTGGCTGGGGGGTGTTAGGGTTGGGCAGAGAAATCAGAAGGGGAAGTGACAGGAAATATCAGAAGAAGAGGAATAATATGCTTTTGAGCTTAGCCTATTACGAATAGAAGACTCAAAGTGTACCCTAGTGAGCTTTTGAGTGACATCTGGATTTAGTGTTTTCTTCACACTTGCCCTGAAACATTAACCTCTTACTTATTATCAACAGCTACCATGCCAATGACCTTGCAACCATTTATTACATGTGAGTCATAAAACAATACAGCTTTCAAATAGTGTAGCCCTACAATGGGAAGAATAATAATGCATTGTTTTGTGTTGTTATGACATCTATCTTGCAATTGGCATTTTTTCACACCTCAGGTCAAAATTTCATATGCGAACGAGACATCCATCTTGCCTAAAAATGCATCCTACCATTTTAATTTAAACATAAAAAATATGCCTACATGGCGTTTGTGTGTGAACAAAAGGTAAATATTTGGCATTGAGACTTCTACTGTTACAGATGAATACTGTGTATAAACTTAAAGACTACATAGGTCTTGAGAAAGTTGAGAAGTCTTTATTTATTTAGAATACAAAACTGTGTGTCCCATAGACCATTTAAGAGAAATTAATTCTAAGGGGAGAAGTCTAAACTGGGTAAACTAAAGTGATACAGTCATCCCAGAACACTTTCCTCAGGATTCCAAATATAATATAATCAAACTATAATCCATCTGTAACAATCTAGCCACATGATTCACTATGGTAGCAGCCACCCTTCCTACAATAAAAATCGTTTTAGGTATATTTCACTATAAGAACAGGTTCAACATTCATTTCTACATGCCCTACATTTAAATATCTCCACACTATCTGTATGGGCAATAAGTTCTACAAATGTGTAGCACTGCTACTTTTTAAAGGGAAGGTTTAGGCATGTCAAAAGGGATATTTTGACAGGTCAAATTATTAGTTTAAAAATGTCACAGGCAGGTTACCTGTGTGCACACATGATTATGTATAACCAGCCTGTTGCCCCACTCCCTAGCTGTGTCACAGCTATCTTATCTTAACTGGTCCAAGGGTTACTGGGTTGTCCCTTGTTTTTCTGATATTATCTTAAAAGGAGGCCACTGGTGGTAAACACGAGTAGTCCAATTTACTATGAAATTACTAAGAGTGACTCAGGTAGGGACACTCACCCACATTAAAGGTTCAAAACAGGGAGTTCAAAAAGTTACAAAACTGGGCATAATAAATTGGCAACCTATTTGCAACAGACATTATATGTTGCACAGACTTTTAGATTGCACAATTACAAGCAATTAATATTCAAACTATGCTTAGTGCAACAGAGTAACCATACCTATCCTTGTAATTGTAAACTGAACCAGCTTCAGCAGTACTTCAGTTGACAATACAACACATTTCAAAATTAGTGAAGCAATTAAATAATACATATACATTATTGAGTAATGTAACAGCAGGAATAGAATGATGGGACACTGAGGGTGTCAGGAGATCACTTAAGAGTACCAGTGCCAAAATTTCCTTAAGAAGACAAATTCCCCATTCTCCAGTCTATGACGCAACAAGATGCTGTAATGTTGTGTACCTATCTTAGTGTTATCACTGGGATCAGTGGAGCCCTGACTGAAACCATCTTTGAACCCTTTTATAACCCCAGCACCGTTTGTTACTCTGAATAAAGAATTTGATTTTTAACCTTTCACGCGGGGAGACCACCGCGCATCTAATCCTGGTTGGGGGCTTGTTGTGTGCCTGTTCTGCTGCCGCCCACACCACCACCAGCACTGTGCCATTCCCGCAGACAGGGGGTAAGGACTGCAAGTCCCAACATTCACCCTGCGGCGCTTGTACTAACTCCAGCAGGAAGCGCCCAGAGGCACTTCAAAAGCGGAGGGTTGCTGGTGCTCGAAGGGCTGCCTTTCACGCAGGGAGACCACCGCGCACCGAATCCTGGTTGGGGGCTTGTTGTGTGCCCGTTCTGCTGCCGCCCACACTACCACCAGCACTGCGCCATTCCCGCCGACAGGGGGTAAGGACTTCAAGTCCCAGCATTCCCCCTGCGGCGCTTGTACTGACGCCAGCAGGAAGCGCCCTGAGGCACTTCAAAAGCGGAGGGCAACTTCCGCCCTGTGGAACGCGCGGGGAGCACGAAGGGAGAAGCCCGGGACAAGGGCGGGACCGTCTAAGGCCATCAGAGGCCGGAAGTGGCCGGGCTGGGCCACCCCTCTAATGCCCGTAACAACCTGGACTTGGCAAAATAGAATCATTGAAAGGTATTGACTTTGTTTTTGTATGAAGGTATTGAATTCGTTTGTGCGTGGAAAGCCCTGTGCCTTGCATTTTTAAAACCTTAGGTGTGTACGCTTGAAGTTTTCCTTTTAGTCGTGGTCTGACTATTGCCCATACCCTAAAATGGCAAGGAGACGGGCAAATAAACCTCTGATGGACAAGACGTGCACTACTATAGATACATTTCTAATAAAAGCAGTTAGTGCCCTATCCGAGGAAATTAATCGTACGGAGAGACGCTTGTCTAGGGGGTCTAGTCTTGTGCTTGGAGACAAGACTAGTGACAAATCTATTCTGACTAATGAAGACAGGTTAATTTTTTCTGAGTAAAAAATGTAACTGGTCATACTGATGGTGTGAATGATACTGTTGACGAGTCTTCTCGTATTTCTAATACACCCACACTGTCTATATTGCCTCTCCCACTGCTCCAACTAAAGTAACTGGATATAAAAAGAAAATAACAGGTTAGGGAAACATTAAGGCCAAGAAAGACAAGAGATATCCTACACGGGGAGTACAACAACTATAGACACAAATCAAGTTTCAGATGTCGCTTTGAGCACAAAATCTTTAGAAGCTATCTTTGATAAATTAATTGTGTTGCTTAGGCCACTCCATGACAGGGTAGACAATATAGCAAAGGAAGTCCATAAATTAAATGGAAGTCTTGAGAAAATCTATCTGAGGATTGATCAGGGCAAACCGAGGACAGATGCAAATAGTGGGGTAAACAGAGAGGGTACCCAATACATTCAATCATCACACGGAGAGGACGGTAATAGGAAATTTAAATCCTAGTGAAACATCAAAGGAACATACTACGCAGACTATAGAACAGCCAGCTGCTGTTTTTAATCATGGTAAGGATCAAACGAGAACATACCACGCAGACTAGAGAACAGCCAGCTGCTGTTTTTAATCATGGTAAGGATCAAACGGAAAAACCATCCCTAGGGGTTGGTAATCCCTCTGAATAGATAACACCAGAGCAGGTATCCGAGACCTTATGCTTACCAAAATAAATAAAGCACCTTTATCTATTGATTTGCCTCCTGAATGCGGGGCCTATGTGGCAGTCTTACTGAATGTGCCCAAATTAAGGAAAGACCAGTGGGAAAATCATGTTACACTTAAGAACAAAACCCTACACTGGCTGTCCAATAACTGTGGTTTCCCGATGATGGGGGCAAATCAGGTATTACTAACGCAACGGGTGGGGTGGATTGGCCCTCTTAAGAAAAACTTTGAGGGAGAATGTATTATGATCAATTTCAAGACCCCGGGCTGGGCACGGAACACTCTTGCGAATGCCCCACTTCCGTCATATGGGGAGTATAATACGACTCTCTTGCTATTAGGATATTTTTACAGACATCTGATGACAAGCAGCAATCATGATAACCCAAAACATAACCCTAATTCCAACAAACAGGCACCATTATTAGCACCACCACCCTGCATAACTGTCCCTTTATACAACAGATTCCAGGCATTAAGTTCTTTAGAAGATAATGACTGACTCATGTTAGACCATGGAACAATGCAGAAATGTTATCCAACAGGGAGCAGGGAAAATAAAGCTCTAAGAGCAATACCAGAGGTCAGGCTGCCATCCTCTTTACCTACTATACAACAAGACCGCAGTAAACCTAACCCAGAATTGGTCGCTATCAAAGTTAGAGAATTGGAAGATATCATTTTAGGGGGGCAAACTCAGATAGCAGCAAGTGAGGAAATGCTAGATCCTTTAATCAAGGAGAGTCCAAACACTATGTATACAATCTATAAGCCTGCTACAGTTAATGTAAATGAAGGATACACAATTATAACGTGGAACATAGCAGGCCTCAACAGGAAATTAGATAAGGCATTCTGGAAAGATGTTATCACTTCAGACTATGATATAGTTTGCCCGCAGAAGACCTGGTGTAGAGACCCAATCTTTATAGAGGGATATACTTCACATTGGCTAAATGCTACAGATTCTATGGCAGCCTGGGCCAAGGGCGGACTTCTAATTCTTGTATCTAACAAATTAACGGATTGTAAAATCAAAAGTTGCATAACAATAGATTCCCACTGCCAGTTAATGAGGCTGCAATTCCAGAAGGGTAAAGATTTGATTCGAGTTAATTATTACAACAACATCCTTAATAACAATAGGGGGAGTGTAATTTATATTTTGGAAAAAGAAATTGAGAGGACATTGTCACTGTCAAATAAGCCAGCTATTACCCTTAGGGTTGGCGATTTCAACATCAAAGCATGCTTGCTGGCTCAAACTAAAATATGAAGCTTTAGAAAGGGTCATAATGCAGATGACAACGTTGACTATATGCACTTTCACCACTGAGAATATGGTACAGCAATAAATACTATAATAGCAAAGTTCGACCTCGAACTACTGAGTTGTACCACGACTAGGGACAATATCAAATGCCCAACTTTTACCGGCAGGAATGCTGCTACCACCATTGATCACAATTTGGTCTCATGCATCAGTGATTATGCTAATTTATGGATCACAGAACAGGTTGTCAGTGATCACAATAGCATTTCGTTATAATTGCTATGTTGGGGGAACAGACAACCTAACATCACTAGATGCATTACTAACATCACCCCATAAGACCAAATGGTATGAGGGTAGAATGGGCTGGTTTTGACCCGCAAAAAATACAAACGGATGTGATAACTAAATGTAGACGGGAAATAGACCACTGTCTTAGTGAGGCGGCTAATTCGACGTCTTTGATTTCTAGCTTTCTCAAGATAAACAACACAATAGAAGGACTTTTTACCAAGAACCCGGGCGTAAAAAAACAAGTACGCGCAGGATGATTCGATTGTTCGATGGTTCGATGCTAATTTCAAACTGTGTAAGGCTTGAGTACTCAAGCCTTACACAGTTTGAAATTAGCATAAGGTACTAAGCCACGAAACAAAGTGTACATTCAAGACTTACATTTTAATTATAAACACATTTTTAAGGCCCACAAAAGAGAATTACAAGGTGAAGCATGGGATAAACTTAGCCTAGCAGCAGCTACCAACAATAGTAAATTGTTCTGGGAGACAATAAATTGTCCCTTCTTAAAGGACGATTGTCTACTAGAACTAACTTTGCATGTAAATTGTAATGCCTGGATAGAACATTTCACAAATATTTTTAATCCAGAGAGGATTGTTATTGATTTGCTTTCAGATTCTACCTGGCCCATTTTACCCTTACTGATAAATGTTGAAGAAGTATATGAAGGGCTAGTCAACAGTAAGGGGGGTAAAGCCCCGGGGCTCGTCGGGGTGCCTATCAACCTATAAAAGAGTGAATTGAACTTATGGGCCCAGATTTTAGTCAGGATTTTTAATGCCGCTGTAGAAGGCCATTTTCCGCCGTACTGGGATCAGTCACTAATTATTCCCCTCTTCAAAAAATGCTGCAAATCAGAAGCCTGTAATTACCGACCCATATCGTTGCTGGATTCAGCCATTAAGGTAATGAGTAGGATTTTGCGAAAAAGGCTCGAAACTTGGGCCTTAGACAAAAAAATCCTCTCACAAGCGCAATATAGGTTCAGGAAGGGTCTAGGTACCTTGGAACAGTGTGTCAACCTTGATCTTCTCATCAGCAAATGTACATTAGCGAAAGGGGGTAACATGTATTTATGTTTCGCAGACTTAAGTAATGCTTTTGATCTTGCGGATCATTCCATATTGTGGCATACATTTCTCGACTCTGGTGCCCCAAAAGAAATTGTATACTTCCTGTCAAGAGTCTACGAGAGATTATCTAGCAGAGTGCGCTATGGGTCTGCAGGCAAATGTACCCCCCCCCTTTTAATGTTAAAAGGGGCATCCGACAGGGTTGCGTCCTGGCTCCACTTTTGTTCTCATTGTTTATTAACCAAGTTAACGCTACACTAAGACAGATACCTGCGGATGCCCCCATGATAGATGATCAGGCTGTTCCAAATTTATTATACGCAGATGATGCGATTTTATTATCACATACCCCAAATGGCCTTCAGCATCTTATTAATAGTGTTATATTGTTTATTAATGGCAGAAAATGTTTAATTAATAAATCAAAGACATTTGTTATGACATGTGGGAAAGAAACATCTAAACCAACTAAGGCTTTTTACCTAGAAAGTACAAAAATGCAATCGGTAAAATCATTCTGTTACCTTGGTATAACATTCGCAGGAAACGGGAAATGGACAAGCGAATACGATAATGTACGATATAAAATGAGCAGGAACACCAATAGCATTTTTAGATTTTTAACAAAAGTGGGGGCCCGAAGAGTTAAAGATATGTTGGCCATTTATAATGCTAGGTGTGTATGTTCTGCACTTTATGGTGCAGGGATTTGGGGCCACTATTACGAAAAGTCATTACAGCAAATGAAAACACCTTTCTTAAACGCTTGCTGGGTGTGCCATAATCGGCCTCCATAGATCAGATACACCAGGAAGTGGGACTTAACTATATCTCAGATCTAGCTGCTTTACGTCCTTTGTTATTATTTTTTAGGATCGACAGTACCACGTTCCACTCTCCAAGCCCTCTTTCTTGAGCTCCTCCTTAATTGAGTTTCATCCTAACTGTCATCAGACTCAGTTTCAGATTTCTCATCAGTTTCGTTTATGGTGAACTTTATAGTGTCTATTTCATTCACTGAATCTGTTTTCTCTTTGGTCAGTTCTTTCACTCTGTTAGGAACCTCTTCATAGCTGGTACTTGGAAGCTAATTCTTATCGTGAGTTGTTTCCTTTTCACCAGTTTCAAGATTTATGTTCCTGCTTCCAGAGCTTTCCGACTGTCCTTCAGTACTTGTCTTTACTTTGATCAGTGTTCCGTTTACCTGCTCAACTACCCCAGAAGCCTCTGGTCTGTAGGCACAATGTAATTTCTGATGAATGACCAGTGCCTCACAAATCATCTGTATTAACTCATTCTGAAAATTAGTTCCTCTGTCACTCTCAATCGTGATTGGGAAACCGAAACGTGGAATGATCTCTCTTAACAAGAGTTTTAAACAGTCACTCCATCATTTCGTCTGGTAGGGAAGGCCTCCACCCACCGGGAAAATAGACAAATGATCACGAGCACATATCGAAGCCTATGGAGAAGTGTGGCTCAGGGGTTAGAGGCGGCAGACCCGGAAGCTGAGATCGGCCCTGGACCAGGGTTCAATTCCACGCCTCAGCGGGTCTTGGGCTAAAAATTCCACGGACTTAATAATTCTCGCTCCTGTGCCTTCTCGACTCACGGGTTCACACTCTGCGACTCTGGGCAATAGCTTGCTTAATCTCCACAACGGCCCCTCGAGGCGGGATGCCTGGCTTTCACCTTGTGGATACCCTGCCGGGGTTATCTCACAGGGGAATACCAGGACAGGTTCCCTAAGCAAGCGCCGGGAAACCCACTGCGAGTAGCTGTGCGCTATATAAGCTCAAATACATTTACATTACAGGGTGGTAATTCAATGAAATCCAATTGCATTCTTGTAAATGGACCTCCCTCCCGTCCTATGGTTCCCAAACTCATAACTGTTTTTCCTTTTGGGTTTATCTTCTGGCATACAAGACATTGCTGACAAAGGCTCTCAGCGATCATCCTGAACTTGGGATTATACCAGGTTTGTCTAAACATTCTTATCATCGCATCCCTCCCAATATGAGCTTGACCATGGTACATTTGGGCCATGTTAGCGATCATGCTATCAGGCATTACTGGTCTTTAATCTTTGTAAACTCAAATTTCATCCTCTTCTCTTTGTCTACATCCTGCTTTTAACCAAATGTATTTTTCTTCCTTACTTGCTTCTTCCTGCATTTGTTTTACCTCCTCCCAAGTCTCAACCACTGTTGTTAGCATTAAAGGACTTGAAACATGTTCCTCTTTTCTGTCCCAATTTAGAACTGTGGGGCATATTACCAAGCAATAGCGATAATTATGACTATTGCTTGGTTAGAGACAAAAATTTATCGCTGACCTGCGGCGAGTTTTATCGCAGATAAACCTTGGTATTATCAAGGTTTATCGCAAATGCGATAAAAAACGGCCGCAATGCATGAATATCACTGAAAAGTCCGCGATATTCATGCATTACCAAGCTAATGCTCTTAGCCATGTTATCCACCTCCCATTGGATAACATGGTTAAGAACTGCTCAGGGCAGGTGTTAGCTTTTGGAGATATTTGCGCTTAGCGCGAATATCTCCAAAAGTTAATAATAGGAGATAGCGATGTTAGCGACTGTTTCCAGTTGCTAACATCTTGGCACGCCCACTTTGCATGTCATTAGTGATAAATATCACTGACATGCAAAGTGGGGCCCAAGATGGCCGCTATCTCCTACTAGCTGTCGCTAACTGGTGTTAGCGACAGCTCGGTAATAGGGAGATAATTTTATCTCCGCTTTCTTTGGCTTTTAAAGCCAAAAAAGCGGAGATAACCCCCCTTGATAATATGCCCCTGTGTTTTGGTGCTAGTGAGGAGAATTTCCACAGAATTAGGTATATATACCTTCACCGGGTATCCCATCACTATGCCTTCACTCTGTTCCAAACTCACACTTGTAGCAGCTACTGCTTTCAGACATCCTGGCAATGCCTTAGCAACTAGATCCAATACAGCTGAGAAATATGCAATTGGCTTTCTCTATTCCCCATGTCTCTGAATTAGAACTGATAATGCACATCCCTCTCATTCGCTGCAATATAGTTCAAAGTCTTTCTCATAATCAGGCATGCCCTATGCTGGTGCTTCACACAGACTTTCACTTGTGCACACATGGCTTTCTCTTTAACCTTTCTTTGCTTAACTTCAATCTCATCACTACAATACTTTGCATGTCTCGACACTTCATCTACAGAACATGACTGCCAACCCATCAAATTATGTATAATCATATCCCCTATCTCTGGTCTTAATCCAAAGACAAACGATACACAAAATGACTCACGTCCTTTTTGCTCAACTCTTCATATCCACTGTACTGCTTAAACACTAACAACAATCTTTCATAAAATGAATGTACCGATTCTTTGGGTTCTTGCAATGTCCTGTCAATCTTTACCCAATCTGTTTCTTTTGGAGGGATTTTATTCTTCAAGAATATTATTACCTGTTCATATTTCCGCATTACCTCAGGTCCTGGAGCACCTGTTTTAACATCTCTCGGATACTCTGCTTTTGGCCAATCTACAGTAATTTTGCATTCGGACCATAAATCTGCTGGTACTACCAAGTCAACCAACCCATCTAAATCTTCCCACAACACTTTTGAAACTTTTACATATCGATCCACTTGTTGGTACCATTCCACTGGTTTCTCTCGTAACCTAGGGAAATCATTTGTAAATTACAATATTTCCTGTCTAGTCCAGGGAACATGCACATACCCTCCTCCTGGTATTTCTCTCATAGAAAATTAATTCGGTACAGGCTCTTTTTCTGTAACAGGAAACGCTAATGATGTTTTGTCATTGATTTCTTCCCTTTTCTTTGTCCATTTACTCTTCCACCGTTCCACATCTCCCCCCTTCCTCAACAACACAATCAATTATTTTATCTGAGTTAATCTTCCGGCAGTTTTCATATTGTCAATATCTTTCTCAGTAAAATCTACTCTGTAAGGCTTTTGTAATATTTTAATCTTTGCAAAATCGACATCAAGTTCATTTGCCAGTCCCTCTAATCGGTCATGAAGATTTTTAGCTCTCCATGTGATGCTTTTACACATGAACATTGATTCATGATCTTGGTATGCTTTTAACCTATCCTTTCCAATTGTTCCAATTATTAATTCTTCCATGTCCATTTTTTATCTGACCACATCTAACACTTTAGGTTCTTGATCCTTTAATTTCAACGTTTTAAGCCAATAACTTAATTACTTTTCTGTCGGTCCTACAGGAGTGTGTGATAAATCAATTTTCTCTACACTTCTTTCCGGTGTTGCAGAATCTGACTTCGCACCCGTTGGAAACTTATATGGATGACTTTGATTAAAGGTCAAATCAGGCACTGTCATCTGACTAGTATGCCTAACTTCAGATAAATCTGGATAAACCTTTTCTATTACTTGTACACTTTGGTTCAAAGGAGTAGTTAATGATGGTTCTTTTATTTTCTGATTTTCGAACACTTGAATCACAGGACCTATTGTTACCGGGACAGTTACAGCTTTTATATTTTTAGTTGAGTTCCTGTATCTTTTCAGTCAATCCATTAGTAGATCGCACATATTCGGACGTACTTGGGTTACCTTCAAATCTCCTTTCTGCTCTATCCATACTACCTCTAATTTCACAATATTGTCTTGGAGTACCAGTAAGTCTGGTTTCCATTAATGGGGCATTACAATCATATCTCAATTCCTCTCTCGCAGTACTGCCTTTACTTTCAGAAAATTGTTTTGGTGTACGAGTAAGTCTGGTCTCCATTAGTGGGGCATTTGAAGTCACTGCTACAGGACTCGGTTGAAATGGAGGGGGTCTTCTGTTTAATATCTCCTCCAGCACTTCATCCTCTGTCTCACAATCCCCATAACTCTTTCTCTCTGGTTCCACATTATTCCTCTTTTCCGTACACTTCCGTCCTACCATTTCATTAACTGTTCTTACAGGATACATTCCAACACACATGTCAGCATTTATCCATCTCCGCATACAACTCTTATGAGTCGTTCCCCACAAACCTCTCAATCCACCTCTAGGTCCTCTGAACTCCTCAAATCTTTCTCGCTCCAATTCATACTTCTCATCTTCCCACTTGGTCAATGCCTCAAATTGAGTTGGTCTAGGTCTCGGTTCAAGCTTAGTCATTTTCTCTCTCAGATTTTGTAATACAGCAGTACTAAAAGAACCTACTTCTGGAAATGCCAACACTCCATCATTCTTAGTGTATCTAGCCCAATTCTCTAACCATATGCAGGTATGATAGCCATATTTTGTCATCTTGTAAGATGCAGGCCTTTTAGGTGGAGGAAGCAATTTTCCCTCTCTGGAAACTATTTCCTTGTCCTTCTTAAACATGTTCTTCAATTTCTTAAACCATGTAGGTTTTTCTCTTTCTTCTCCATAATAGAACTCCATTTTTTGATTGTTTCCTGACTTCCAAACAATCGCGCACTCTTCCACAAACTTCTTCGCTACACCAACCTATCACATCGCTGTTCACACTAACGCACCAATCAGAACAGAATACGTTCCAATCGTTTTCAACCAATGCTTACACAGCCTTTGCTAAAGCACCAATCAGTGCTCACTACGTCCTAGTCATGTGGACCAATACCAGAGTGACACCTCTAACGTCAGCCCTTCTCCGGCTTCTGCAGCTCCGGCTGCCCCTTACTTTACAAAATGTATTGGCACACTATATTTACACCTTTATACACTAAAATCGATTATTAACCACATAAAACATTTCCATTTGTATGTTTCGCTAAAACCAAAGTGAAAGTTTACTCAATTTTACAAGAATTCTGTATTTTCCAGTAGACAGCGATTGCCTCTTCTCTACCACAGAATCGTAGTTTTGTCGATAAAGTAGCACTTCCCTCTACAGTACCCTTCTCTCAAGCACCGGTAACAACTCTGCTACTCTCTTAGGGCTAAGTTTTAATCAGAGTAAATTTGACTCCTGTGCTTAGAGCCAAGATTTTACAGGTGTCATTCGCTATCCATTCACCACTTACATACGGAAAAGTCCCTAACGTGTAATACACAACGATATTACTATTTTGAAGCAGACTATGTAATGTGCGACTAACTTGCCACACTTTCCTCTTCCTAGGCAGAGTAACCAGCTTCCCACTTTCCAGAAGCCTCACAATTCCGACTACACATAACGGAATACAGACTCACATATAATGTTAGTCATAATTTCTGTACATCAAAACTCTAAATACATTACCCTGCTAAATATATACATTACCTGTCCAAGTTAACCTATAGCAACCAGACTCCTGCGACCCAGAAAAACTGATCCAGCACTGCTTTAAAACAAACCTCCAAACCATCATTATATATCCTAGGAGCTATCACACTTTACTCGTCGGTAGGGCCCATAACACTCATTCACATAAATCATCCTGCTCTCAAGATCAGTGAAAACCAGAGGATGAGCTGCTGGAATAGCGGAGTGTCCTACTTCATCTATTTAGTCTAAATTCTATACAGTATATACATATGCATTTCATTAGATCTTACCATGGTTTAATTCTCGAGAAAGCATTTAAAGACACCCCACTGTTTGGTCAATGGATCAGCTAGTAAAATTTAACTAATGGACAACAAGACCAGCTTAATTCTCCATTTATTTAATTTTTAATTTAAATTTTTCAATCTCCTAGCATGACCTTACTTTATTAAACCTTTAGTTCAAATTCATTTAAACATTTTTATTAATTCACCTAAAGAAAGAGAAAATTAATTCAAACAGTTTACATTTATTAGCAGAATAGTCAGGAAAAAATAAGTCAAAGACATATGACCAATCTTCTCGGCAATAGAAATCAGGATTAGAACAGCAGAGTTCCCACAAACAGCCTCTCTATCATTTCTCCATGTTCACCACCCATCAAGACTCCAACCCCGTCAAAAGTTAAAGTCAGGAAAATTTCAAAGTCTTTGCACCAAGGAAAAATTGATCAGTCCGACAGCATGTCGTGGAGCGAAAACTAATTAAAAAGCAAGCCTTTTTTCTCTCTTCCAAACGACCTCTTTTATACCCTTTTTCCCCAAAATATCTAACTAAAATTTGAAACTTTTAGGGTCCGCATTCAATCCTCATTGGTCCATTCAAGGGGTGGATGAGGATAACCTCACCTCCTCATTGTCCATATTTCTGCCTAGTCATAGTTCTAAGCACAATAAAGTTAAGATTGTTCATTATTGCATTCTTTCACCCTTGTCTTTAACTTGTCACTTCTCTGTACTTACCCAGGCTCACAACAGGGACATCTTAACTTGGCACCATTCTGCTCTTCAGGCCAAGCTGACCTTGATACCAGCCGCACAGGCACAGACTGCTTGCACATCTCTCGAGGACAGTCGCGCAAGCGTAGAAAGACATTCTCTTGGAGTCTCGCAAATCCTCCATGTTTTACTCGGTCGCAACGGCCATAACGCGAACTATCATAGAAATAAACACAATTAGATGTTAGATTTCAAAGTAAAATCCTTCTGTTTACCTCCCCCATTCTATGTTCACCCTGTTAGTGATTACCTAGCTCAAAAGCCACATATATGCGTTGTTTTCTTACCATTCTCCGTCATTTCTGCCACAATTATACTTTTAAAAAGCATACATGCATAGCCTTTCATTAGATAATAGCATTTCCGCACTATATTAGTAAGAGAGTTTCACATAGTTAATGGATTACGGTTTGCAACACAAGCAAATTAGTATCTCACGTATATTTGTGTGTGTGCTTTCTATTCTGCGTTGGTTAATTTAAAACCACATGATTAATACATATTACAGTTATGGGAAGGTGACTTCCTGAGGGGTATACAAAAATGTTTGTTTTCACCCTCGCTCCATCAGATGCTTTGGGGGAGTCAGAATATTTCTGAGAGAGATTTAAGGATTTGTTTTTATTTATAACTGCAAACAGTAGATACTTTCTTAAAGAGTGATCAGTATACACTTCAGAGCCTGGTCATGAAGAATCAAATCAGAGACTGCTGATTTGCTGGTTATGTGTATAGGTCTATTGTGTTATGTCTTGGTATTTCAGTGACGATTATGTTAAATGTCATGTACTCATTTGCAAGAGAGTAATTTTTTCCCAAAGTTAACAGTGGCAGTTGCAAACAGTGAATGGGAATTTCAAGGACTACTGAGAACAACGATGATCATTGATAAAACTTTATTTTCTTTGTCCTGTGTGTGCTTTATATGATCCCACACAACTTAATGGAAGCCAACTGTGTGGAAATAAAGCGATACAAAAGGGGATGATGGACGGAGCGTTTGAGCAAATCAAACACTCACCCCCAGTCAACTGATCTGGGTTTAATCCATCACCATTCTTTAGCTAACTCAGCCACCACAGTTCAGATAGGGCCATATGCAAATCAGTCTGACCCTGTGCCTGATGGGAACAGTCCAGCCCGAGCTGCCAAGCCATGTCTTCCCTGGACCGGAAACAAGCATCCTGGGACCGGTTTCGGATTCATAATCCTCATCAGCCAGGCTATCTTGAATCCAGTGGCCAAGTGAGCAAGGGACTCACATCTGAGCATACCCTGCTAACTTAGGGCGAACAAAGCGATACAAAAGAGGATGATGGACGGAGCGTTTGAGCAAATCAAACACTCAACCCCAGTCAACTGATCTGGGTTTAATCCATCATCATTCTTTAGCTCACTCAGCCACACCAGTTCATATATGGCCATATGCAAATCAGTCTGACCCTGTGCCTCATGGGAACAGTCCAGCGAGAACTGCCAAGCCATGTCTTCCTTGGACCGGAAACAAGCATCCAGGGACCGGTTTCGGATTCATAATCCTCATCATCTAGGCTATTTTGAGACCAGTGGCCAAGTGAGCAAGGGACTCACGTCTGAGCATACCCTGCCAACTTAGGGCGAACAAAGCGATACAAAAGGGGATGATGGACGGAGCGTTTGAGCATATCAAACACTCACCCCCAGTAAACTGATTTGGGTTTAATCCATCACCATTCTTTAGCTCATTCAGCCACCTCAGTTCAGATATGGCCATATGCAAATCAGTCTGACCCTGTGCTCATGGGAACAGTCCCGCCAGAACTGCCAAGCCATGTCTTCCCTGAACCGGAAACAAGCATCCTGGGGCCGGTTTCGGAATCATAATCCTCATCAGCCAGGCTATCTTGAATCCAGTGGCTAAGTGAGCAAGGGACTCACGTCTGAGCATACCCTGCCAACTTAGGGCGAACAAAGCGATACAAAAGGGGATGATGGACGGAGCGTTTGAGAAAATCAAACACTCACCCCCAGTCAACTGATCTGGGTTTAATCCATCACCAATCTTTAGCTCACTCAGCCACCCCAGTTCAGATATGGCCATATGCAAATCAGTCTGACCCTGTGCCTCATGGGAACAGTCCAGCCCGAACAGCCAAGCCATGTCTTCCCTGGACCGTAAACAAGCATCCTGGGACCGGTTTCGGATTAATAATCCTCATCAGCCAGGCTATCTTGAATCCAGTGGTCAGACTGATTTGCATATAGCCATGTCTGAACTCGGGTGGCCGAGTGGGATAAAGAACGGTGATGGATTAAACCCAGATCTTTTGACTGGGTGTGAGTGTTCGATTGATTCAGATGCTCCGTCCATCACCACCCCCTTTTGTACCGCTTTTGGCCGCCATAAGTGTGGCAGGGTATGCTCAGACGTGAGTCCCTTGCTCACTAGGCTCAGACTGATTTGCATATAGTCATGTCTGAACTCGATTGGCAGAGTGGGCTAAAGAACGGTGATGGATTAAACCCAGATCTTTTGACTGGGTGTGAGTGTTTGATTGATTCAGATGCTCCGTCCATCACCACCCCCTTTTGTACCGCTTTTGGCCGCCATAAGTGTGGCAGGGTATGGTTAGGCGTGAGTCCCTTGCTCACTTTGCCACTGGTTTCAAGCAAGCCGGGCTGAAGACGGCTGGAATGCCAGAAACCGGTCCTCGGAAGCTTGTTTCCGGTCCAGGGAAGACATGGCTTGGCAGTTCGGGCTGGACTGTTCCCATGAGGCACAGGGTCAGACTGATTTGCATATAGCCATGTCTGAACTGGGGTGGCAGAGTAGGCTAAAGAACGGTGATGGATTAAACCCAGATCATTTGACTGGTTGTGAGTGTTTGATTGATGCAACTGTGTGGAAATAGACATCATTTCTAAGCAACATGCTGACTAAGTAGGTGAAAGAATTTCATTATGTTCTTATGGTTCTGAGTGTGTAATCCAACAGGACGTTTCTATACATCAAAGATCATTAGAATACAAGGCCTCTCAGAAATTCAAGGATCAGGTAGCTGGTCCAGATTTATAAAAGAATGCTTATTGACAATTTATTATCGTTTTTCAAATTGATAGCTAACCATTATTAATATTATTGTAGGAAGTTCCCCTCCTTCTCTTTTCCTCCTCTCTCTCTCTCTCTCTCTCGCTCTCTCTCTCTCTCTCTCTCTCTCTCTCTCTCTCTCTCTCTCTCTTTCTCTTTATCCCTGTCCTGCGGTTGAGGTTTCTTCTTTTCCAACCCATGATGTCCCTCCCCGTGGTCCACGATGCAGCACCAGGTTCATCTTGGAACTGGGAGCTTAGCAACAGGAT